>NC_089272.1:15235635-15554679 GCF_963678975.1 Dysidea avara
GTGATCTACCCCCCCAAGCATCAAGGTTATTTATTTAGACCATGCAATGTGCAGAAATGATGATGGTGGCAACATCTAGTAATATGCAAGATAAGCTATGCTTGCAGCATACAGAAGATGATGATGATGATGTGCAAGCTGAGCAACGGTGACATACAAAACAAGCAGTGGCAGTGACATACGTTGGTATATGGACAAGCAATGGTGACGACATACATATCAAGCGTGACAACGTAAACATTAGGAAGACATAACGTACACGCAAACTAACATGCAACTAACAACCCAATGGTGTGCCCCGTACCAATTGCCTGGCAAAGTTGTGGAACACATCCTAACCATACAACTACAGATATATGACGAAGACACTGTATCGTGTACACATTAGAGCAGGCACTGTGTTTTGAAACAATTCCTGTTGAAGATGTATAGGTTGAAGTTTCCTTTAATGACAATAAAATGGACTTTTCTTTGGGACTATTATAAGACTCAAGGGTATGGTGTGCAAGAAGCTGGCACAACACCATGAAACTACTATGCAAAGTTCTAATATGTACTTGGCTGCTTTTTACATACAATTTATGATAACCATGTGTTTGTGTTGTTGTTTTTACAAAGCAACTCTTATTATTTCACATTTTACTGGGGGTGTACCAATAGAGAAATTTCTGAACCGATCCAATATAAAGCGATATACTAAGTCAGAACACCGACACCGACCCAATATAATAAAGTGCAGCTATACATTTAGATTAGAGGAAACTGAGAAACTTTAACTTGCCATAAGATACACTTAGTAAGCAGTTCCAAGTCCTAACAATCACTGCCAATGGTTGATTGCCTGTGGTGGTGTGGCCTCAATTAACAGCCCAGGCCGTGAGGCACCCACAAGTTTATTTAATTTTTTTTTATTTATTTATTATTATTTAGTGTGTGCTCCCACCAAGATAAGTCCAAATCATTCCGTATTTTTAATGGCTTGTAGCAGGAGCTCACAAGCGCGATACTAGTGGTTCCAACATTTGACTAATTACTTAAACCTCAGTCCATGTAGGGCATTCATCCTATATTCACTGCTACTCAGTGGTTTATTGCATCATCACTTTTAAGCTGTTAATTTTCAAAGGAAGCCATGATGAGTCTAAGTACTTGTGTGCTATTTGTAAACTAAAAGGGACTGAACAACTCTTAACAATGAACTAAGTAGCCATATGTTTTGTAAGCTCTCTGTGCTGTATTGAGGACCAGAAACGGAGTTGTGTTGAAATAATTCTTTTAATTACCCTACCAGTATTACTGACACTCTATGGCTGCATATTAACTGCTAGCACCTGTTAACATAACCAAGCACAGCCCAGGAAATTACTGCTCTCTTTATAAGGACATGTTTCATTAACAAAAGATAGAACAAAGCTATATCCTGAGTGTCACGCTTCCCCGCGCCCACAAGCTTCTGCTTATAGAGATGGCTGGTTGTTTCAAGCTGTGTTTCTAGTTTATTCATCCCATGGTTACTTTTATTTTATTATTTTATTTATTTATTTATTTTTTATAGCTCTCCACTATGATCATTTTTGTATGGTTATAACAAAGAATGTTTGCTATGCGCGTATTTCTATGGCTTCTCGTAGCGTAGCACTTCTTTTCAAGGATAAAACTACTGTTTCCCCAGCTTTGTTTGCTATATAACAGAGGGTATAATGCGGCTTTACCATGGAAAAGACTATTTCGGTATATTATATTGATTTTGGCAGCTATATTGAGACCAACCGATATTGGCAAAAGACAAAATCGCCATATTGGCCACTGATACGATGTACTGGTACATCCCCACTGATTGTATACAAATATATACAGTGTGTGTGGGGACAGTGTGCAAGATTATACTAGTACACCAATTGGTGTTATACTGTTGCTTACCCGATGCAGCATCTTGTTTGAGGCCGTTTCGCGATAGTCGTGGTGTACCTCGAAGATTCTAATTGATACCCACCACGTGATTTCCCTGCATTTTTGTTGATTAGGTGGCGTCCGACGAACTGGTTATGGTATGAGGTGGAGCTGTAGTTACTGTTGGTATTGAGTCTAGCGGCGTCGGAGCTGTCCCAGGCGACCGTGACACCGTGCGTGGGCCAAGGTAAGCAACTTGTGGAAACGACCCTGAAGGTGGCTACTAGCATTGTAGTATCGCATCTTGTCGCGTCGTCGTCCTGTCCGGAATACTTGTTCCATTAGGCGGCCCTTCCTCCGGCGTGACAAAGCTCTTCGCTTGCTCAATCCAGCAGTCGAACTTCCCAAGGACGACGACCCTCCCTTTTCTCAGTCGGCGATAACTACGAGTATTCATCTTGAAGATTAAAAGCCACTGTAACTGGCAAGATTTGTTACAACAGGTATGAATTACTGCCAACGTGTTCTGCTCACTTTGTTGCGCATGCGTTGTTCTTATTAGATCCCACTGTTGCATGCTAATATTTTGGGTACTTGCGCAGCCTGCGCTCACAACATTAACTGTGTTTAATAACTTAAACTTTATTTAATGAGTCCAACTACTGAATTCATTGCAGCAAGTACGTAGTTGAAAACTTTTGTAACGTACACTTGCATTGTTTTCTGGTTACGTTTTGAACATAAAAGAGAGGCATACTTGATTCATAAAAACAAGTTGTTGCTACCAAAGGTTATCCATACAAAAACAGCCTAACTGTTAAAAAAGAAAGACTGCAGCCTTCAATAGCCTGGGTACAAAGTTGTGAAATCAAAAGTGGTGGCCAAGAAATGGCTGAAACGATATTAATACTAACAAATTTTAATAATTTTTCCACAACCATTATTAAAATTTATTTAGAACTAGTATCATTGCCATTATAATTCAATTAGCATTAACATCAATGCAGTCGTTTCTTGTCTACCACCTTTGATTTTACAAACCTTTTTCACAGCTCGGTTGTTTTGTTTCATTTTTTTGTACTCATTATGGCCCCAAAAGCAGGCTTTGAGTTTTTTGCCAAATTTTCTTCTGATCTATACACAAGGACAATTACAAAAGATACCATAGAAGTTATTATTGCATTGTTTTATTTGACTTGCTAAATATACTGTATAATAATATTGTAATACTCTAATATAACACACATATTTTTGAGAAAGTAGGCACCATAGACCCCTTAAATGCAGTTTAACTAGTTAAACTAGGTTAATGTTGCAGCCAAGCATGCATGAGTGTATTATGATAGTGACTAACCTGAAGCTCCACCATGACTGGAGGAAAGATTGGGTAGGTGCACACATGAGAAGGGTTGGCAATAATTGGAGAATAACATTGCACATGCGTTACAAGAAAGAGGCATGTGGAGAGGTGTTAGAATGCATGGTGCTGCATGGCACAGTGAATCTTGACGTTTCATTAATATACCGCCTAAAGGACGCTGCAAGAGGGAATTTACGGCAGAAAATGAAACAGTCTTCACTCTTGAAACTATACCGGAAGTTCAATGCTGCCAATTTAATACATTCATCGCTTTGTCGATATGCCACCAAAAGGACACACAGGAGGGCGTCCAGAACAGTCAACTGGACGTTACTGCCAGTACACTGGTTCGTCGATATTCTGCCTAAAAGATACTGAGAAGAGATGCAGTAAGGAATTACAGTTGGAGATAACAGAAAACTGAAAGTCAGGGAATTTAACAGAAGTTAATACTAATACAAGGACCAATGGAGGCTATTAAACAGCTCTCCTAACGCAGAACAACGTCCCCACAATCGTCTAGGAGGTTACGAGATGGCTCTGTTTTTAACAACTAAACCTATATATCCATAGTGACTGTAATTCCCAGGAAAGTCAGTGAGGTGGTAGGGCCTTTGACTTTAGACATCTTAATAGGGGAATTGATCTTGTCACATAATATTAACATGGCTGTTAAGTTACGTGCACACACTGGTGAATCAGCGGGACCGGCAGTGAAGAAGTCATCCAAGTAATGGAGTATATGTTGTACACTGTAGGAGTGCTGCAAAATCCAGTGAATAGCAGTTGATAATTCATTGAAGATGTGGGGAGCTGACCTGAGGCCAAAAGGCAGACATTTGTTTATATAGTGTCAGCATACCCCGAGAAGGTTCCAATCCTTTCCTCTAACTGGGATAAAACGAAATGCATTTTTAGATCAATTTTTCTCATAAGTGCACCAGGGCCTAGTGTTAATTATTTTGTATGCATCATCTATTGTGCAATAAGACAGAGAATATTCTGTTGGGTTAATGTAATCATTACTGCCACATTCATGAGGTGCTGAGAGATGATAAATAATTCGTCATCCTCTGTCGTGCTTTGGAACAAGGCCTAAACCAGAGGTACAAAAGTTTGGTGGTGAAAGGGTCCAAGAATACGTCCAGTTCTGCACTCATCTTTCAGGGTGGTGTCAATTATTTCTGGCAGCTGAGATGCAGAGTGTAGATTATTAGCAAAGTACATAAACTGAGGTCCTGCATAGCCAATTGCACAGCCATGTCGTAAGTTATTAATGAGCCTCCTAACAAAGGCTTTGTTGGGATAATTACTTAGCTCACGTTCAAGAATAAATGGTCGTATCGAGGTCCATGGTAAGGGTTTATCAAGGTCTGCACTGCCCACAGAATGGGCAGCTCCTGGCCGGCTGCCCACAGAATGGGCAGCTCCTGGCCGTGTGATCACCTCCACAACAATCGCATTTGTGGGCATAGTTGCAGAATGTGCAGAAGCATAGCATTTATGGTAAACCATTCAAGCTATAAGTCAGGGTCACAAGTATCCCATCATAGAGATGAGTCACTTGTTTGTGCAAAATGTTTGGTCATATTTAAACCATGCTGTCAAGGGATGGTCGGAGTTAGCTGAGGTTATAATGCATTGATAATGTATTAATTCTAGTGCACAAGAGGAGTTAACGCATGTGCGAACCGATAAGTATATGTTCCAAGCCTCCATCCAAGTAGCAATGGAGGGTATTTTAGCAGAGGAATTGCTGGCAATAAGCACTGGTTGAATGGCAAACAAGTCACCATCAGGATTAAGTTGAATTGTTACTGACTGCTGGGACAAGGGATTGTTTGTACTATACATGGCTTTAGGTAACAAGGTTGCAAAATCAATGTACTCACCTCTTGCTATCTTATCTCTGATCCTAGTGGAGATAACAGGTAGTGGAGACCTTGATAGGTTAGCCAGAGGTAGCAGGATGGTAACAGCAGATATTGTTGCAGGTAGCGGGGTCCTAGTGACTGCAGGTTACATGGCATCAGACAAGGTGGTGGTAATTGATGTTACAACAGGTAATGAAGTTACCACTTGAGCTGGAACTGAGACAGTGGTATGAGTTAGCCTCGATGAAGCAGACAGGTTATCATCATCTGTAATATTTCCATATTTCCAATCCTGGATTCCTACTGGTGGGGTTCGATACTGTTGGAGGTAAGCAGTCAGCTGGTCTACAAGTTGTTGTGGCAGAGGTAGAGTTCTGGGATTTGCTGAATGTGTTTGTGGAATGTGTTGATAGGGCACTGGAAGGCATTAATGGACAAATTTCATAATAGGTTTTATAGCATATAGTAATAACTGCTGCCCCTAGCAACCTGAATTTCCCAATATTTTTAGGTGATAATGTCTAAAGTAACTTCTCCAAATTCTGAAAGGATAGCATATATATGTCATTAGATATAACATCTTAAAATTTGTGATTTTCCCATACATATCTATGTGATAGGGCTACAGTTGCCCCTTCTGGGCAATCACAAAAATCAGGTATTTCAACATATGTAAAAACCAAAAATTCGAAAGTACATATATCTCAATTTTACATAATTTGTAGGTGTGAATGTCAACAATAATCTCTCCAAGTTTTAAATGGATAGTGTATATAGGTCATAAGATATGACATTCTTTAAATCCAATGATTTGTGTGATCACCAAGAAAGGGCAACTGTTTCCCCTCTCATTGACAATGTATGGGAAAATTGCAACTTCAAAATGTCATATCTCATGACTTATATATGCTATCCTTTTAAAACTCGGAGAGGTGACTTAAAACATTGACACCTACAAATAATGTAAAATTTAGGTTGCTAGGGGCAACGGTAGATTTTTTCATTATTATGAAATTATTTGTCTATTGGGTAGTAGAATTTCGTGCTTGAGAGCCATGCGTGCTAGTGGTAGGGTTACTTCCAGCAGCTCCTTCGGAAAGTGAACATATGTGGTTGTAGAGATGGTCTACTAATGAAGCTTTTTTCCTGTTGTGGACAAGCGGTAATGCTGAAGATGGGATTTCAATGCCGTCGCTGTTAAAGCCACTAGTTGGGATTTGGGCGCGCCTACGAGGCTGTAAGATTCAGCTGCTGGACTTTCAGATGCACGATGAGTGGCTGGCATTACAATAATTACTGTGGGTGTGAACCACATACATTTAAAACAACAAAATGTACATAAAATAACTCACGCACATCGGAATAATAGCAGTGTTAGGATGACGGTAGTAGCAGCACAATGGCAGTATCAAATCCCACTTGGGCACAGCAGTGCTATTGAGTGGTTCACAATCAAATTCGATGAGTCAGCAGTAGTACACTTGTTCATGGTAGCAACAATGACAGGTCACCTCTTCAGTGAAGATAGAGCATTTAGTATCGGGATCTGGTCCTTTTCTACAGCTGGAGATAATATCACACCTTGAACGGCATGTTGACTCACAAGACACAGTATAGCACGTGAGCTTACAGAAATTGCTTAACAGGTATTATTGCCTCAATATTTTATTATTGAATCTTCGCCGCACGCTATGATTACCGAGCACATTAACTTCAATTTATTGGTGAGCAATAAATTACATCTCACTGAAAACTTTACTCCATACAGTGTACCTTAATACAACTAGTGTGCTTAATACTGATGATACAGTGCCAGTAACATAGCAATTTAGCAAAACATATAGCCATGCTGGTGCCAGCTTTTTAATCACAGATTCCCGTGCTGGCTTTTTGTCAACTCTGATTACAGCATCTCAATCAGAGTGACCATGGCCATGGCCACCGTGGCTTTTCCTTCCTTCTCTAATCACCTTTTCACTTCATGTCATTTCTGAACAATGCTCACCAGTGACCCCAACACTATAAAGGCCTACATCAACACATAAAATACGTGTAAACTTCAAAAGTTTAAATGGCAGTTTCTACGGTACTGCTCAATGCAACATAGACTTGTGAGAGTGCAAGCACTAAAAACCTTCTAATTAAAGAGCATGGCACCCATTTCACTTGCAAGTATTCATCCCAAACAAAATGGGTTGAATATTCACAAGCAAAACAGGTGACTGACCTTTAGTTATCAAGTTTCTTAATCACTCACACTCTTTCAAGACAACATTGTATTTGAGTAGTACCATACTCCAATTTTACTTCAATGCATTTAATAGATGCCATAAATTATCGAAGCATTAAACATAATTTTGTGCTGATAATCAAAAATTCTTTGCCAATAATTTAGAGTTTACATTACATTATTGGAAGGAAACAGTGCTCTAAAAACTTTGGTATTAAAAAAATATGATAGGCTTGTGTTAATATATGTGGCATGATTATTAAATTTCGGAATAATTGTTAAGCTTGATAGTCATTGTTCATAATATGGTGTGTGTGTGTGTGTGTGTGTGTGTGTGTGTGTGTGTGTGTGTGTGTGTGTGTGTGTGTGTGTGTGTGTGTGTGTGTGTAGATATGATCAAATGTTTGTCATTTTATTGTAATTTTATTATGCTCACTATTTGTTCTGCTACTGTAGTTCCAACTCCTGTGGTAAATTTGAGAGCTGTAACTGAGCAGATTTCTGGACAATCACTCACACTGGAATGTAATGCAACAGCAGTGAGGGGTATTACAAGCAGTGTGGATATATCAATATTATCACTGGAAACATTTGAAGATGTAGATCCCATCATAGTTGGTAACTCAGCGGTGTACAGTGCAAATTTCACACTGGAAGAATTGACACCCTTTGATAATGGCAGACTTGTATTTTGTTTGGTTAGTATTAATGGTACCGGTCCAGTAGCACTTGATCAATTCACTTTGGATGTAATAGGCAAGGGAATATACACTAATTTAAATGTGTCTTGTATTGGTCAATAGAGTTTGAGGTACTACTGTATGATAGAGATTTCAGTACAATTGTGTTCTCTTTCTGATTATCATAGCTTCCTTTTTGACATAGATGTTCTTGTTTTAAAGCACCATTTTAGTCAAACTTCTGCATACAAGGTGCTCTCTCATGTAAAGGAGAAGTCACAGCTGGGGTATGTACCTCAAGGCTCTATTCTAGGCCCATTGCTATTATATATACGTTAATAATCTTCCTACTGCCATTACTAATCTTTATGTCAATCTTTATGCTGATAATAAAGAATTGCATTTTTGTCATAATGACTTCAGGCAACTGAAACACACACTCTTCAGTGTGCTGTTTCACAGCTTTTTATCTGGCTAGTTGCTATCAAGTTGAAACTGAGTGTTCCAAAATCCTCATGTATATATGCTCATTGGGACCCAACAGCATACTTTTGGGAGGACATTACACCTGTCACTAGGCAGTATTGACAGTATTCCACTGAGACAGGTATCTATCATACGATATTTAGAGATTTATGTTGGCCAACATTTAGCTCGGTGCCACCATGTGGAGTATGTTTTACAGAGAGTCTATGTCAAGCTATAGTTGATCAATCGCCTTAAATCTCTTACTCCCAATGTGATGAAGTTATTGTATCAGGCACATGTTTTGCCAATAATTGATTATTGCGACATTGTGTGGGTGCCTACTAATACTGGTCATTTCAAAAGACTAGAGATGTTTTTCATCAATCGACTCTACTGGCTTCTCTACATTTAATCTCACTTTGACTGAACATTGTAGATTTCATACTATCATGCAAGGTTATAAGATCTCAACAAAGTTGTCACCCTCCTACCTGCATACCACATTCAAATCTGCAATGTCTGTTACAGGCCATACAGGGCACAATTCACATCATTTGTATGTGCCTGCATGCACTTAAACTATGGAAAGCGTATCCTCTATTATCGTGGCATGACTATCTGGAACATCCTGCTCACTTCATTAACTGAAACGAAGTCTTTAAACTAGCCGATTTAAGCTATATGTACCTTTGTTAATGTATGCTTGTCCAGGGCACAGCTGAAAAACAGCTATAGCTGATGCTGTCTCCTTGTTTAAATAACTAAAAAAGTTTTTACAACAGGCTATTTGCAGTCAATAAAAACCTATTTTTGGCTAAGTTTTTAGCTGTTGACTATAGGGTTATTAAACATACAGTATTTACAAGTAGTACAAAACAGCTTCTAATGTTGGTAGCCATGCCACACCCTTGGGGGCAATGGTTATACCACTTGTATGTGCTCATATACGCTTGCACCGTCTAGTATATTTGCACAACACCCTTCTGCTGCACTGAGTTCTATCATTCCCTAATGCTAAGCACATAACATTTTTTTGCAAAGCCAGTAAGTGTACATAACTATAGACAACAAATTGCAAGTAGCAATGATACAATGATAACACATGATATAAGGTACAAGGTACATGGGGTTACACATAAGCCAGTGCTGTATATTGACAGTAAGAAAAAAACATTATTTTCAAACATATGTAGTTCCGTGATCCCTTATCCAATTTCAACCACATTTGCTACAGAAGTGTCCACCAGGTAGTGGAGTCAAAATACCAAATGTGAAAAAAATTGCCATAGCCCTTTCCAAGATATGAGCAACCAAAGTTTTGTTGTGTTTTTCTTCTCCTTATTCTTCTTCATTTCACATACTTTGCAAAATATCTGCAATAAGCACATAATGTATACGCACACTCAAATCAGGCTGAAATTTGGCATGCTTAAAGAGCTCATTAAACCATGTTTGGTAGGAATTTGGTGAACATTCACGGAGTTATGACTGATTATTCATGTAAACTAATATCAAATTTCTGTCACACCCACAGGGTAAACCACTCAAAGGAATGAGTTAAAAATTGCTATGTAGTTGGAGTAATCATTGAAGGAGTGCCTTTTTGTGGTATGAAAGGTAATTACCATGGCAAAACCCAACCTGTGTCACAATACCGTAATCAAGTTTTGTGTTTAAAAACTATTAGTTTTCACATATACCAGGCAAACTACTTTGAACAGTGAGCTGAAAGTCAGTATGTACATGGAATAATCATTACAGAAAGTCCTTGCAGTAGTATAAAAGAATCAGAGTAGAAACCACTGAGTTATAATCCAACTGCATGTAGCAAGTGCACAATTGAGATACTTTAATAGTTCAGTCACCCTTTTACAACATTCAGTTTGTATAGAGGTTTTCAGAATAATCAGAATATGCAAACAATAGTACAGTACATACATAGCACAGTCTGCCAGAAGTAGTAAGGAAGGAAAGAGTGTTGTATGGCGGGGTGTGGTGGAGATTGTTGCACTTTACAAGATGCCAACACATCTGACCTTACGTCATCCATTGTAATAGCAGCAACAATCTATGAGAAATATTGGAAATTGTGTGAAAATAATAGATATGCTCTTCAGACTTCTGGACATATGATACTTTGTATGTAACTTGACTTCAGCAATGGTTGTTAGAGACTTCTTAATAAAACAGTGAAGGATGGATGTTTGTCAGTATGGTAAACAAACCATATCCAGTGCTATATTTTGAAGAAAAGTCAGCCAGTGATTTAATTAGTTGCCAAAACGTTTTTGGCCAAATACAAGATTTGCCCCACCAGCCACAGTTAAACACAATACACCACAGACAATATGGGTATATGTGACCGGGCCTGCGAAAACAGGGCATGTGGGCACAAACTACACCCCATCACTCTCCAGGTCATATCTCAGTATTGGAAGAGTATATTTACATTCTGCAACTTGTATCATGATGCCATTTAAATTCCAACTACGAGCTGAAAATTGCAATGCCATAGCATAATGGTACTAGAGATGAAACATTGAAAAAGTAGGAAAAAATCATGTGCCCACATGCCCTATTTTCGCAGGCCCGGTCACATATTGTGATTAACAACACAGTCGTTCAGTAAACGATTCACACTGGTGTCTATCGAGATGCTAATATAATGTTCCTTATTGTTTTATACAGCCATAATGACCTAGGTTCCGTAAAACAACACTGCTGTTGCATGACGTAAGTTCAAACGTAATGGCTCATTGTAAATAATAATATATGTGTTTCAGATTGTTCTGAAAACCTCTAATTTACAGTTCAAATCACCTACATTATTGAAATGGTTATTTCATTGTGTCTTGTTACAATAATGATGGTTTTCATTCATTTTATGCTGTTTCCATTCTTGCATAAAAGAAGAAAAAGCAAATGATAGCTGTCCATTGCTGCCGCAAAGTAAATAAACTGGATGATAGTTTAGCCACAAAAAGTCTCATTGTAGAGAATTCAATAAACTCATCATCCTGTGGTAAGTTCAGTTACAAGCACGTTACCCAGTAGATGATTCAGCTACAAACAAATCACTCTGTAGAGAGTTCAGCTACAAACAATATACAAACAAGTCACACTGTCAAGAGTTCAATAATTAGATTATACTCAGGCACCTTTGGGTTCAACTTATATACCTCCTACAGTAACTAACACTAGCAAAGTACTGGGAAGGTATTATGAGGCTGGTTTCTGGTCAATATTTGTTTTTGAAATGAAGTGCAAACCTTCATGATCCCTACTACACAGTACTACCATAATGTATGATAGAGTCTGATAATTTAATTTTATTACACAGATATATTTGTTACCATTATAAGTGATCCTCCTGGTGACCTTGTTGATGACAGTAATAATACTTTTGAACACCTGATTGGATCCAACATCACTTTCACCTGTGAGGTCAACTCTACACTGACATTTAATGATAGTGATTTTATTTGGGTTTGTTCTACTGGTTGTTTTGCTGACATGGAAGTGGAACAAACTATTAACATCACTGAAGTAGAAGTAACTGACAGTGGAATATTAAATTGCTCTATTATCATTGATGGTGTGGAGTACACCAGTGAACCATATGACTTACAAGTACCAGGTACTATACAGTACATGTTCTATAGAAGTTACAAAACATATACCTGTAGCTATAGTTGTTCATGTATTACATAGTATATGGGAATATAAACAAGAAGTATAACTTGCTTAAATTTAAGTGTTCATGAGGAAAAATTCAACCATGATGTGGCTCTAAAAGGGTGTGTTTTTCCAACTGATACTTTAGTTTTAACTCTTTCAAACAATGTGTTGACTTAGATCAAATGCTAGCCATTTATTGACAGTATGTGATCTTGCACATTTATTGCATGAATATGATAATGTTTCACCAGTTGAAAAGATGCAATCATTTAATGGTAAGCACCCTCATGCAGATCTAGCCTTTTGGTGCCACCCCTTCCTATTTGGATGAATTAGATAATAAATAAATAAATAAATATATATATATAAACCAGTGCAACGTACAGTACACATAGTAAATGCTTTTAATTGATGTTGCATTGAACAATAGTTCTAAAAATAAAAGTTAAAGGACATGTATCTTCTTCATGTAATTTGGAAGTTTTGTTGTGGCAATTATATGCAGATATGTTCTTTGATACTTTTACAATTTGACTATTTGTTTTACAGAATTTTTTCCATCAATTACACTGCAACCATCTACAGTCATGCAAGCAATGGTTGGTGAAATGCAGAACATTGTTTGTTCAGTAACAACAGCTTTTGGGACAGATATAAGTGAAGTAACTCTTACCTGGGTAGGACCTGATGGAAGTATAATAGAAGATGACAGAGTGTCCATTATTCCAACATTTGCTGATGGTAACACTTACACAACAATCCTTCAATTTGACTATCTGATGGAAGGTGATGAAGGAGTGTACACTTGTGATATAACGATTGGTGAAAATGTTGAAACATTGTCTGTGGAACTCCAAAACATAACCAGTAAGTATACATAATAACAATCATCTTTGTTAATGAGTTCAACTACTGAATTCATTGCAGCAACTACATAGTTGAAATTTTTGTAGCATGTACCTTCATTGTTTTCTGGTCACGTTTTGAACATAAAAGAAAGGCATTGAAAGGCATACTTGATTCATAAAAACAAGTTGTTGTTACGAAAGGTTGTCCATACAAAAACAGCTTAACTGTTAAAAAAGAAAGACTGCAGCCTTCAATAGCCTGGGTACAAAGTTGTAAAATCAAAAGTGGTGGCCAAGAAATGGCTGAAATGATATTAATACTAACAAATTTTAATAATTTTTCCACAACCATTATTAAAATTTATTTAGAACTAGTATCATTACCATTATAATTCAATTAGCATTAACATCAATGCAGTCATTTCTTGTCTACCACCTTTGATTTTACAACCCTTTTTCATAGCTCGGCTGTTTCGTTTCAATTTTTTGTACTCATCATGCCCCAAAAGCAGGCTTTGAGTTTTTTGCCAAATTTTCTTCTGATTTAGACACAAGGACAATTACTAAACATACTGTAGAAGTTATTATTGCATTGTTTTATTTGACTTGCTAACTATACTGTATAATCAAGACTCACGGTAGTGACGCGTGGCCAAGAAACTACAAAGCGTACGCCACAATTAAAAAACACCCGCGGCTACTACTTTGAGTTATTTACGTGTAGGGACGGTTTTGCAATTTTAGCCATGAATTATGCAATCATTCCCATTAGAAATGTATTGTACAGCGGGCGCCGTAATTGTAAATGAGTGGTTATCTTGTCGCAAGCACAAAAATAAGACCAGATTCACTTTATTACGCTGATATCTCGGCTTGCGTTAGCGTTATCGCCATTATTATCATTGAATATAACTACCTTTTGTGGAGTAATACTGGCACAGGAGTTTTCTAGTACTGGACTCCCTGTATAGCGGATTTTGCTTACCAAACGCCTAATCCAAATGATAACTTTTAAAGACGCGGCATGGACACAAACCCAACACTCATATAAACATACTGTGAAAGCGTGAAGAACGTAACTTCCCTAGGGAGAGTGTTTTCAGGATAATTTTATTTAGCGCTACCCATGCACTATCATGTGATTGCTTTTATTATTCGTGGACATTGTCACTCCCAATTCGGATCTAACTTTCTGACGAAACGGTGCTCATGCACAGTAAAACGGAACAGCTAGTGATTAACATATCATGTCACGCAAGTTAATTGATACATGCAACAATACAGTATTTCACAAAATGCACTTTTAAAAATAAACCACTGTCCCATGTTGGTATGCAAATAAGAAATGATTATTGGATTTGCTTCATCTGCCATTGTGTACTTGAGGGGACACCAATCTTCAGTACTGCCAAGAAGGGGATGGGGGTGGAACTGGGATAGTTTGCAAATTTTCTCCCGGGTTAGATGGAACACCCTTGCCACCACCCCCACTGGCTGTCAAGTGCTGGACAGTTGAATAACACCAGATGACAAACAGAGGAATCCACCACTGTCGCCCCTATTCCACTCTGGGTCACATACCTGGATTTAAGAATAACGATATGAAGTTATGACCAAATACAAAGCTAGTACAGCCAATATGTTGTGTACGCATGTATATTTTAATGTCCATGTATATTGTGTGTGCGTCTCGTGCTCATGTACAGTATGTGTGTGAGTGCAAAAAAGTACACGTGCACATGCGTACCAGTTTGTGATTGATCTCCTTTACAAAAAGTGTGGTCAGTTCACAAACAACCTGTGCTGCAAGTGGCAAACCATCAGTAATCCTAGTTAATGGGGTGCCTTCCCCAATAAACCAATGTCTGAATTTCACTGGACTTGTCAAGAAAAACAACATGTTAATTGTGTGGTCAATCTAAACCTAGGTAACAAGTTTGGCATGCACTATAGAGCACATTAGCCATGCACAGACAGTCGAATGTTCTACAAAATCTCATTGCACATCAATGTACCTGAAAAACCAGGAAACTTTCCTAATCAGGGTAGTCTCATGATCTAGATACTGGTGGTAAGAGCCATTAGCCCATTACTAGTAATTGATCTGTAAAATAACTAGTGGTGGGACAAATGTCTGAAAATTCAAACATTTGTTCATTAAGGATCGGAGATATGTGACAAATGCATTTTACCAACAAACATTCGTTAGCATGGTTACTATGGTACATAAGCATAGTAACATTTTTAGGAAATAAATTCAGTTATCACACCACTGAGAACGCATCTGTAAACAGCAAGTTGGCAAAGTGGGCACTACAAGTACAAAGAGATTAATGTGCAAAAATATGGACGTTTAAAACTCAAGATACTCAAACATGAGTCCCTGAAAGAAACTGACCTGGAGAATTACAATGCTATAATCACAATACATGTAATCATTGGTCCCAATCTGTCAATAACACAGACGTCTGCAATATGGTTCCATTCCTTCTTTTTTGATATAATTGGTTGATGATGCAGTAGACCACAATAATAAGACCTTGAAAATGCAGGATAATATCATGCAGTTACGACCTCATAGTATAAACAACAAATTGGCACTATAAATATCTAACACAATTTTTCTTTCACCAGGCAAGGTCAATTTCAACATCTGGCAAAACCATTGCCTTAGGAAACTTACTTCATTACTTCTTACATGAAGAAACACATGCTTTAACACATGCAACAGTGTGAGGTAGACCTTCAAGTGACCTGCAGAAACAACCATCGGGACATCTGATAAATATATCAAAAGAAATAACTTGTTTTGCTCTTTGCACAGTTTAGTATGTAACAGGAGCACATTTAACAACTATATAAAGTAGCAACCACCAGAGGGGTCCGCAACTATGGGGTTTCGATATAGATGTAATTCGGAAATCAAACTGATTCTACAACTGATTCTGTGATTCCTGGCGCTAAGGATACATACATAGAAATACGGAGAATCACAAAGATTTACAGGAAATTTTTAACAATTTTATTTTGTTTGTTTGTTTCCCGGGCTAGATGGACTGCCCTTGCCACTACCACCAGCACTAGGTGTTAAAGTACTGGACAGCTGGAAATACCAGCAATCAAACAAGGCTACCAGACTCCAAGCGACCCTCGGAGTAGGCCAGATCAATATTAGTGGTTGATGGATGGCCAACTGAAGAATGATGACCCCTCAAACACATTACTGCAGATCTGAACAATGAATTTTAACAAATTGTGATTCCTGATTCCAGAATCACGTCTGAACCATCGACGTGATTCCTAGAGTTGCGGACCCCTCGCAACCACCGTCTGAGGTTCCTAATATGCACTAACTCTAATTAATTCACTCATGTTCAGCCAAGGTTGAAGAGAAGGGCTGAAACACCTTATTTACACACATACAAAACATTTCATAAGCGATATTAACTTACAGTTAGATCTACACCCTTTCGCAAAGTAGGTCACGATCAGTGAAGCGCCATTTCCGTATTTGGTCATACCACTTCATACACGTGTCATACCAGGCAGTAGATTTTAGAGGCGTGTCAACCCGTACAGCAGGCCATAGGGTGCATGGCACTCAGATTTCATGATCAGTGATGTATACAAGAGTGGGAATATGGTCATTTAACGTTCCTTGCCCGACCATCATCAATTATTACAACTTGTACTATTCTATCAAACTTCTTACCTTTGACTGTCAAGAGCAGCTCTAATGGGCAGCATGACTTGCAAACAATTATTCTAATCTGCAACTATTAAGGCATTCCAGGGGCATCAATAAAGTAGAAAGTCACCTGGGAATTGTATTTATATACTATGGTTAGGATGAAGGACAGATTACGTGGGAAAAGCAAGTCGTGGGGGTTGTTGGTTGTGCCAAAACATTCATGTTCCGCATGTATGCAACAGCAGCCAACATTAAACATAAAGTACTTCTAAATGATAAAGTCTCACTGTGATCTGTGCTGGTGGCAAACTTTAGCTGATCGGAATGGGTTGAGTCTACTTTTGTTGGGAAAACAGTGCCTGGACACTCAATTGTCTTATCCAAATAGAGGTGTCAGAGTTGCGGTGTCTTTTGGCAGGCAAAAAATGGTATTGATCACTACATTGGGTCAAATATGATATCATAGTTAAAAAAATTTTTCTTAATTTAATTGTTTGGGGGTACGATTTGAGTTTGACCATTCCAGAGTTGTCACTGCTGTGAATAGACACTATAAACTGCCATGTACTTGTAATGCAGCCGGTGGTTCTTTGTTTCTACTGATTTTGAGATTGATGTAACCTGTAGACACTTAGCAGGGGCACAATAATAGCACAGCTGACCACATCTCCCAAGGTAACCTGCATTTGTTCTTTTGTTTACGTCCACTGGCCACCTGGCTGCCAACTCCACTACCTCATCCGTGACTGCAGATTCTGAGGGGAAAAAAATTGGACACACACACACACACTCACACTCACTCACACACACACACACACACACACACACACACACACACACACTCCAGGCAGCTGTGCAGTACTCTATATGAATGGTTTAGTGTCTCCTACTCAAGAGATACTATAATGCTGAGCAGCACTGATACTTACTATTCCTCACACAGACTGTATAGCCCAACGCCATAAGCACAATGGTACAATGTTTCAAATCCACTTCTCCAATGGCAACCTATAGCTTCATTCATCCTGTGGTAGTACACACCTCCTTACACCACACTTTGAGCAGATTCTTTGAAGCATTTATAGAGCTAGCCAGTACGCACGGACAATGAATCCATCTTCCAATTACTATAGATGTACCTATAATTGATCCGATATCAGTTACATATTAATTGTGTTCAACTACTCCCTACTGCGGCATAGCTACAGTGTAGGCAGGTGAGGCAGCTGCCTTACCAAGTATTGGCATATGAAGTCACTGAACTGAGAGCTATGTGGGTCTTTTAGATGCATTGAAAGCATGCAGTAACGAAGTTTACATGCTATTTAATTCAACCTATAGTGTGCATAGTAAGAGTCCATCTAGATGCAGCTCTAAGCGGATAGCTACTGAGGTTAACTTTTTAGAAACTGGTCAAGCAAAATTGATATACCCTAATGGAGCAGTCACCCTAATATAAAACACTCACCCTGATACAACATGCAGTCAAGCAAATTGTAATACAATACTTTTGATAATGACCCCCCCTGTTATCAGTGCTTATAATTATACTACTCAGGTCAAGGCGTGAGCAACATGCACAGGAGAACTCATGCTCGCCTCATTTCATCGTTACAGTCACCATATGCATTTTAGCTGTAGTTTTTCACATTTTATTTTGTTTAGTGGTACTAAGTTGAATTGCAAGGTCACAACTGTTTTTATTAGGTATGTAGGACTAGATTGAACCATCCCTAGCAGGTCCACTCCAGAGCGGTTCAACATGGTTCAGTTTGATACAAGCGGTTCAATATAGTTCAGTTCGATATGGTAAACATCTACACCAACCTGGAAATCGCTTTGATTTGAGGACATTTTTTTGCGGTGGGTGTGCAGGGAATATGCCAGAGGTTTAACGGTTCCTGTGGCTTGGAGGAAAAGACAGTTGCCTTTCTTTGGCATGCAGAAATTCTTGTGGCTTCAGAGAATGTTAGAATCCCCAAGCATTCCTACCTCCAAGCCTTTGTAGTAAAACATGCTGTATACATCATGTAAAATTGTTGAAAAGGGGCCTATTTGAGAATTAATAGGAGAATCCATGGAACCCTGCACACCTACCAAAACAACCACCATCTGTTGACAGTGGTAACCTGCTCACAACAGTGTAAGCCCTGCTGACCAGGTTAAACTGACAAGCAACATTAAATGGAGTTTAACTAGTTAAACTAGGTTAATGTTGCAGTCGAGCATGCATGAGTGTATTATGATAGTGACTAACCTGAAGCTCCACCATGACTGGAGGGAAGATTGGGCAGGCGCACACATGAGAAGGGTTAGCAATAATTGGAGAATAACATTGCACATGCGTTACAAGAAAAAGGCACATGGAGAGGTATTAGAACGCATGGTGCTGCATGGCACAGTAAATCTTGTCCCACCCATACCACTCCCTTCTACCAACTATCTCATATTAGTATTTTAGAAGACAATAATCACAAAGGGATTGTTGGGTGGGGTTTATTGTAATATATTGCCCCAAAAATAATAAAATAAATAAATAAATAAAATTAAAAAATTAAATAAAATTGCATAACGGAGATGTGGGGAGGTGAAGCATGCATAACGGAGATGTGGGGAGGTGAAGCATGCACCACAGACAGTCCCAGCAGGGAGTTTAGTAAATCCCCCCATTTTTTCCCTTGTCTTTTCCATCTTGAGGTTAGCCCAGGGTGTGACAGTGCAGGGTTTCTATTAGGAACATTGTGGCATGCGGAAATTCTTGTGGCTTCAGAGAATGTTACAATTCCCAAGCATTCCTACCTCCAAGCCTTAGTAGTAAAACATGCTGTATACATCATGTAAAATTGTTGAAAAAGGGCCTACTTGAGAATTAATAGGAGAATCCATGGAACCCTGCACACCTACCAAAACAACCACCATCTGTCGATGGTGGTAACCCGCTCACAACAGGATAAGCCCTGCTGACCGGGTTAAACTGACAAGCAACATTAAAAAGACAAAAAAAATGTAACTTTTGGTGCATGCAAATGGCTTGAGCGAATCTAATCAAATTTGTTGTATGGCCCACCCTATCTAGCAAACAGCTACAATGCAAAAATGGTATGCTTTGGAGAAGTGACCATGGAATTATGCAGGCATAAAAGTGTGTTTTCATTCTTCCTTACAATTAGCACACAGTGTGACTCGCCAGCTTACTTGGCCACACAACACACTACCATGTGTCTTGATCTATAATCATGCGACTCCTGTTTTGCATATTATTTAATCTGTTAGTTCCAAGTCCTGTTGTAAATTTGAGAGCTGTAACTGATCAGATTTCTGGACAACCACTCACACTGGAGTGTAATGCAACAACAGTGAGGGGTATCACAAGCAGTGTGGATATATCAATATTTTTACTGGAAACATTTGAAGATGTAGATCCAATCATAGTTGGTAACTCAGCAGTGTACAGTGCAACTTTCACACTGGAAGAATTGACTCGTTTTGATGATGGCAGACTTCTAGTGTGTTTGGTAAACATAAATGGTACCACTTCAAGTGATACATTAATTTTGGATGTCTCAGGTAAATATAAAATCATAATTTATCTTTCATCCATTATGTAAGAGGTATGTATACAAATTGGCTGCAGTTTTTATCTTTTCTCACATTATACTTTGAATAATGTATAAACACAGGGTCTCCTTTAAAGAGTGGTAGAGAAGTACAGCACCACTCTACTTTGCTCCAAATTCCTTTGATGTGGTTAAATGAATGTACATTATAATTAAGAAATAGCTTTGATATCGGTAGCAAATTGACAGATTTACTGCCTAATTTATTTTGCTGGGTAAAACCCTGAAACAGTATGTAAAAGTCATTGGTAGGTATTAAATTTGTTGTAGCAACAATAATTGATATTATTGTAATTAATGCTGGTAGCATGCATTCTTATACAGTTCTTTTGTGAACAATAATACATTATGTATGGTATGTTGTGTAACAATTATAAACAAAGTGCTATGTTACAATAAATTTTGTTTTATTTTTTAGTGATATGTAAACCAGAAATGGTGACATGCTTATCCGAGGTATGTATATCAATGTATGACTGCATGTGCTTAGATATTTACATAAATACAGTAGTAACATACTCTTGATTGTTTTTTTGTTTTTTTGTTTTTTTTTGCAATGCTGCAATCACTGACTATATCCTGTAATTCCAAATTGTTCATGAATGCATACAGTAAACTTGTCAATGTCAGTTTATTGTGGTAATTAGAACAATTGTTTAACGCTTCATAATCTATGCTGCTGCATAATTTATAATCCATTCTTATGTATATAAACTTGAGATCATTTTTGGTTAGAGTTTAATGTGGTCTTTCAGAATAGACTTTCTGACTGCTCTAATATAGCACCTTTTTGTATAACATTTTGTATTATTGGACATCATTATTTTCATGCAAAGCAACTTCAAGGTTAGTATTACAACACTAGCAAGCTAATATTTTTATTCTACAGTTATCAGATGATTATGGAAGTATACGGTAGGAATAAGACAATTATGCAAAGCAATAACAACACTGACATACTATACAATTTTACTCTGTCTTGCTACACCATCTTGCATGGCACAGTTATTCCCAAACTTGAACAGCAATGGACTTTATTAGGACTAGCAATCTGATTTTACTTCTAGCTAGGCAATACGTGAAAGAGAAGTCCCAAGACAGAGTAAATACAGAGAGCAAGACTAGAGATCCACTGATTATGTTGAGCATAATAGGTGCCTGAAAGCATTGAGCATTATGCTAGCATAATAGGTAGAATACTTGAGCCATACTATACATCCTTGATTGTCATAATGCAAATCACAGAAAAAAGACTGATATACTTACTCATTATTTACCAATGAAGTGCACATTTAATAGCAAAATAAGTGTACACAAGGCTCCTAAATTCTGTTGGTGCCTATGTTGTGACGATTCAGAGGATTAATAGGTAGATGCAGTGAGAAAAACCAAACGTTGACACTGTTAATTTATGTACATAGTTACAGTATAACACCATAATGTACATTTGGGTGGGAGGGAAGAGGTAAGCAAAAAGAGTACTCTCTGTATACTTGTGTAAATGCTGAAAATTTGCACACTTTTTGATAGTAAATTTTTGTTTAGGGTTTAATGAAGCCTCTCAGAATAGAATTTCTGGCAGCTCTATTACAGCAGTCCTACACAGTGTTTGCAGGGCCGCCCACAGGGGGGCGCAACAGGGGAATTTTGCCCCTGAGCACCAGCCTGAAAGGGGCCCCAGGAGGCCCCATGAAGGGTCCCTTGAATACCTGTTTAAAAGATTGATATACTCTAATAGAGCAGTCAGATGTAGGTACTCTAATAGAGCATTCACAGTATTCTTCAGAGGAGCTGTGAAGCAAGCTTATAAATAAGGAGATATGGTTGGTGAGGGCTAGCTATTGTCATAGTCAGCATGTAATGACTTTTTCTCTTTTTTTTTTGTCTTTGACTTACAACTTGGGTGAAGTTGTGACTCAGAATGGAAACCTCCTACACCTTGAGGCCTCACTTTAACTCTTTGCCCTGGGCCCCTTAATTTCTCTGGGCAGCCTTGAGTGTTTGTCTTTATCCCAAGTTCTTATTTATATTGCCCACACCTATGTACCTACTCATAATACAAATTCATGCTGGAATCACTGCAAAACTCAAATGATTCTGACTCAGTCTTGCTTAGGAACCCGTCAATTATGCTTTTTTTATTTTACCAGTTATGCTCAAAATTGTGCTCAACATTTATTCATAAGTTCCCAGCTTGTCTAAATATATTACTATCCCTTTCATCTGTGACCTACCTTCAACATCTTCTTTCATTCTAACTGAACACTTGTGTTAAATTATTGTAAATTTCCAAAAACTTTAAAACCATACAGGTGAATTTACCTCCCTCCATAGTGTACTGTCAGTACTCTTTCAAAAAATACTGAAGTGATGTACATTTATAACCAAAGGTGTAAAAAATAAATTAGTTGTCTTATTTACTAAGCTGACATGCTATAATTATTGAGCATTTCTAGTAGGCAATAGTGTAGTAGGTACAGTAAGCTGGAGCTGGTTATATTACAGAAAAATGAACATAACAGGTATATATAGTAAACATTGGGCCCTTTTATGTGTGCATGAACAAATTCAACTGTCTATAGTAGTCATGAATTGCAGCACCAAAACTTCAGAAGGACATAGCTATAATTATATGAAAGTTTGGGTTTTATAATTTAACTACACAATATACATGATTTGCATGTACTATATTATGTATACACTCTGAATTGATCAAACAATTCTTTGCAATACAGCTAGGTATTACAGGTATTGATGTGTCTCAAATATTTAAAGTGTTATGATGAATTTTCATTCTTTCTAATAGTTTTACCCTTTTGGGTTTGATACAAGTGATGATATAATAGGACCAACTGTTGATGGTTCCTCACTACCAGTTAATCTGACAGAAGACTTCATCTTTTTTAACCGAACTTTTAGAAGATTATTTGTAAGTAAATCATGATAATATTATCTAATCCAAAACAGCCAAGCTGTAAAAAAAGAGTGCAACCCCAAAAAGGCTATGATGAAAAAAGATGTGAAATCCAAGGTGGCAGTCAAGAAATAACTGTGATGGTAGGTTAATGGTAGAATTTTTAATAAAAACAATTCAGGTGAATTTGGTGCCACTTGACCACGGCATTTTCCCATTAACCTACTATCACAGCCATTTCTTGGCCGCCACTTTGGATTTCACATCTTTTTTCACCATAGCCTTTTTGGGGGCTCCACTCTTTTTTCCAGCTTGGTTGTTTTGGATTAGATATCACTTCTTTTTGTATTTGTATACCCCAAAGCCGTATGGCCAGCTTTGGGGCTTTTTAACCTATCTTTCTTTCTTTACCACAGAGATTTAATCATAATCATAATCAAGATTTAATGCAAATTTTTAATACTTTATTTTTGATTTTATCAGTAATTATACAAAATTAATTACAAATATTTATTACATTCCAATTATTTCCTATATATAGGATAATTTGTTTGCAGCTGATGTGATCTCTCTGCTGGATGACTTGAAATGTAGCTGAACTATCTACAGGATTCTCTCTCTACAGGGTGATTTGTTTCTAGCTGAACAGGGTAACTTGTTTGTAGCTGAACTCTGTACAAGGTGATTTCTTTTAGCTGATCTCTCTACAGAATGACTTGTTTCAAGCGGATCTCTCTATAGGGTGACTTGTTTCTATAGCTGAACTCTCTACAGCGTGATTTGTATGTAACTGAACTTTCTACAGGGTGATTTGTTTACAGTCAAACATCTCGAAATCTCTACAGAGTTATTTGTTTGTAGCTGAACTCTGTACAAGGTGGTTTTTTTTGTAGCTGAACTCTCTCCAAAGTGATCTGTTTGTAGCTGAACTCTCTACAGGGTGATTTGTTTGCAGCTGAACTCTCTACATGGTGGTTTCTTTGTAGCTAAACTCTCTACAAGGTGACTTCTTCTGCTGATCTCTCTACAGGGTGTAGCTGAACTATCTGCAGGGTGATAATAATTTGTTTGTAGCTGAACTCTCTACAAGGTGGTCCTTCTAGCAGATCTCTCTACAGGATGACTTGTTTCTAGCTGATCTCACTACAAGGTAATTTGTTTCTAGCCGAACTCTCTATAGGTGCCCTGCAGGCTATTAGCCTGCACTAGAGCACTTGGGCAACTGTGCTTTATTGCACTGCAAAGAGTGCTTTATTGAATGAATAAAGCACTCTTTGCGGTGCAATAAAGTACTCTTTGTGGTCGATGAAGCTGTTGGCCGGCTGAGAGTGTACTTTATGAAATTTGTGAGCTGTCTGTACTTGAACTCTCTACAGGGTTATGTGTTTGTAGCTGAACTCTCTACAAGGTAGTTAAGCGTCTACAGAGTGGCTTGTTTGTAGATGAACTCACAACAGGGTGACTTGTTTATAGCTGAACTGTCTTCAGTGTGACTTATAATGTTCTGAATCTCTACAGCAATACATTTGTAGCTAGCTGAACTCAGTATTTACTTATGGCTGAATTGTCTATAAAATTAACTGTTTGTAGCTGGACTCCCTACAGATTAACTTGCAATGTTATAATTCTAAGATATAAATGTAGCTGAATGCTCTATTAGGGTGACTGTTCTATTAGAGTATCTCGATCTTGCATTTGCTACACGAAGTTGGCTTTCGAATCAGTGGTTTACAATCCAATTCTTCTGTACTACTGCAAGGACTTTCTACGATGAGTATTCCAGCTACATACCAATTTTCAGCTCATTGCTCTAAGCGATTTGCCTGGTAGGCGTGAAAATTATTGGTAGCTACAGCTATCGAATCTCAATCGCGAAATTATTACACACCTTCGGTTTCGAATCATATCGTCTATATTTTGATTACTTTCAAACTACCAAAAGGCACTCCTAGTCTCCTACAATAGTTGGTTTATCTACAAACCGATTTTCAATTCATTCCATGAAACAGTTTACCCTGTAGTGCAAGTGTGACAACAAATTGATCTTGTTTTACATGAATAATTGGTCATAAATCCTGTACTATTTATTGCATTTGCACCAAATTTGATACTAGAATTCGCCTTTGGATTCTCTTTATGTCTACCTAATTTCAAGGTAATTGGATAATGCATTTGTGTTTATCACAATTTTTGCAAAGTGTGCAAAATGACAAAGAAGACAAAATGAAATAAAAATAAATGAAAACTTTAGCCACTTGTATCCGGAAATGGCTGGTGCGATTTCCTTCATGTTTGTAATGTGGACTCCCCTAACTGGCGAGCAACTCTGCAGCAAATTTAGTTCCAATCAGATAAGGAATCACCGAGATACAAAGGTTTTTAAATGACATTTTCTTTCTTCCTGTCAATATACCCACAGTTTGGCATGCCAGCTTTTTGGGCTACATGACACATATCATGTGTCTTGATAATACATAGTAAAATATGTAACTGTAGCTATATTTAACTGTATTAGCATACAGTAGAGTTTCATGTCTTTTATTTTACATAAGTTTTTGTAAATAGTTTTTCTGTTTATCATTTACTTATGTCTCATAGTTAATCATTGACCATACATTAACTAAAGCTTATAGACACACTTATACAGAAGTGTTATAGCATGTGCTCACTCCATATGGTCATCTAGTGTGTAGCTAGTGATTGTTGATTATTATATTGTACAGGTCAACAACAATGGGATAATTAGTTTTGGAAATAGTTTTAGTCAGTTTAATCCTACCAGATTTCCTAGAAATGCTACACAAGCATTGATTGCTCCATACTGGGCTGACGCAGACACCAGTACAAATGGGAGTGGAACAGTATTTTTTAGAGAGACCACCAATCCTACCTTACTTCAAAGAGCTTCAAGAGACATACAGGATGGGCTGTCAGTGCCATTTACTCCATCTTACTTGTTAATAGCTACATGGGATTCCATTGGTTACTATTTTAGAAGAACTGACCGGGTAATTGTACATGTGATGTATTGTATTCAAACAGTAATGTAGTATCCACACAAAATAACAACCAAGCTATATAAAAATGGTGCAGCCTTCAAAAACCTAGGTAAAAAAGTTGTGAAATCAGAAGTGGCGGGCTGAAATGATTTTACTGATAATAATTACTTTGTGCATTATTAAAATGTATTATCATTAACATCATTGCAGCCTTTTCATGGCCGTCACCGTTAATTTCACAGCTTTTTCCACCCAGTTTTTGAAAGTTGCACCCTTTTTATACAGCTTTGCTGTTTTTGCAAGGGTTCCACTTCTTTTGTATTTTAAATATCCCAAAGCAAACCATAAACTATAATCATTAATATTCTTGTCTACATATACAATGATAATGATAATTATAAGACAAACTAGTGCTCTACCTATATCCAGAAAAATACGTTACCAAAGCCAAATGATCTAGTTATGCAATAACCAATTTGCTAATGCTCATTAATTTTGTGCTTGCTTGTTCATGGCTATGCTATATGTAATAGTTGTAACATGGTCAGAGGGCTTTGCCTGATATGTATGCCTGACTGCCCGAGGGCTGCAGTCCCGAGGGCAGAGGGTATACATACATATCAGGCAATGCCTGAATGTCCGTGTTACAATTAATATGTAACACTTATTAGGCTGATAGCCTGTACAGGGCGATCAATCACCCATGCCTATACAAGTGCAGCCACTGGATGTATTATATATGCATACCTAAAATTTCGATTATGGGTCAGCAGCTAGTACGTTCTGGTTACATTTGGTTTTGATAAATGGACATATCCTAGAGATACCACAGAGATTTCCGTTACACAAGTTTAATGTTTTAATCAGAGTGGTTACTCCATGCAGAGTGGGTGCTTCATGATGGGGGCATGTCCGTATTCGAAAATGTACAGAAACAATCGATGATTAAGCTATAGCACTAGTTTTCACTTTAGCCCAACATTTTTCAACTTGTAGGATGGCGAGGATAACAAAATGCTCTCTGTCTGAGTAGTTTTCATAGCGAAATCCAAGTCATGCACGTGATAATCACGTGAGTGATAATCGATCCCCATAATCAATTTAAGCAATAACGCCTATATAATCACTGCCCAGTTGTAGACCAGCTGCATTTCGTCGTATGTAGCCTGACTAGCTGGACTACATATGAAATGTAGCCCGGGCGGCTCCTTTGATCTGAGGTGTGAAAGTGTTACATATAGTGCTTGTATTTATTTATAATAATAATAATTCCTTCCGCGATAGATGCTGCATTCAATACTGTAGCTATGATTACAAGTACAGGGTGTATAAGGAAAACTTGTTCAATTAGGGATGATCAAAAAAAAGTTGAGAAACAAGGGAGATCACCTACATCTGCAGATATACTAGTGAACATTAATCCTTAGCTATACCCATGACTGAATATAGCTGACTGAATATGACCGAATGACTGAATATGGCTGAAGACAACTGAAAGCAAAATAGTTGGGGCATGTGAATCGTGCATATTTTTCATGCTGACTGGATGATTGTAGAGGCACTTCTCCTAACACTGTTCTTTTTTGTAGCACTGTGTAATAGGCTGAACATAGCTGAAAGTGAAGCATAATGGCCACCCCACTTTCTAGTCAGTAATTAATATGCGGGGCTCACATTCTGTCAAAAACATTGATCCTTTATTGTACTGTACTTTTGCATCATTTTGTGTACAGAACATGTACTGTATATAATATGGCAATGGCAAACAAGTTTAAGAGAGACCAGTACTTATATACCTACTAGTGTAAAAATAATTCTAAAAATTAAAATATGGGAATAGAGATTGCTGAAAAAAGTAAAGAAACAAGAGTCAAACAAGCCAGCATTTTAAACACTAGTGTTGTTTTAGTTAACTAAAACTATAACTAAAAGCAAATCCATAATATAATTAAAACTAAATCTATAACTGAAAAACAACTAAATAATTTACTAAAACTAAATCTAAAACTAAAAAGAATTAACAAAGATAACTAAAACTATAACTAAAACTAAAACATTTTATAAACGTTACTATAACTATAACTAAAAGATTTTTACATTTTTTAACTAAAACTATAACTAAAACTAAAACAACACAGAGAATATAACTATAACTGAATCAATAGCTAAAAGGAATTAAGAAAAATTACTACAACTAAAACTAAAACTAAAATTATTGACGAAACTGACTATGATTATAACTAAAACTAAAACTAAATATCCTTACTAAAACAACACTATAACACACAGAGTTCTCTATTTGGACTCAATGGATGTGGTAAAATTAAAGTAAAAAACAGTACTTTCTCCATAAATCAGGGGCAGATAAATACTGACAATGCTTCTATATAAATGTTTATTTGAGTCCAAATAGAGATCTCTGTGTGTTTAACATGCTGGCTTGTTTGAATCTTGTTTCTTTACTTTTTTCAACAATCTCTATTCCCATGTTTTAATTCTTTAGATTATTTTTTAGACTATTTTGTTTACTTTTTTATAAATCTATTTATGGATAGCTAATATGATAATAAGAGTTGCTAATATTACACAGTACTAAACGTGTACATCAAGTTAGTCATTAAGTATAGTAGCTGTTAAGTAGTTAGTTAATATTATCAGAGTTAGCAAACACCAGTGTAATGTATTTAATGCACTTTGTACTATACAGCTTTGACATATCAACTATAGGCAGTGTATAGCATACTGTGGTCAACAATAATATGGCTTCTGATTTGTGCAGCTATGTTATCATAATAAGAAGTACACAGTGGTACACAACAACATTGTTACTCTGGTATGAACTTAAATATATTGTGGTTAAATATAGGTAATGATATAAGGTCTCCAAATGAACTTGTTAACATAAATAGATTGGATACTTATTGACACAATTAGCACATTGAACACCCTTGCAGAAATCATATTAAAAATAGCTAGCACAGAATGAAACTTACAAATGCTAGGATATTTCTGCACTTTACTCGTAATTCAGTGGGTGAATGCGTAGCAACGGAAAATGGACCAGAGGCCTAAACATTTTGTTCCTAGGGTAAATTACGCTGAACTAGTGGATATTAAAATGCCAGCAGTCAGAAAACGTAAAGCTGAAGACTTAACAACTGCTGTCGAAGAGTCTGAAGGCGATAGACTATACCGTTTAAGCATTGTGCAGTGAAACCCCCAAGAAGGACTGGTGAAAGTGAGATACATTGGTTACAGAAGGGAGTTTGATGAGTGGAGACTGGAAGGAGAGGTGGTCAATTTAAGTGAAGAAGAGAGTGATAGTGATGAAGGAGACTACACTGGATTTAGACGCCCAGTTCCACACCCAATGTCAGTTTTTGAGGAGCTAGCTTATAAAGTTAAAACTTTGCTTACTTCAAACAGAAAAGGAGATCCCACTTGTTGAATCGTGATGCCTTTCGACCAAGTATCATTTGATGCCCTGTAAGCCTGTGACCTGGACAATGAAACCACAACCGATTATTGGGCACTCATAACCGATTGACTAACCGATTAATTGGCAAATAATTTACTTTTGATACAAAATCATTGAATGACAAAAAGCCTTGTTTATACCACACAGACTAAAAACAGTAACATTTGCTATACAGTTGTAACAATTTAATCAAGAAATACACTTGACGCATTTACACTTTCATAATGTTCTCTTGTAATCTTGGTGTAGTGGATAAAGGTTTTCATGAAGAAAAATTAACCGTTCCGCATACTGTGGTGTTAAGCAAGATCTTTTTTGAGAAGTGACATTTCCACTAATGCTAAATAGGCTTTCTGATGGTACTGATGTTGCCACAATGCAGAGAGTTTTCCTAGCCAATTTACAAAGTGTGGGATAAATAGATTTATGGTCTCTCCACCAGTGTAGAGGTTTGCCATCTAGATCAATTTGTGGCTCAATCCTATACTTAGCAACTTCAGCACAAGCCTGTTCATTTATTGACATAGTTGTACTCCTGTCAGAGCCATTGCTACCAATTTTTTTACCTAGCACTTTTTTCAATGGATGTACTTTTTTCTTTTTCTTAGGTGGGGCCTCCACAGCAAGTGAAGAATCTTCTACATCCGATATTTCAACAACTTCACAGTCATCTGCAGAATCAGCATTAGCAGCGGTTAGAGTGACATTTATCGTCATGAGTTCACAAACTTCATTTTCTACATGTTTAATAACACCATCCATCGTAGCTCTGCTTAAATGTGTGAGGGATTTAAATCGTGGGTCTAAGAATGAAGCAGTATTCATAAGAAGAACTAAAGATGGCTCCAAGTATCTTTGATTTAAATCCTCATCAACAGCTGCCTTGACTGATTTTATTGTTCTAGAATCACAATCCTTTTGTTCAGCCTTTTCTTTTAAATCGGCTAAAATTGGTCCAATGCATGATAATGTGGGATATTGCTGACCACTAAGTATTTCTGTGGAATCTTTAAATGGTTCAAGAAAACGATACAAATCCTCTAGTATACGCCACTCAGTTGGAGAGGGTTCCAAATAGTGTAGCTCTCTTCTTACATGAAAAATAGCCACAAGAGCTTCCTGCTGTTCAATAACTCTACCAATCATTGCATACGTAGAATTCCATCTTGTGCATACATCCTAATTAAAACAACACTTTTAAATCTATACATATTTGCAATGATTTATTGCAAACAATAATACAAATCAACAAATACGTAATTTATTTAACCCGTATTAGCTCATGTTGAGGAAGGCCTAGCTGTTTCTGCTTGCTCTTTAAAGCCTCAGAATCAAGCCTTGACTTGTGGAAATGTGTAACTATTTTCTTTGCCTGAGCTAAAGCTGTGTGTACCTCTTGAACATCCAAGCCATCCTGTACAGCTAGGTTTAAACTGTGTCCAGCACAAGGAATTGCTGGCAACAACAAACAATCAATCACAGCATTCCTAACACTCTGGGCATTGTCTGTTGTAACAGCAACCACTTCCTTTTCAATGTCTATATTCCATTCTTTAGTGCACTCCTTTAAAATTTCGGCGATATTAATAGCTGTATGCCTGCCAGGAAAATTACGTGTGACAAGATTTCTGTGATGCATCACAAATTGGTTATCGATAAAGTGGACAGTCATTGATATGTAGCCATCACCAGATCGAGATGTCCACATGTCTGTCGTCATTCCAAGATAAGACACACCATCCATTTCTTGGCAAACACTCTGGTTCTACAATACATCTTTTCAATCACAGCATCCATAGTACGATGACATGGAACAACATATCGAGGCTCTGCTACTTCCATTAGGTTTAGAAACCCATCACCATCAACAGTGCTCACTGGCCTCAGGTCTCTAACAATTAATTCTGCGACAGATTCTGTTAGCATCTTAGCTCTGGCCGAATTAGGAGGCAGCTTTTCAACAGTCCGTGACCCTCCATGTACTTTTTCTATGAAACGATCCATAATGACACTTGGCTGCCCCACTCCACTAGGCTCGTGACTCAATAATTCACTGTATTCGATTGGGTGCATTGCTCGCAGATGGTTCCACAGATTTGTTGTGCCACCACCACAGTTCGATATTTCCGTTTTACACAGTGTACGTGTCGGCTTTGTACCAGCACTAGATTTTACCTTGCCAGTCGTAGCATCTACTTTGTATCCAAAGTAAGTCCATACTGGTGCTACCTTTCCTGGAGGAGTCTTCAACTCAATACCACCGCTCGCCATTATTAAAAACTATCGAGAAACAGTAGAAACTTTGAGAACAAAGCCAGAAAATGGCGCTGAGTAGCTCACATGTGTAAATCACGTGATCTGTGAATTAATCGCCGATTGTGTCAGTGACGACAATAATCAATCGGCCATTGTAACAATCGGTTGATAATCACTTAAATCGACATCGATTCGCAGGCCTAATGCCCTGTCACTACATTGCACACAGGTCAACAGAACAGCTAAACGGCAAGTTTATAGAGTACCAGATATGTTGAAGTTAAACAATCTGTTGGCCAGTGTTGGGTGAAAGGTGGTACATCAGAGGGCTGAATCCAGCAGGTGACTTTTGCTATATAGTGCATGACACCATAAAGTTATACTTAAAGCAGGTTAAAAGAAGACCAGACTACCAGTGGCTAGACAATGGAACAATGGTCGAGACTTATTTTGGAGCACAACAACTACTGATATCGTTTGTGAGAGGAGATGAAGTTGCCTCCCAATGGAGTAAATTGTAATGGGAGGACATTGATACCATTATGTTTACCATTATGTTTACCATTGTACATAAATGTACCATGAAACCACCTAACTTCAAAGGCAAATTCCAGGGTACATATCTTATAAACCCTGGCTGGCCATGGTACATTTAAGTTAAACCATGGCTGGCTATGGTACATTTACAATGTACCATGGCCTTGATATCTGATGAGGTAACGCTGTTTGTTTTTATAAGAATCCTGGCAGTATTCGATTGTGGGAGTTTATTATTACTCACGTGATGAAAACCATGAACCCGATTTTGCATTCTACAGCACTCATACGAAGGCGATTTGACATCCTTACCACCCTCTGAGTTGACAAACGGAAGTTTAAGGTGAGAACTAGTGTCATGGTTAATATACAATCGCGTGTCTGCGTGTTTGATTACGTACCACGCCCACTTTTCGTATATCACGAGGTAACCACTCTACAGCGAAGCTTACCCCTCTGGATGTTTAGAAAACATTGTAAACAGTGGCTAAACGATGTAGCAACTTTGAAACACTTGTTAAATCGCAAAATTGAGTGTTTCCGTGATATTCATAGGATTTTCCCGTTTATGTTAACAAACGTAACTGCAACGTTACTTGCTGCTGACCCATAATCGAATTTTACAAGACTCTCTATATAATAAATCCAGTGGGTTACCTTGTATTGGCTTGGGTGATTAGTCACCTACCACAGTAGGCTATTAGTCTACATGGTATATATCAGTTGTATCACGTGCCCTCGTGATTTGCCTGATATGTACACTCAAGCTCAAGGGCTGTTAGGCCCTCGAGTGTGAGTATACATATCAGGTTAGGCCCTCGAGCTTGAGTTTACATATCAGGCAAATCACTCGGGTACATGATACAACTATTACTTGTATCATACAGATGTAAGTCTTCACAATTAAAAAGTTCTTGTAGCTACATATACATAGCCTATCATATTCAGATTCTTCGACAGCAGTTGTTAAGTCTTGAACCATATAGATGCTCTGTTGATACGTACATGTTATTGAAGGTCCAAGTGATTGTTACAAGTTCTAACATTGTGGCCTATTTGTTGGCAATTTTTACATTTAAGTTGTCGCTTTTCACAAGTACAGTCTTTATCACTTAACTTTTCCAAACTATTCAATTTTAACATAATCTGCATCAGCACATCTCGGTGATTAGTGCTTCTAAAATAGTCTTTAGTAATGATATCATTTAATCATTCAAGACCTTGTTGAGAAAACGGTGCAAGGGTCCCTTACTTTCTAATAAACTCAATGATATGACAAGAAAGGAGGTGCATGTACGGGTTCACATTTTTTCTTTGATAAACATCAAGGAAATTTATCAACCAATCATCAATTTTGATGCTAAGATCATCTACCTCCTCCTCTTTTAGTGCAGTGTGAGATCGCAAAATTTTATATATATTTCCATAAAATCTTTCTACAAGGTTTGCACCACATGGCAGCTGGGGACATTTGGAAAGAGTTTGGGAATGTTGACTGAATTAAATACTTTAACTTTTTGGGTCCTGTCAAGTCTCGCTACTTTAATTTTTTGGCATCTTTATCGACAAAAATTAGAAAGCAACTTTGCACATTTGACTTATAAATTTATCATACTTCACAATGTTAACCACCTTAGTTCAATCTAACTTTTCTATCCTTGCTTTTTCTATACCATCAAGTCATCTGAGGTAATTTATAAGCAGATTAATCAAAACATCAGTAATTCTTAGGAATAGATGAAGGACATCTGGAACAACATGGTCGATTGGTATAGTCGGAAACAAAGGCTGGTTCACACATCCATGTTTCTCAACCCCTCTCTTTTTAGATTTTGCAAACTCTTCAATTCCATATATCGTACGTGCACCTTTGGTCGGGTCTTCTATTGACCAATCACCAATAATCTGCCATTCTTTATCAGTACACTTGCACCAAATGCAGAAATGCTTGGCTGAAGCAGACTTAATACCTATGGTTAGTGCCAGAAATTTCCAGTATGCACCTAGGAAGAACTCCACAGAAAATTTAACCCCATTGACACTAATCTTGCTCATTGTTTTAACATCATGAGCAACTTTCTTCAGTGCCTTGGCCATATTGTCATAGTCCTCGGTACTTTTTATTAATGCTATAGTACGATTTCTATTTGGCGAATTGGGATTTTCCTCTTCAACAAGCAGACTAAAAGCTATCACCACAAGATGTAAACTTCTGTTTACAACAGTGCCATCACCTGTAATTTTAACGCGAATAGATTCTCTGGAAGCAAACGATGGATTACTCTATAGTACATGACAAAGCCTTACTCTAAGCCTATCCAGTTGTACTCCTAAAGTATCCCCAGGTGTAGGTTGTATTTCAAACTCAGCATTCATTTCCTTTGATACTTTAGCTAATGATGATTGACGAGGTAGTTTTGGATTTATTTGAGCAAGTTCATGATAAGCAACATTAGAAATATTGAAATGTTCCTTTACGAATAGAGTTTTTTCCACCACACATTTATCAGCTTTACCCACAGTGCTATCTGCTATTCTACAGTCAATATGAATTATATCCTTAGTATCTTTATTCATCATTTCAACTCCCACAGGTTGGAAATTTTCGGTTTCTGTAAAACTTAGGGCAGTTTGTACATCCAACTTAATTTTCTTTCTTTGTTGGTTTTGGTATTGAGAAGTACAGTTTACCCATGCTTTGCGCTTGGGTCTCCTACTTGGTGTCTGTGATCTTAGTTTATTTGATAAGCGAACAACAGACTGTTCCAATGTTTTTAACTGGTTTGTAGTCTCCTTCAGCTTCTTTCCACAATGATCCAACTTTTCTTGTAGTGCAGTACACCTTTTATTAGCAGCTGCTGATATAATGTGCTTATTGGCCATTTCATCTTCCCTAAATTCAATCTTCCACCGCGTGGATTTCAATTTTGTTAACAGGTTCTCCCTTGATTTATCACCTAAAAGAAGAATCTTTTTTACCCATTTTCCACAACTTGGAAGAAAAGAGAGCTCATAAACGATTTGTTATTACACCATTAATATGGTATTCTACAAATGTTTTGACAATAACTCTCCAGAGCTAATTGTCTTGGTGTAAAAGACTGTATAACGTTTGTGTCCAATTAAATGTCTGGATCTTCCGACAAATCATGCTGGAGATAACCCTCTTTATCAGGATGACTGATAGCATACAGGAAGTCACTGTAACAAGGAAAGATACAATGAATACATATTATCCCACACCTTCTTTCTATGTACAGCAGTCATAACACACAGACATGCACACCCAAAACAACAATGTTCTGACTCAGCTACCACACTTACTATATTGTGCCATCCCACCTGGGCTTTATAAACGGGAATAGTCCCTGCATGGGAGCCAGTAATGTTCAACAGATGTGCATGTACATTATACGGCAACTTTGAGAAATTCACAGTGTGCACTTAGTTTCACTCGAGGTTTCAGTAACTTTTTATTTCAATCGACCTCTTCATCATGCCTTCTGGATCAGTAGCTCCTGAACACTGTACTGAGGCGAAGCTAGTCCACTGATACTCTCCTTGTTTATAATAAATTTAGCACTGGGTCTCTAACACACAAGAGAACACGCATAATATCGTGCATAATATCAACAGTTTTTCTACAGCTGCTTTCATGGCTAAAAGCAAGACAACGCACCCAAAAGATTAAGCCTGCTATAAATAGCCATGTAGTACAATGCCCATATTGGTTATAGCCAACCGTGATAGTAGACATAATGTCAATATCTTAATTTAGTTTGTGATTTTGTAACAGCGCATGAAACCCACAATACATTATTCATTGAGAGGAGCCATGCAATTAAGCGAGTTTGTGCCAAGAAAGCAGATCATTTATAACGTGAGTAGTTTATAATGTGCAACAGTCGTATAACTTAGTTGATGTAGATTCTTATTACGTCCATATTAGCAAACATTTCCACCTTGGGTGAAAATTATCAGACATAGTTTACTGAATTCTATGTGTTTTTTGTGTATTTACGCTTCCGAACAAACTTTTAGGGGCGTGGCAATAAAAAGTTTAAGTATTGCGTTGTTTCACAACTTTTTGATATGAATGAAGTCAGAAGATCAATGGAAAGGTTAACCTACAAGAAGCAAATTTGCTTGAAAATGGGTGTTATCACTGTAATATACATTTCAAAATAAGTCATGAACATGAAGAAAGACATTGGAAGGAAAGTTATGTAGTTTTAATCCCCAAAAAGTACTCACATTTTGCTCTAGTACTGTGGAAAAAAAATCTAATCCAAAACAGCCAAGCTGTAAAAAAAGAGTGCGGCCCTGAGAAAGGCTATGGTGAAAAAAGATGTGAAATCCAAGGTGGCGGCCAAGAAATGGCTGTAATGGTAGGTTCGTACAATTAGTCCGTACAATTAAAAAATATATATACACTCACTATTATCTGCAGTGTCCAAGAAATGGATCACCAAAGTTTCAGCCTTCTGTGGTGTGCAGTTTTGAAATTGCAGTGCTAGAAAGTAGGAAGAACACTTGAAGATAATCGATTTATACTAAAAATAAACTACAGGCACTTGCATTTGCAGTCATAACTTCCATTTGGATTAGTCTACAATGTTGGAATTTGACTTACAATGTTCACCATGGATTGGCAGATCAACCAAGGTATAGCTTTAGCCTTGCAGTCACTTGCGCATAGGTGTATGAAGGCAGTTTTGTAGAAGAAATGGTGATAATCTTGTTTATGTTTACTGCATTGTAAACAAACGCACGTGACACCCATGCCGTTTAAGCTACAAATACGAAACAAAGATTTTCGAACTCTCCATGAGTGGGCGAATAAGAAGATCTATAGTTTTAATCAATTTGAGTCTTCCTTCTTACCTGATAAAAACTTGAATATTTTTCTTGTAGCATGCGTAATTTTACGCCATATTTTTTAAATTACGATTTTTTCAATATGCATGCTTATGCGAACTAGACAGGTCATATCTAAACATGTATGGGATTTTTGTCAGATCAAGCATTTTCAGATGGTCAACATTAAAAGTTTTCAAAACACTGGATTAAAACATTTAAAAATAAGAATTATGCATTAAATATATCTAATATATGTTTAATATCTTTGAAACCTCAACTTGGTAAAGCATAAAATCTTGTCATTCGTATACAAAATACATGTTTTTATGCCAACCGTACAAATGAGAAAATGTCGCCATAGTGACAGTTATTTACTGCTGATGATGACACAATACGCACTCCATACATTAATCTATTGGAAAATTTAATTATCTCAGCGGGAAAATCCCAATTTACAAGTTGTTATCCTCAACCAAATTCACTAAATTTGGTATCATTCTATGCAGCGAAGATGCTTAATAAGACTCCATCATACTAATTGTTATGGTTACGGGATACTGTAAACCCCTCATGTACACTATCAATCATTTTTCATGATTAGAGGTTTGATTTTTCTTAATGCATTGTTATCAAATATTTATGCATTCTTAAATTCTCATTAATCGACATGGAATTCAAATGTTGTTATGGAAACATGAGTTGTCCCCATGCCATTTAGTGAAAGCTATGAACCAAAAATCAGATCAATGAAGAACCATGAGAACTTACTAACAATTCTAAGGTTTGAAGAACACCACTTGTGAGGGACTGACAACAGGATTTGTATATAGTTGCTGAAATATGACTACAATATAGCCTAAAGAAAGACACTGTGATCACGAAATTAATTTTTAAATTGATATCACAAGCACTAGAAACATTATTTTTTAACAAATGGCTCTATCAGGACCTTGACAAGAAGCCAAACTAATAGTCTGTTTATACAAAATTAATTTAACAACTAGTTTGACAGTCCTGATTTTTGTTTCAGGAAAATATCGCCATTAGTCAGCAAAACTACTGCATGCGCTTACAGGTGCACCAGTTGCTAAGTGTGTTGTTTCTATGTTATCTTGTACTGTTATGTGTGTTTTCTTGTACCTTGTACTTGTCCAGTCAGCACGCTATGATTCTCCCAACAATTTAAGCCTGTTACCAGCTGATACACAACACAACAACACCAAGCCCACCTTAATTACATAATAAAAGTTTTGTTTGACAATTACTCAGTATCCTGTAACCTTAAACAAGTTAGTTTACAGAGATATGTTGAATAACACGTGCTATTATGGGCATCATGAGCACTTAAATTTTTCTGTACAAGGCTCCTTTTTAGCTTCTCCTTTGTTACTACACAAATAACTTACACATGAATCAAATCGCCTTTCATCAAGGAATCTGATAAACCAAACTTCATGTATATCAACCAGAGTACGAGGAAGTTATGGTGCCTTGTTTAGAAAATGGTGTTATTTTATACGAAACGGGTGTAACCCATTCAGAAATCCGGAATATCTTACACAAGTTTTGATGTGTTTTCACTGAGATAGTCACATATAGTACATTGCATAATAATGCACACACTGTACACAACATACAGTGTACTGTGGTTAGTCATTTTTGGTGCATGATTTTGCTAGTGAATTTATATCTAAATTTTGTGCTTATTTGTATGTAGAGGAACACATTTCAATGTGTGCTTGCAACTGATGGAGTACAGTCTTTTATAATATTCCTGTATGCTGATGGACTAATACAATGGACTACTGGTGAAGATTCTGGTGGAATAAATGGACTTGGTGGGAATGCAGCAACTGCTGGATATGATGCTGGTGATTTAGTCAATTTCTTCAATGTCCCAGGATCAGGGACTCCAGAGATCATTAATATTACAAGGACCAGCAATGTGGGTAATCCTGGAATGTGGATATTTTCTACTACCATACAAGGTGTGCAATGCTTCTACAATATGTATCTGAATGCTGATAGCATTGTATGCAATATAAATTACCTACTGATCCCTGATTTCTTTCATTTGGCATTGGTGATAAATTCTTTTGTGAGTAGAAGTTATAATGCTTAATGCTTCCAATCAGTTCAGAGTGTGGGTAGATGGGATGTCATTGTTAGTACTATCATTGAGTACGATAGTACTTAATAAGTAGGGATTGGTAAGACATCATATAGCTTCGTAATTTTTTTGCACTTAAGATAGCCTTGCAATAAGTTTTATTCAAATAAAACCACCTGGAATACATTAGTACTGTTGTAATGATGCTATACCTTGGTTAAACAAAGGGAAAAATCAAATGTTTCGATGTACAATGAGTTTTTAAAAATTCTAAATTCACCTGGATTCTGTCTGCCTACCTGCTGTAAGACATGGTTGTGCTAGGTTTACAGCTCTAGAAATTTTAGACAGCCAAGGTAATCATGGTGGATTCACAAATCTATTATTCCGATTACATTCTGTCGACTGCACCATGCTGTTTGCTTTCATCATTGTCCATAACACAGAGATAATATACTATATAGTACGCTGAACAGCTTTGTATAAAGAGTCAGCTGTCACTACTGTCACAGCTTTCACTACTTTCCCCACTGTCACAACTGTCACAACTGTCACAGCTGTCACAGTTATCAATACTGTCACAGCTGTCACTACTGTCACAGCTGTCACTACTGTCTCAGATGTCAACACTTTCACTGCTGTCAATTCAATGTTTCTGATTGAAATTAAGTGCTTTTGTGAGATACTTTGAATGGCGGCAAATTTCTATCCTCTGGTACTTTATTTTTGACTTAGTTAGACATTTTGAGGTGTGTATCATTTCAAACACAAATATACTACAGTAGCTACATCAATATCAAGTAATAACTATATTTTTGCAATACACATGTTGAAACTTAACTTACCATGCAAATTGTTCTCTCATAATAATATTAGTCTGATAGTGATAATCCTTAATATACACTGTTAAAACAAAAGTGCTATTGGTAACACCTGCAATTTTTTAAAAATTCAAATTTAAGCACTTTTAGGTGCTACCATAGCACATAAGCTTTAGCATTGTAGTATGATAACAACTAACTGTATGAAATCCACAAGCCAGAGATGACAGCTGTGACAGTAGTGACAACTGTGGTAGCTGTGACAGTAGTGACAGCAGTGACATCTGTGACAGTAATGACAGCTGTGATAATAGTGAAAGCTGCAACAGTAGTGACAGCTGTGACTGATAGCTGTGACATATGTGACAGTAGTGATAGCTGAGACAGCAATGAAGGCTGGGACAGGGTGACAACTCTGACAGTAGCGACAGCTGTGACAACTGAGACAGTAGAGAAGTGGTGTCAGTTGAGATAGCACAACATACAAGTCTTTGGTGGGCATTATATAGAGCTGTTCAGTGTGCTATATAGTATATCATCTCCATGTTATGGATAAAGTCCTGTCTCTAATGTTTAGTTTCTTCTCGAAGAATAATTAATAGTTGGCATACGAAGGTGAAATATAGCTGCTTCTGAATCAAGTGATATTTATACTATGTGGAAAACAAAGAGTTAGCTAGACATAAAAGTAAACAAACTAGCTATTAAAATTTTTAAAAAGGAAGTAGGGACTGATGCAATATACATGCTACAAAAAGTAAAGAAACGAGATCAAAAATGTTACAGTTGAAATGAGAAATGATCCAGCAATAAAAAGTAAGGAAACAATTACTTGCTGAAATGAGACACACGTTAATCCCTACTTTTGGCTAACTTGATGGTCTCATTTCAAGATGTTAACAAAAAGTAGGCATTAAAGTGTGTTTCATTTTAGCAAGTAGCTAGTCGTCTAATCTTGTTTCCCTACTTTTAATTGCTGAATTGTTTCTCATTTCAGCTGTAACATTTTTGAGCTTGCTTCCTTACTTTTTGTAGCATGTATAATCAATCCCTACTTCCTTTTAAAAATGTCAATTTTTCGTATAGTTAGTAAGAGAAGAGATTGGTGTACTGTACACAAGAGTTAATAATAGTAGGGAGGGAGAGTGTCTAACGCTCAATAGGCCTGTAAAAATGAGCATGTAAGACAATCTGGCTTCTTGGTCAGATGTGTTGATTGCATGAAGGGAGATGTGAAATGAGGCACGCCGCAGAAGGACGTTATCGATACTACTAGCTGTTCATGAATCAGTCTCGTGAGCAACATGCGAGGCAACGTGTGCAATCAAACATGTCGATTTGTGATGAACAGCCCTCGGTACTGGCCCAAATTGAAGCAGAAACAGTTCAGCCTAGCAAGAAGAAGCATCAGAGAAGATCAATGAGGAAAAGCGGAGATGAAACACGCTTGGAAGCACAGGTAGAATTACATAACGAATCTACCGTTCAGCCATGTCCCAAGGTAAGGCCCAAGAAGAAGCATCAGTCGAGGAGTGATGAGCCGGAAGTAACCAAGAAGTGTCAGATGAAAGTAATAGCCAGGAAAAGAAGCGGCGCTGATGAAACACAGCCTGAAGAATCCCAACCTAAGAAAAAGTGCCAGATGAAAGTTATGAACAAGAAAACCAGGAAGACTCTACAAGACTCAATAAAATGTATTGATGTAGGCACTCTTATTAAAGAAGGCACAACTGCATTAACAGAAGAGTTTTTTGAAGGGCATTTGGCAGCTTTTATACATGATGTGTGTGAAGCAAAACAGTTTTAGACAGAGTTGGGAGAATATCTACATGATAAATTTGCTACACTCCATTTTGAATGTAAACAGGAAAAGAACTCCCAAATGCAGTTCCAACTAAAATGGTATTCCTACTGCAGTGCATTTCTGCTTGAGGAAAAGCACACATTAAGTGCAATTAATCTGGTAGAAGCTAAACACCCGGTATTGGCAAACCCTAGACAGGTATGGCTAGAGTTTTGCAGGGAGCAGTCTATATCTGTTCCTGGACGGAACTCTGTTATGACGACATTGTCATCTGCTGTCTATAATTCACTGTTGGAACATGTGACATCATTTCAAGAATTTCAGAGTGGCTCTGCAGATGGTTCACACAGTGAAATATCAGAAGAAGAAGATGGTGTTTATTATCGGTTTGGTGGAGGAACGCTTTGTGAGATGCTGCAATGTCGATACAAACAAATATGGAGTGCATCCAACAAGAATTTGATGTCACTTGAAATCAGTCTTTTGCAAGCCATCAATACAAAGGACTAGTCACAGATGCCAGACTATCTACAATATCGAGATCGCAGCTTTATGTATTTTCCTCATAAGGTTTTCATTCCATTCCTAAAGAAAGTTGATCACAATGTGAAGAAAGTTACGAATCTGTCAAGTTTCAATGAACATGGAGACAATATAGTAAAGGTAACTGATATCTGCAATTGACAATTATATACTTTAGATTGCTCATGAGGAGTTGGAACAGAATTCCTGTAAGAGGACTTTTTGGTTGCTTTACGGCAACGGCTACCTGTGACATCTGTTGACGTTGACACCGAAATTGCCATGGAAAACATCTACAAAGAATGGACAAGGAAACTGTGTAATGCTAGGATACAAAAATTAATACTGGCTACTAAACAAGATTTTGCATCAAAAAAGGGACTGGCATCCACCACAGATGTTAACCTATGCACTACTTTGTTAAGTGCACCAACACAAAACTTTCTAGTAAAGTAAACAAATGTCAATAGATGAATTACAATACAATTTATGTACATACAAGTTGTACTATTATTTATGCACGGTGCCATATTTCTTCTTCTTTAATGGAATTTCTATGTAACTGAGAGTCTGGTCACGATACCCTGGTCCGCTGTGGTGTGTAGCAGCACTCTATTTCACTAAGTGTGCACACCTGGCAGTCGCATTGTTACATGCGTCTAACTTCCCACCGGAGTTGTACTTGAATTGACTGAATAAACTTTCTACAGCCGAGCCAGTTATTCTTAGAGGGGAACAAAGTATCCTGGATGTCGCTCAAAAAAATATTGACAGGAGGTTCTGAATCCATAAACATCAATACGGAGGAGGTCCCATGCTGTATTTAAGGACATGTATCTAAATGAACATTGACTACAAATCACTTACTTTGCCACGAAAGAAAATACTTTTGGGTATTGGATGTAAGCGGAAAATCTTTATCTAATAAAAACATAAAGAAAATGAAATAAAAATCATGAACATACCTTCACAAAGAAGTGTTGACAGCCACTCTGAAAAATACTTGTAACCATTTGAAATGTTTTGTAGTACTGTTGAGTCCATACTACAAATTTTCTCGTGACACAGAAAGCCTTTCTCAAATATCTGATTGCATGCCTCCAAAAACTGATGAGTTTCAGTAGCTCTTGCCGCATCAACAAGTAGGGGGTTCTGGTGTGTATAGGAGTACAGTTCCATTAAGACTAGTTCTTGCTGTAGAGAATTAAACAACAATGAATTCACACACTTGACAAAAAATAAAACAAAACCTTCATGATTTTAGCTGGTGACAAATTCAACTTAGTCCAGGCATCCCTGATAACGTGAACTTCCTTTAGTCGAGGAACCATACGGGTCTGTTGTTGCTTGACTCTGTTTACCTCTCGTGCATACATATCAACAATTGTGGCCCACCCAAAAGTGCTCTTATCTCTTCCACGCTGAAAACGTTTAGTGCCACAACTTTTCGATGAAAAAAGAGCATTGATCATGTTCTTAAGCTAAACAAAAAATGTACATATAAAGATACACATTGTACAAATACACTCTGCACCTGGTGTGTGGGACATATCATCCAAAATATGAGATCTGGAGATGCAAAGGGATTAATGAACCATGGCTGAACTTCAAATTGGTCTACGGAAGCATCACCTGTAATTGAGTATGCACCAATGTGCTCATGTGTTGCCTTGATAGTGGTGAGATTAGCTGCACAGCTGTCACAAACCAACAAGCTGGTCTTTAGCCCATGGTGTTGAAATAACTTGATGGTCTCCAGTACACATGTAAGAATAAATGTGGAGTCTATAGAACCAGCACAGGTAAAGTAAGGCCCAACAATGTCATAACTGCTGGTTAGGTCACGCCACAGGAACTGAAGGATGTGTGATGTGTGAGCAACAGTTTTCGGGATTTGTAGAAGCCGGTACACATCGGTTAAAGAAGACATATCTTTACTGGTCATTGCTAAGCCAGTTAGAGTTTGGCTTCTAGAATTCCACATAAGCTGGCATGCCACTTTAACTTCATCAAACACCACGACTCCGTCTGATTGAGGAGGATGCTTGCCCTGCTTTTTGCACTCTGCCATAAACAACACATACTGGACAACCTGATCAGCGATGCACTTCTTGCTGGCTCCTGGCTCATGCAGAAACGTACCAGTGTATGACTGCAGCAATGATCTTGAGGCAGCTGCAGTATATCAAAACTTTTTAAAGCTTCATACGCTGCAGTACTGCGAGTAAAGATTGCCAAAGCTGCAAACAAAACAAATAATTATTTTATTCGTATTTAGGAATATCTTACCCATCCTGATCATCACCATGCTCCACTGATTACTACGTTTGCCGGTCACTAACATTAAAAACAGAAATATATTTAATAATATATTCACACTATGTCTATGTTCTAAACACTTACCATTTTTTGCTTGATCTTTTTGAAATTCTTCCTTTTGCTCTCTCTTGCCAGTTGTCCAGATCTCTTTCAGTTTCCCTTCAACACCATGAGCTTCTCCTTCTTCAAAGATGCATTGGAGATCATCAGCAGTCACTTGATCAATGGCACCCATTACACTGCACATTTCTGTGTGCTGCTCATCTGCCAGTGCAACTTCAGTAACTTCATATCTTTCCAACTTCCTTTTATCAACACCCCTCTCCATTATAGCACATTGGCTTCTCTTCATTCGACTCCCAGGAGACATATAAGTCAACCTAGCCCTAGACGAAGCAGCTTGCCGCTTGATCTTTTTTGCCGCTTGATCTTTTTTGACGGACTCTCACTCATAGTACATTCCAGCTGACAATTCAAGTCAGATACCAATCGTTTGCAAGCTGAGCACAAGACTTCACCAAGGGCTTTGTCTGCTAGCTTAGCATTAGATGGTAATTCAAACCAAAGTTTGCAATTTACTGAGTCCACTCGGTAAAATGGAGCCTCTGTACATCGAACACTCTTCAGGTCAAACCTAATTACATTAAAATAGTGTTGCTGATAATGTGTCCAGTCTATTCCAGGACAGAACTTGCAAGTGGATGCACTTGAAAATCGGTCCAATAACCAATGTACATCTTCTTCATTAGTGATAAAGCCACCTTCCAGCTTCCGCATAAGAATATGCACTTGGTATGCACAGTCTTGCTGTATAGTGATGTTCACTCGTGAAGTGTAGCCAAAAGGTGGTAAGACGTCCTGCATCGAGTACTAATCAGAATTGGCTTGTCATCGTTGCTGGTGCGCCCAAGAGAAAAAACTAGTTCCAGAAACTTGTTCTCTTCAACAGACAGCACACGTTCTAATTGAAGCACACTTGTACTAACTGTACCTTTGAGTCTTGTCGCACTGTTCATGTCTCCTCCAACGGTGGGGCATACTAAATCAGACAAAAATTTCACTGAAGACGACTCTAAGGAAGATTCCTCGCAACTTCTTGTGCCACTGGAGTCTTTTCCGCTTTCCACAGTAATTGGGCGGATCGATTCTCGCATGGATCGCAGCGAAGACGATTTCTCTCTGGTTCTTCCATCACTCACTGGAGTAGCCATCTTCGCATCACTGCTTTCTCACCAACTATTGATTTTGCAAGGCCATACAAAATATGACATAACATGTTATTGCGGTCATCAACACTATAGGAAATCACAAAGGTATACGATAATAAGCGGGGTGCTCTACGCGCTCATTTTATACAGGCCTATTGAGCGTTAGACACTCTCCCTCCCTACTATTATTAACTCTTGTTGTACAGTATAAATGCACTATTGTTACTTACCTGTTGTACCATAAGGCTATTTTGCTTACTAAAATTGAGAGCATTAAAAAGTTTTTGAGCAGCATAGTATCATGCACGTACAGTATTTACAAGAAGTGTCCATTACTCCACACCATTTGATTGTTGTATTGGATCATTTACATCGATTCATTTTTTTTTGTCTGGTTGTTATAGTAGAGTATTTCATCCAAATCATAATATCATTATATCACACAACTTATTACAGTTGCATTATTCATATGACAGTTCTACTGGAATTCTTGACAGGTCCGCAATTTTTTTATAACAAAATTGTGCAACTGTGATCAGATTTTCAAATGCAAGTGCATTTTCCGAATTTCATTTTATTACATTTTCTTTATCTAAATAACCAAAAGAATGATCAACCAAAGTTTCAGCTCTACAAGCCAAAAACATTTTGAAGTTACAGTGCTACAAAGTGGCAACGACAGAAAAATTGATTTGTACAGTGACAATATTGAAAATAAACTACAGGTGTATAATGAAACAGTCATAACTTACTGTATGAATGCATTTCTATATGGAAATACAACTTACACTATCGGGTTCCCCATGAACAGGTGAATCTATTGCTTATTCCTTAGGAACCTGTACAATAACCAAAGCGAAGATGAAAACATAAGAGAAAAAATTTATGATAATGAACCACTCATACAACGTGCAGCAGACTCTACTTATCACTCATATCTTCCATCTCCTTGTGAGTATACTGACACTCAATAAAACTTTCAAACTCTGCTTGCTTTGTTGATCATGGTGCTCCTCCCAGGTATGGTCATACTCCAAAATTGGATGCTTTTTGACCTCACATTTTCATCCATACATGGAAGATATTTAAAGTATCCATATTTGGATGATTATTATCCATCTCTCTATATTATAGTGAGTAATTATTTACACTTTGTCCAAAAGAGAATGTTCCAATATTGGAATGTATTTGTTGCCAATCGGATGTTTCTTATCTTCCAATATTGGAAGGGTAAGGAGAATTCTAGGAACATAGGAACATGATGGGAATGGACAGGAACGGGAACAACCGATGAAAAATTCCTGATCATATGTATTTACAGAAGTTTTACAGCACAATGCTTCTTTGTAGCACCCTTCAGCAAAAATGATCAAAAAACTCTAATAGAGCAGCCAGTCATAGATGAGGTATATATACTAGCTAAATCATCAACACAAATTTAGTTGCTCCCTTGAAGCCTTAAACAGTCTTAAAAATTTAACCATTAAACATGAATGGGTCTGACTGCCTGCATGGAATTGTAGCTACAACTTGAGGAAAAAAGTCACGTGATAGGCATGTGGCAGCTGTAGTACAGCTGTATGTGTAGGTGCATGGCTCCAACGAGGAGACTAAGGACAGTATGAACAGTCATGGTAGCCACTTCAGCTTGACAAAAGCTGCATGCATGCTCCCATCGATAACTTTCTTATTTTGAGGCAGTAGGTGCAGTTTCCAAAGCCTATAATGGACATTGTCAGTTAACTAGAATACTTTGTAAATTCCTTCATCAGCAATTCATGTTTAATATTTAAATGGTTTAAAATGTTTATAGTTTTAAAGGAGTAGCTAACATTCAGTATCAAAAGTGTTTTAATTCATTTTTAACACTTTTGATAAAATGATTTTATGATTAAATTGATTAAAATGATTTTATCAAAGGTGTTGTTTGTTTGTTTTTTTATCACTTTAGGGAAGGATACAGCAATGCTACAAATTTGCATCGTGCTGACCTTTATCAGGCATTTTCATTGGTTGTTCCCGTTCCCACTTTCCATTCCTGTCCAATTCCCACTTTCCGTTCCTGTCCCGTTCCCATTTTCCTAGTGTTCTACTTACCCATATTGGAATGCATTCGCAACCATCCAAAATCAGATATTCCTTGTCTTCCAATATCAAAATCCATTTGTTGCCATCCAAAAATGGATGCTTAATGTTAGGACCATGCTGTTTCAAAGTGCAAGACATTCAAATACACAATTCTTTAAATTAGACAGGCTGCAAGACCACTGAGTCCTGCTAGACCGTTAGTATGTGTGCTACTGTACAAAGCCTTAATAAATAAAATGATATCCATTTGCTTCTGGATGATTCTTTTACAAATTCCTCACTATATAGAGAAATAAGCATTCATTCAAATTGGATGATAATTACTGCCTTGTTATAAGGCCATCATTATTATATTGCTTGTTTCCCATAACTCAATGGAACAAAAACCGATAATCACATAATTAAAATTTGGTACGGCTATCTAACAATTGACATGGGTGATGACTGGAAACAAAGGATTTACCTAATCATCCATGTTTGTATGAAAATGTGAAGTTTGGAAACATAGCATACCTGTGATGCTACCAAGGTTTCTGCCATTATCACCTTCTTCATTGTGAAACTTCAGTGCTGGTCACTGTAAAGTACTACTAATAATAAATACTTAGGTTTGAAGGAAGAAAATCCGTCCCCCCTGGAGGAGACTGAGTGTGGCGCCCGACTAGACATTGGGTGGCCTGCAGTTCGAATCCTGGGGTAGGAGGGTTTTTTTTTTCCTTTCTTTGGCCCTTTTCTGTTTCACCTTATTGTTAGCTAGGTTAAGTAATCATTTAAAGTCTCCAGTTCTTGTTAGGTTAGGTAATCCAAAGGCTGCAGCACATGTTGCTGTCAGACCTTCAGTGCTGGTCACTGTAAAGTACTACTAATAATAAATACTTAGGTTTGAAGGAAGAAAATCCGTCCCCCCAGGAGGAGACTGAGTGTGGCGCCCGACTAGACATTGGGTGGCCTGCAGTTCTAATCCTGGGGTAGGAGGAATTTTTTTTCCTTTCTTTGGCCCTTTTCTGTTTCACCTTATTGTTAGCTAGGTAAAGTAATCATTTAAAGTCTCCAGTTCTCGTTAGGTTAGGTAATCCAAAGGCTGCAGCACATGTTGCTGTCAGACCTTTAGTGCTGGTCACTGTAAAGTACTACTAATAACTAATCAAGACACACGGTAGTGTGTCGTGCGGCCCAAGAAGCCGGCGCGCCACACCTTGAGTATATTGACAGGAAGAACGAAAACGTCATTTTTACACCTTTGTATCTCGGTGATCACTTATCTGATTGGAACCAAATTTGCTACACAGTTGCCCGCCAGCCAAGGGAGTCTACATTCCAAATTTGAAGGAAATCGCTCCAGCCATTTCCGAGATACGAGCTGCCAAAGTTTCGTTTTTTTTCTTCGTTTTTTTTTCTTCTTCTTCTTCGTCTTTTCGCACACTTGCAAAAATTGCTATAACAAGCAAACGCGTACTCCGATCGCCTTGAAATTTGGCACACAGAAAGGGAGTCCAAAGGCGAATCCTAGCATCAAATTTGGTACAAATCCGATGAATGGTTCAGGAGTTATGACCGATTATTCGCGTAAAACAAGATCGATTTGTTGTCACGCCTACAGGGTAAACCGCTTCATGGAATGAGTTGAAAATTGCTATGTAGATGGAGTAACCATCGTAGGAGTGCCTTTTGGTGGTTTGAAAGGAATCGAGATAAAGACCACGGAGATATGACACAAAACCCAACCTGTGTCACAATTACGCGATCGATTTTTATGAATAAAAAAGTATTAGTTTTCACGCCTACTAGGCAAACCGCTTAGAGCAATGAGCTGAAAATCGGTGTATAGCTGGAATAATCTTCATAGAAAGTCCTTGCAATAGTACAGAAGAATCGGAGTACAAACCACTGAGTTATGATTCGAAAGCCAACTCCGTGTAGCAAATGCAAGATCGAGATACTCTAATAGAACAGTCACCCTAATAGAGCATTCGGCTAATTTATTTACTCCATTATAGAATTTTATTACATCACAAGTTATTCTGTAGGGAGTTCAGCTGCAAACAGTTAATCTTATAGACAGTTCAGCAAGAAGACAGTCACCATGTGGAGAGTTAAGCAAATATACCACTATAGAGATTCAGAACATTTCAAGTCACACTGAAGAAAGTTCAGTTATAAACAAGTCATGCACTGTGTAGAGAATTCAGCTACAATTAAGTCACTCTCTAGAGAATTCAGTTACACAGAATTCTGCTACACACAAGTCACTGTGGAGAGAGTTCAGCTACAAACAAATTACCCTTTGGAGTGATCAGCTACAAACAAAACACTTTGCAGGGTGTTCAACTGCAACAAATCAATTACTTTTAGAGCGATCAGCAATGAACAAATCAACACAAATCTACCTGTAGAGAGATCAGCTAGAAACAAATCACCCTGAAGAGAGTTCAGCTACAAAAAATCACCCTGTAGAGACATCAGCTAGAAACTAGAAACTAGACACAATGTAAGGAGTTCAGCTACAAGCAATCACCCTGTAGAGAGTTCAGCTAAAACAAATCAACCTGCAGAGAGATCAGCTACAAACAAATCACCTTATAGAGAGTTCAGCTACAAACAGATTACCTGTAGAGAGATCGGCTACAAACAAATCAACCTGCAGAGAGATCAGCTATATACACACAAATCAACTTGTAGAGAGATCAGCTACAAACAAATCACCCTGTAGAGAGATCAGCTAGAAACTACACACAATGTAAGGAGTTCAGCTACAAACAAATCACCCTGTAGAGAGATCAGCTACAAACTATATAGACACAAAGTAAGGAGTTCAGCTACAAGCAAATTACCCTGTAGAGAGTTCATCTACAAACAAATCAACCTGTAGAGCAATCAGCTAGAAACAAATCACCCTGAAGAGAGGTCAGCTACAAAAAATCACCCTGTAGAGAGATCAGCTAGAAACAAATCACCCTGAAGAGAGGTCAGCTACAAAAAAATCACCCTGTAGAGAGATCAGCTACAAACAAATTGCCCTGTAGAGAGATCGGCTACAAACAAATCAACCTGCAGAGAGATCAGCTACACACAAATCAACTTGTAGAGAGTTCAGCTACAAACAAATTACCCTGTAGAGAGATCGGCTACAAACAAATCAGCCTGTAGAGAGTTCAGCTAAAACAAATCAACCTGCAGAGAGATCAACTACAAACAAATCACCTTATAGAGAGTTCAGCTACAAACAAATTACCCTATAGAGAGATCGGCTACAAACAAATCAACCTGCAGAGAGATCAGCTACACACAAATCAACTTGTAGAGAGATCAGCTACAAACAAATCACCCTGTAGAGAGATCAGCTAGAAACTACACACAATGTAAGGAGTTCAGCTACAAATAAATCACCTTATAGAGAGTTCAGCTACAAACAATCACTCTGTAGAGAGATCAGCTAGAAACTGGACACAATGTAAGGAGTTCAGCTACAAGCAAATCACCCTTTAGTGAGTTCAGCTACAAACAAATCAACCTGCAGTGAGATCACCTACAAAAAACCACCTTGTACAGAGTTCAGCTACAAACAAATTACCTTGTAGAGAGATCGGCTACAAACAAATTAACCAGTAGAAAGATCAGCTACACACAAATCAACTTGTAGAGCGATCAGCTACAAACAAATCACCCTGTAGAGAGATCAGCTAGAAACTAGTCACAATGTAAGGAGTTCAGCTACAAGTAAATCACCCTGTAGAGAGTTCAGCTAAAACAAATCAACCTGCAGAGAGATCAGCTACAAATAAATCACTTTATAGACAGTTCAGCTACAAACAAATTACCTTGTAGAGAGATTGGCTGCAAATTAATCAACCTGCAGAGAGATCAGCTACACACAAATCAACTTGTAGAGAGATCAGCTACAAACAAATCACCCTGTAGAGAGATCAGCTAGAAACTAGATACAATGCAAGGAGTTCAGCTACAAGCAAAATCACCCTTTAGTGAGTTCAGCTACAAACAAATCAACCTGCAGTGAGATCACCCACAAAAGCGCACTTGTACAGAGTTCAGTTACAAACAAATCACCCTGTAGAGAGATCAGGTAGAAGAATTCACCTTGTAGAGAGTTCATTTACAAAGAAACCATCATATAGAGAGTTCAGCTACAAAGAAATTACCCCGTAGAGAGTTCAGCTAGAAGAAGTCACCTTGTAAAGAGTTTAGCTACAAAGAAACCATCATGTACAGAGTTCAGCTACAAAGAAACCACCTGTACAGAATTCAACTACAAACAAATCACCCTGAATAGAGATCAGCTAGAAGAAGTTACCTTGTAGATAGTTCAGCTACAACAATTCACCCTGTAGAAAGATCATGCTAGAAGAAGTCACCTTGTAGAGTGTTCAGTTACAAAGAAACCATCATGTAGAGAGTTCAGCTGCAAACAAATCACTCTGTAGAGAGTTCAGCTACAAAGAAACCGCCATGTAGAGAGTTCAGCCTCATACAAACCACCTAGTAGAGAATTCAACTACAACAAATCACCCTGTAGAGAAGAAGTTACCTTGTAGAGAGTTCAGCTACAAAGAAACCACCATGTAGAGAGTTTAGCTGCAAACAATTCACCTGTAGAGAGTTCAGCTAGAAACAAATCACCCCGTAGAGAGATCAACTGGACGAAGTCACCTTGTAGAGAGTTCAGCTACAAAGAAACCATCATGTAGAGAGTTCAGCTGCAAACAAATCACCCTGCAGAGAGTTCAGCTACCAAAAAATCACCCTGTAGAGAGTTCAGCTAGACGAAGTCACCTTATAGAGAGTTCAGCTACAAAGAAACCATCATGTAGAGAGTTCGGCTATAAAGACACCACCATGTAGAGAGTTTAGCTGCAAACAAATCACCTGTTACAGAGAGTTCAGCTACAAAGAAACCATCCTGTATATAGTTCAGCTACATTTCAAGTCACCTAGTAGAGAGATCAGCTGCAAAAAAAATCCTGTGGGGAATAATGAGCATGTAATAAATATATGTATATAATTTGTATAATTACTAATAAAATCAAAAATAATTGAAGTACTAAAATTCTTCTTTAAGTTCTTTTCTTCTTCCTGTGGTAAAGAAAAAAACACATGGGTTAAAAAAGTCCCAAAGCCAGCCATAGGCCGGCTTTGCAGTATACAAATACAAAAAGAAGTGATATCTAATCAAAAAACAGCCAAGCTGTAAAAAAGGTGCGGCCCTCATAAAAGCCATGGTGAAAAAAGATGTGAAATCCAAGGTGGCGGCCAAGAAATGGCTGTGATGGTAGGTTAATGGTTACATTTTAATAACAACAATTCAGGTGAATTTGGTGCCAAGACCAAGCGGCACAAAATTCACCTGAATTGTCGTTATTAAAATGTAACCATTAACCTACCATCACAGCCATTTCTTGGCCGCCACCTTGGATTTCACATCTTTTTTCACCATGGCTTTTATGGGGGCCGCACCTTTTTTACAGCTTGGCTGTTTTTGATTAGATACTAATAACTAATAAAACAAGCACTTAAAAATATTATTTACGAATTTTTTTCAATTTTGTAAATATTTCACCTATCATGTTTATTGCATTCTACTGTAAAATTAGGCTTGCACTAACGTGTAGAATTCTTGCAGATCCAGTAACAATTTGCAGATTTTTTAAATGCCAGATTTTTGTTATTCCTATTATTATTTATTTATTTATCTGTCATCTAATTTGTCTCAAGAGACACAGTTGGTATCATGATAATGATGAGAAAGTAAAGTAAAGCAAAGTAATCATGACCCAGTAAAGCTTTTGATCAATGAAATATAATAAGTTATGATGATATGTTGATCACAAGAGTTCTGATGTGTCATGTTAGTAGAACTAGTGATAGTGAATTACTGTACAAGGTATATTATATGGCTCCTTATATCTAGTCAGTGGAGTCCATTGGTATAGATGTCGCTGAGTGACTTGTATGCAGACCTGTTATAGAAATCATGCCACAGCTGATGTCCATACTACGTATAACTGTTCTATGTTGCTACAGCCGTGGTAACCTAATACAGAATGTTGTATTTATAATTAATGTCCTTGTAAGTTCCTAAGGGGATAGCTGTTATAAATAAACAATTATTTTTGCATCTACTGTAGTAGTCATAAAAGTACTGTAATTCCTGATATTACAGGTTTTGGCAATTGAATTCGTCGCTTTGACGACTGAATCATCATTTTGGAAAATGAACTAGCTAGACTAAGTCACTTTGGGAATTGAATTCATCACTTTCAGCATTTCAATTTGTCATGTTGGCACAAAAAATCATCATTATTAAATAAATTGCCACCACTCATCATGATGAACCAGTTTAGCAATGGAGAGTTACACTTGAGACACTAGAAGCTGATTGTATGCAATGCTGATAGCTGTCTGGCAAGTAAATTAGCTTGTTTGTGAGTGACCATGCCCATCGCAAATGGTGAAGTATAGTTGCAAATGTTACTGAAGAAGTTGTAGTGGAAGAATTAACACCTATAAAGAGTTGTTTATCACAGTTGTACCTGAGCAAGGTCTTGTAGCAGCTGCAACATCTTGTTTTTGTGTTTTCTCCAGTTGCCTGTCTTGTTACAGATAAATTCTAATTCCAAAGCGATGAATTGAAGTGCCAAAGTGATGAATTCAATTGCCTACAGGATGAATGGGGAAAAATTCATTTGCCAAAGTAACAAATTCAATCACCAAAGCACCAAATTCAAATGCCAAAGCAATGAATTCAATTGTGAAAACCTATAACATGAAATCTAATCCGAAATAGCCAAGCTGTAAAAAAGGGTGCAACAACCAACGATTTCACCTGAATCGTCGTTATTAATTTTTCATAGCTGCCACAATTTCACATCTTCTTTACCATGGATTTTATTGGAGGCCGCACCAGCTAGACTGTTTTGATATCTATATCACTTATTTGTATACTCCAAAGCAGGCCATAGGCCAGCTTTGTGGCTTCTTTTTACCCATCTTTTTTTCTTGGCTACAGGAAGGTGATCATGAGTAGTTGTTGATTTAAACATATTTTATAATTATTAATTTTATATAACTAAACATACAGACAGTATGTAACTATGCAATTCAAAAGTAGTTGAACTCGCTACAAGTTACTTGTTTATAACTGAATTCACTACTAGCTTGTAACTAAATTCCCTACAGGGTGAACTGTTTGTAGCTGAACTACTGAACTAAACTATCTACTGGGTGACCTGTTTATAACTGGACTCTCAACAGCTGGCTTGTTTCTAGCTGATCATTCTATGTGATGGGTTGTTTGTACTGGAGAGTACAAACAAGCCACCATGTAGAGAGATCAGCCAGAGGCAAGCCACCTGTAGAGAGTTCAGCTACAAACAAATCATCCTGAGTGACTTTTTTATAGCTGAACTCTCTCTGGATAACTTGTTTGTTGATGAATTCTATACCAGGTGACTTGTTTGTTGCTAGTCTCTCTACAGAGTGACTTTTTGTGTAGCTGAACTCTCTACGCAACTATGTAGCTGAACGCTCTAATAGAATACTTACTAATGGTGATGAATGCTCTAATGAGTCACTGTACTACAGTAGAGTATCTTGATCATGTACTTGCTATACGTAGTTGGATTTAGTAATGTTACGTAGTGGCTTTTACTCTGATTCTTCTATACTACTGCAAGGACTTTCTATGAAGACTATTCCATCTATATCAAGACACACGGTAGTGTGTACTAGTCTCGCGTGGCCAGACCCTTTCCGCGCAGCCGCTTATCGATTCGAAATTATAAGCGCCGCGCTACAAGGGTCTGGAACAGTTCACGTATTAAAAAAAATCTACAATCCCCAGTGGTTGGGAGTGTAAATTGTCTCACGCGATCCCTCAATCGCCAAAGTAGTCTGATTACTGAAGAACGAGCTGAAGAAGGCCTCTGGGGATGACGACTATCGACCCGTGTGGGTTTTGCCTTCTACCTACTACTGAATCTTCAACAAGTACGGTTGAATAATGACAAACAAGCTCAGTTCATCTCGAGGTAAAAGGAAAGTAGGCGAAAGGTTTAAGCGGATTTGCCGGTCAGAACAGACTAAAGATTCAAGGGAACACACGTTGCATTTTGTACCTTTGTATTTTAGGTGTTACCCAGTCCATCAATTGTCACCAATAACGTGTCAAAAAATTTCATGTTCACGAACTATTCCAGACCCTTGTAGCGCGGCGCTTATAATTTCCGATCGATAAGCGGCTGCGCGGAAAGGGTCTGGCCACGCGAGACTAAGTGTGTACGGCCCAAGAAGCCGGCGCGCCACACTGTAAGTATATTAACAGGAAGAAAGAAAATGCGATTTTCACACCTTTGTAGCTCCGTGATCCCTTATTCAGTTGAAACCACATTTGCTACAGAAGTGCCACCGCGGTAGGGGAGTCTACATACAGATTATGGAGAAAATCGCCCCAGTCATTACCGAGATACGAGCGGCCATAGTTTGGGGGGTTTTCTTCGTTTTTTCTTCTACTTCTTTTCGCACACTTCGCAAAATCCGCCATAAAACACGGATGCGTGCTCCAAGCTGGCTGAACTTCGGCACACTTAAAGGGCTCATTAAGGCAAATCTCAGAGCCAAATTTGGTAGAAATCCGATGAACATTCACAGAGTTATGACCGATTCTTTGCGTAAAATAAGGTCGAAGGTCTGTCACGCCCACAAGATAAACCGCTCGAAGGAATGAGCTGACATTTGCCATGTAGATAGAGTAACTATAGTAGGAGTGCCTTTTTGTGGTTTGAAAGGAATCCAGTTAAAGGCCATCGAGATATAACACAAAACCCAACCTGTGTCAGAATTAAGCGATCGATTTTTATGAATAAAAAAAAAATTAGTTTTCACGCCTACCAGGCAAACCGCTTAGAGCAATGAGCTGTAAATCGGTTTGTAGCTGGAATAATTATCATAGAGAGTCCGTGCAGTAGTACAGAAGAATCGGAGTACAAACCACTGAGTTATGATTCCAAAGCTAACTACGTGTAGCATATGCGAGATCGAGATGCTCTAATAGAACAGTCACCCTAATAGAGCATTCAGCTACGTTTATAACTTATCCCATTATAGAATTTTATTACATTGCAAATTGTTCTGTAAGGAGTTCAGCTACAAACAGTTAATCTTATAGACAATTCAGCTACAAGCAAGTCACCCTGTAGAGAGTTCAGCTACAAGTAAGTCGCTGTAGAAATTCAGAACATTATCAGTCACACTGAAGAGAATTCGGCTATACAAAAGTCACCCTGTCAAAAGTTCAGCTACAATAAGGCACTCTTTAGAGAATTCAGCTACAAACAAGTCACTGCGTAGACAGTTCAGCTACAAAAAAAAAGCTACCCAGTAGAGAGTTCATCTAGATCAGCTACAAACAAGTTACTTTATATAATGTTCAGCTGCAAGTAAGTCACTCTGTAGAGAGTTCAGCTACAAACAAGTTACTCTGTAGTACAAACAAGCCACTCTGTAGTACAAACAATTTACTGTGTAGCTGGAGAGTTCAGCAACCAATCATAAAATCCACTCTGTAAAGAGTTTGGTTATACAAACATGTTATAACTCTATAGACAACGTTATAACTCTATAGAGAGATCGGCTAGAAACAAGTTATCCAGTAGAGAGATCAGCTACAAGACATCACCTTTAGAGTTCAGTTACAAAGAGACCACCATGTAGAGAGTTCAGCTGCAAACAAATCACCCTGTAAGGAGTTCAGCTATGAACAGATCACCCTGTAGAGAGTTCAGCTAGAAAAAGTCATCCTGTAGAGAGATCAGCTAGAAGGATCACCTTGTAGAGAGTTCGACTACAAACAAATCACCCTGCAGACAGTTCAGCTACAAACAAGTCACCCTGTAGAGAGATCAGCTAGAAGTTACCTTGTAGAGAGTTCAGCTACAAAGAAACCATCATATAAAGAGTTCAGCTGCAAACAAATCACCCTATAGAGAGTTCAGCTACAAACAGATCACCCTGTAGAGAGATCAGCTAGAAGATATCACCTTGTAGTGAGTTCAGCTACAAAGAAACCACCATGTAAAGAGTTCAGCTGCAAACAAATCATCTGTAGAGAGTTCACCAGAAACAAGTTCACCCTGTAGAGAGATCAGCTAGAAACAAGTCACCCTGTAGAGAGATCAGCTACAAAGAAACCATCCTGTAGAGAGTTTAGAGTTCAGCTAGAAACAAGTTACCGTCTAGAGAAATCAGCTAGAAACAAGTCATCCAGAAATCAGCTAGAAACAATTCACCCTGTAGAGAGATCAGCTACAAAAAACCATCCCGTAGAGAGTTCAACTACAATCAAATTACACTATAGAGAGATCAGCTAGAAACAAATCATCCTGTAGAGAGTTCAGTTGCAAACAAATCACCCTGTAGAGAGTTCAGCTAGAACAAGTCACCGTGTAGAGAGTTCAGCTAGAACAAGTCACCGTGTAGAGAGTTCAGCTACAAATAAACCACCATGTAGAGAGTTCAGCTGCAAACAAATCACCTGTAGAGAGTTCAGCTAGAAAGAAATCGTCCTCTAGAGAGAGTTCAGCTAGAAACAAATCACCCTGAAAAGAGTTAAGCTACAAACAATAATAGTTTCAGCTACAGTTAAGTTATATAAGAAGTCACCTTATTAACTACAGTATGTGATAATCATCATTCAATGTTAAACATACAAATATTTCATCAGACAAAAGCTATACACACAATTACTTCCTTTGCTCCACAATTCCTGCAGTAAAGAAAAAAAAACAAGTTAAAAGGAAGCATCAAAGTCATATGGCCAGCTTTGTGGCTTGCAATACAAAAAAAAGTGATATCTAAACCAAAACAACCAAGCTGTAAAAAAAAGAGCATGGCCACCAAAAAGGCCAAGGTGAAAAAAGATGTGAAATCCAAGGTGGTGGCCAAGAAATGGCTGTGATGAAAGGTTAATGACAAAAATTTTAATTACAACAGTTCAGGTGAATTTGGTACCGAATCCTAGTGGAGGAGGCAAAGCAAATTCACCTGAACTGTCATTATTAAAAATTTTGCCATTAACCTACCATCACAGCCATTTCTTGGCCACCACCTTGGATTTCACATCTTTTTTCACCTTGGCCTTTTGGAGGCCGCACTCTTTTTTTACAGTTTGGCTGTTTTAGTTTAGATATTACATTGCATATTATTCGGTAGGGAGTTCAGATACAAACAGTTTATCTTATAGATAATTTATCTACAAGCAAGTCACCCTGTAGAGAATTTAGCTACAAATATATCGCTGTAGAGATTCAGAACAGAGTTCAGCTATAAATAAGTCACCCTGTAGAGTGTTCAGCTACAACAAGTTACTCTGTAGAGAATCCAGCCACAAACAAGTTACTGTGTAGAGAGTTCAGCTACAAAAGAGTTCATCTACATAACCAGTTAGCTATCCTATAGAGATCAGCTACAAAAACATTATTTTAGCTATACAATGTTCAGCTACAAGTAAATCACTCTGTAGTACAAACAAGTCACCACGTAGAGAGTTTAGCAACCAATAAAAAACCACTCTTTAAAGAGTTCAGCTATACAAACTCCATAGAGAGGTAAGCTAGAAACAACAGAGAGCTCAGCTACAAACTTGATAAATTACATTGTAGAGAGTTCAGCTAGAAACATGTCACCCTGTAGAGGAATCAGCTAAAAACAAATTATCCTGTAGAGAGATCAGCTAGAAGACATCACCTTGTAGTGAGTTCAGCCACAAAGAAACCACCATGTAGAGAGTTCAGGTGCAAACAAATCACCCTGTAAGCTAAAAATAAATCATTCTGTAGAGAGATCAGCTAGAACGATCATCTTGTAGAGAGTTCAGCTACATGTACAAACATGTCACCCAGTAGAGAGATCATGCAGCTAGAAACAAGTCACCATGTAGAGAGGTCAGCTAGAAGACACCACCTTGTAGAGGGTTCAGCTACCACCCTGTAGAGTGTTCAGTTGCAAACAAATCACCCTGTATAGAGTTAGAGAGATCAGCTAGAAATAAGTCACCCTGTAGAGAGGTCAGCTAGAAGACGTTACCTTGTAAAAAGTTCAGCTATAAAGAAACCACCATGTAGAGAGTTCAGCTGCAAACAAATCATGCTGGCTATAGAGAGTTCAGCTACAAAGAAATCACCCTGTAGAGAGATAAGTTAGAAACAAGTCATCCTGTAGAGAGATCAGATAGGAACAAGCCACCCTGTAGAGAGATTAGCTGGAAGAAGTTAACTTGTAGAGAGTTCAGCTACAAAGAAAGTACCCTTTACAGAGTTCAATCACCCAGTAGAAAGCTCAGCTAGAAACAAGTCACCCTGTAGAGAGATCAGCTACAAACAAATCACCCAGTAGAAATATGTGCTAGAACAGATCACCATGTAGAGAGTTCAGCCTGAACAAGTCACCCTGAAAAGAGTTCAAACTACAAACAATGAGAGTTTCAGCTACAGTTCAGTTATGTAAGAAATCACCTTATTACATATGTAATATATATCATTCAGTGTAAAATATACAAATATTTAATCAACAAAAAGGTATACACATAATTGCTTCTGACTTTTATTCCACAGTTCCTGCAGTGAAGAAAAAAAGCAAGTTAAAAGGAAGCACCAAAGCCAGTTGATGGCTGGCTTTGTGGCTTGCAATACAAAAAGAAGTGATATCTAAACCAAAACAGCCAAGCTGTAAAAAAGAGTGTGGCCCCAAAAAGGCCAGGTTGAAAAAAATGTGAAATCCAAATCGGTGGCCAAGAAATGGCTGTGATGGTAGGTTAATGACAAAAATTTTAATTATGACAATTCAGGTGAATTTGGTGTTGAATCCTAGTGAAACGTGGAGGAGGCAACACAAATTCAGCTGAATTGTCGTTATTACAATTTTTGCCATTAACGTACCATCACAGCTATTTCTTGGCCACAACCTTAGATTTTACATCATTTTTTACCCTGGCCTTTTTGGGGGCTACACTCTTTTTTTACAGCTTGGCTGTTTTGGTTTAGATACTGGTTTTCAGCTCACTCTTCTAAGTGGTTTACCTAGTAGGTGTAAAAACTAATAGTTTTTTATTCATGAAACTTGATCCCATTATTATGACAGGGGTTGGGTTTTGTGTCATATTTCTATGGCCTTTGTCTTGATTCCTTTAAAACTGCAAAAAGTCACTCCTACGATAGTTACTCTATCAACATAGCAATTTTCAACTCATTCCTTCAAGAGGTTTACCCTGTAGGTATGACAAAAGTTCAATCCTATTTTATGCGAATAATTGTGTTATGGTGGATTTTGCAAAGTACGTATGCTAAATAAAGAAGAGAAGAAAAAAATGAAGACATTAAAATGAAACTTTGGCTGCTCATAATGTCTCGGAAATGGCCAGGGTGATTTTGATCATGGAGCTATATATGTGAGAAAATCACCTTTTCCTTCTTCCTGTCAATATACTCTGTATTGGCTTCTCAACACACTACTGTGTATCTTGATCCAGTTAACAAAGTACTGAAATACTGCAAGAGTACCATAATCATTCATGCTTATTTCAATGAATTGATCAATCATAATTCTTCACTAACAGGTCCTTTAAGATTTCTGGAATTTGGTAGCAACAGAAGATATATTACAAATCATGATGATTCTGATGCAACTTCAGAACCAATTTCATTGCCTTTTGGATTTCCGTTTGGTTCAGATGTTCACACTTTAGCATTTGTAAGTTTGTAAATAAGCACTGATACTCATCTAGCTGTTTCATGTGATATGGCATAATAATGAGAATGAGATATTGTACATAAGTACTTAAACAACCCCATTTTTATATAGATGACTGAATGACTGGAAACTGGGTGATCTGTAGTTGGAATATTGGGCTTGGTATCCAATGGTTTATTACCCTTGAGAAACCACAAAGTAATAGGATAAATCCCTGTTCATTAAAATGTGTATTCTGTGTGATAATCTGTCATTGAATGTACTACAGCTGCAGTATTCAATAATACGTATTGGTTTTGAAAGTATATAGATATTGCAGAGTAGTGGCATGATCCACCTGCAACTTATAGTAGGCTGCAAAAAAAAGTTAACATTTCGTAATTGTAATTATGCTGTAGTAGCGTAATTACAAAGCGTAAATACGAATTATGCTCTATTGGTAACTATGAATATATTGTATATATGGCTGGTGAAAAACTACTTTTTTGCATAATTACAGATTACGGTCAAAATGTAATTACAGTACAAACATGGTAATTACTTAGTAATCACACCGTAATTACAATTACGAAATGTAAACTTTTTTGCAACCTACTGTATATGAGAGTCCAAAGGTTGCTCTATCAAATAGTTCAAATCAGAAGTCCTTGTAATATTGTGGTGAGGAAGTATAATAAGTGTTTATTGAGCTGTGTTTGATAGTAGTTAGTGACTTATGTTGTAGGTATTTTATTTAATACTAATCAAAACTAGTGTGCAAAACTGAGAATGTTATAATAGCTGCTGATTGTTCATGATTATTAGCGTATGTGTTTCATAGTACTGTTTTCAGATGGTAGCAAATTGTTTCAAACTGTGCTGTAAGAAGTGGACTATGGCTGGTGAATTTAAGTGATAATGTAGCGACAATACTACAGCTTTAGAAGTATGTTAGCCACTTTGAATTTCTGAGGCCCGGTCACATTGTGTAGATAGTTTAATCATGGTTTAGAAGAATCAACCTAATATAGCATTCAGCTGTAGAGCTTAATCATTTAACAATTCATTCTGAAGTGTTTAGTATTCTAAACATCACCACTTTAATTTGTCTTCATAAAGTGAGTGTATGTCCAGTTCTTCAAGTCCAGCATCATAATTTTGATAATGTAGAGACAGATGGTACTGCAGCAATGTACAACTCCAGCAGGTTACACTATGCACTATACAAATACTGTTATTGAAATATCTTCAAATTATTTTGGTGATGATGACTAGTGTTTTGTCATTGCTTACAGGTTGGGACTAATGGAATAATCTCATTTGGTCATCCATTTTTATTCTGGTTTCCTGAGCCTTTCCCTGGTGGAAATATTCATGTGGTTGCCCCTTATTGGTCTGATAATGACATTCGGAGAAAAGGCAATGTATCTTATGAAGTGTTTCAACTACAAACTACTGGTGCATATGGAGACCAATTACTAGATGATGTCAGTAACTATATAAGAGAACACAGTATGTCTTCAGATTTTCAGGGAAGTTTTATGATATTGGCAGAGTGGGAAGGTGTTCACCCTTATCCTCATGGTGCTAGTAATTCCTCAGATGATGATCTTTTCCTTGCACAGGTATATATTAATTTTATGCATTATTTTTAAATGCATTAAATTACAGCCATTATTAAATATGTACGGTGAACATCTACTGTTCTAAACTTGTGTAATTTTTGTAACTTCTTAGACCAACACTTATCAGGCAGTAGTGATTACTAACTTGGAAGAATCCTATGCACTTTTTATATATGAATGCAATTTGATTGAGTGGGCTGGTAGATTTACATTTCCTACAATTGGATTCAACTCACCTTCTTCTGCTACATTTATCAATCATCCCTTTACTGGACAAAGCAATGCCAATGAAGTAGCATGTAGAGATAGCAATCTGCTGTATCAAATTGGTGTTTCTCAAAGTGTTGTAGTAGAACAAAGACGAATGTGTGTGGAGTGGTATCTTTCAGATATAGAGCGTTATGGTCAATCTATAGCATTTTTCGATGATGTAATATCATCTTGTCCATGCAGTTTATCCCAAGCTTTTGTTGACCGTAGATTCTTTGTGAGCTTTTTAGTGTCCCAAGCCAGGTTTCAGACAGTGTGCTTTCTGTTAAGATTTTCTGGTGGTAATGATAGGGAGTGTTGTTATACTTTGGAATCGTCTATGTTTGGATCATTGATTACTGATCCTATGGATGGAGGCTCTCTATTACTGTTTGATGAACGTACAATTGAATCATATGAAGAGAACAATTTTAATCCAAAGTCATATTGTTGCTCTGACTTTGTTGGATTATGTAACTTGTATTCTGAACGACGGCCATCAAATGATTGTGCCAGATACAGACCACCAAGAATAAGTGAGTGACTACGCTTGAATATAAATGAAGTACTCGTATATACTTTTGATAGGGTGGTTTTGGGGTGATCCCCACTTTACTACTCTTGATGATTTCACATACACCTTCAATGGAATTGGTGAATATGTACTACTGAGAACTATGGGAGAGGTCAATGTAGAGTTTCAGGGTAGAACTGCCTTAGTACCTAGCTCTAATGCCACTGTGTTTTCTGCTTTTGCTATACAACATGAAGACATCACTGTTCAGGTACACCATTTGTGTCTACATACAAAACATAACTGTAGTATAAAATTCAGTTATTTTATACATTTAATTACTCGTAAATTATGTAATAGTAATACCACAGCTGCAAGGAATTTTGCTGATATATACACCTGAAGCATGAGGGCCACCTAAGGGTGTATATATCAGCAAAACCCAATGCAGTCATGGTGTAAGTGATATATGTGACCAGATTTTACAAAACCAATTCAAATTGCACATCAGGTAAAATCAAACTAACACTACCTGTGGATAGCTACACTATCGTACTACTAGTTTTGACCCTCAGCATTACTCAAACCACTCAAGGCTGGTTTTAACAAAAAATATTTCTGGGTGGTACGGTGAGCTCAAATGGCGGTTTATGGCTTAGGCTGGGCAAGAATCAGTGGTTTGTTGGTGGATGGCCTGATATTGTTGGCCAAATATTTTTCTGTTGGTTTTGCTGTATATCAGCTACTAAGAAGCCAGCACAGCCTTGTAATCTCATGTCTGGACTTCAACTGTGGTCTGCCTCTATTTTGAAATATATCTCTTGCCCACCCTGCCACCCCCCACTCTCTGCCTGTTCATAAGCACTCATGATACTACTTCACTCATCCAACTAATCAGATTTTCTATCTTATTTGGTGGGAAATGCTACAAGCAGCTGGGGTGGATCCAAGAGCTGGCAAAGGGAGGGGCACAAATAGGGTAAGTTGTATGTGGTTGGAGAGAGCCAAATTCTCTAGTTCATTGCTGCATTTTTGAAGCAGCAAATAATCACTTCTTAGTAGTGTCTCACTGCTGATTTTTGTCATTTTGACCTTTTCAGATAGTTGTGAAGTCTTAAAAGCTGTTTAAAAGGTTCTGAATGCGTTAAACAACAGCAACAGGATAATTATTTTTTAGAGGGGGGGGGGGATTGACCCAAATGCCCTATCCTGATTCCCCCATTGCGCAGCTACAAGTATTGAAGTGGTCTGAGAGGCAACAGATTGATACATCTTTCTTTTTGTACACATGCTTACTATCCTTGGCAAGTTATGCTGACTTGAAGTCTTTAAAACTGTTTATCTTGAAACTTCTAATGTGCGAGCAATTTGGAACGTTATTTCAAAATTCAGTCACATATATTCACTCCAGGCACACTCACCTGATAGGTGAAAGAACTAGAGCACTCACCCTGTTTCTTTTATACATCAGTATCTCATGATCGATAGTGGTTTAATAACATGGACTAACAGCCATTAGAGCATTACACACAGTGCCAGAAAGATTGTGATTGTGGGATTGGTTCTTTTTTTGCCTGTTTTCAACTCTTGGTAACTTAGTAATAGTTAGATACGTAATCATATTAGGTGTTTTCGAGGATTTAAAAACCGGAGGTGATGTCAGTAATTATTGAAACGCAGTTGAGGTTTTTATTGATGTCACCTATTCCCATTGTAAACACCAAGGATAATTCGGTGAGCATAAGATGTGGTCACGCAAGCCATGAAGCATAAGTAAAGTCGGTAATAAGTTCATTGAGACATTATAGATAGGTACGAATGAAAGGCAGCGAATATGAATAGCCAGTGCCAGCATGGCTGCCTAGGTCTACAGAGCACACTTTGATAATTATAGCAAAGGCCACAAACTGAATTAATGGCTTTTTTGATTAACTACGTAGCTACCATGACGGCACGGTCTAATCCCCACTGAGCTAGCCACAGATAATGCGGTGTACCTGATTGTATTTGTTTCTTTCTTTCTTACAATCTGCTCGCAATCGCATCATTTCCCTTGGTGTATACTGATGTGCTAAATACTACGTAGTTGTCCATAAGAAGCTAATTGAATTACTGTGGGCCACATTGTGGTTGTAAACAACTATCCTATTGAGTCAGATGTCTTACCATTTGTCTAATATATAGCCCTAACTACTTAACTTAATGTACTAACTTACTTACTTACTGTCCCAATAGCAAAGTTAGTAAGTGTAATGTACATAATATAAAATACTAAAACAGGCAAAAAGAAAAAAAAACTGGATCCCACAATTGCAAATTTTCTGGCACTGTGTGTAAAGCATAATGTTGTAAAAGCTATTTGCTCATGCTATTAAAACTATAATCGATCATGATATACTTATGTATAAAGAAACAGCGAGTGGTCTATAGTTTTTTCACCTATCAGGTGTGTATGCCTAGAGTGATATATCAAGAGTTCATAATATTTGTATGGGGGAGAGTGTCTAACTGCCACTATGGCCTGTACAAACTAGGAACCCACCAATCATGTTCATTATTTTACCTATTATGCTATGCTGCACTACTCAAAAATTTAGCTTATTATGTTCAAATTATGCTCAATATTTATACCTCAGTTCCCATGTTTTTCTAATAAATTTGGGAAAAAGAGTAAGTGGCTGAAGCACAGACTGTAAATCCTTACTTGTTAAAATGCATGTCACAGAAAAGATCAACATATATACTCTAATATAAAGTCAGCTGTCTGATTATTCTATTAGAGTGACTGACTGTTCTATTAGAGTATATCGATTTTTTGTGCGGTATGTATTTTGATAAGCAAAAATTTATAGCATTGCTCAAGTGTTCTACCTATTATGCTAGCATTATGCTCAATGCTTTCAGGCACCTATTATGCTCATTATTATGCCAGCATAATCGGCTGGTCCCTAGTACAAACACACTGCTGCAATTTCATTTTTGATTTTAAGTACACCTCTAGCCTGATTCTACTGATGAGAAAGAACTGTTATGATTGGTGTTGATAAGGTCAAGCCTTTCTTCTAAGAGAAGCATGAGGTTTTACTTGCAGCAGTGTGTTTGCTGAATGTACTCCAGATATACACTCTCCCCATACAAACATTTATTATTATGAACTCTTGAAGTTACTTTCCTATTTAAATCTAGCTGTCTTCTATGTGTTGTTCCATGGTGTGCTCAATGGCTGAAAAAGCAGCCTCACTTTTCCCTGAAGATGATGAAGCAGTATTGGTTAGGTAAAACTAAGCCCAAACAAGCCTTCAGATTGACCCAAAATGCTTTCAACAAGTTGTTATGTTTTTTTTTGTTTTTTTTTAAATTTATTAAATGGAATTTTCTACTGACTGACTGAGTAACTGACTGAGTAACTGACTGAGTAACTGACTGATGCCGTCAGACAAGTACAACTAGATAACAGCTAAGACTATGGGCTTGATTTTTTCAATATTCGACGTTGCTTTGACCAGACACATGTTTTTTAGCATACCACAATACATACAATGCATTCTTCATGGACTTACCAGTGTCTTCTTTTGTGTCCTTTTCATCTTTGCTGACAGCGAAAGGTGGTAATTTGGTGATAGCGCACAATGGCTTCCCTTTGTATCAGAAATCATCCATATGTTTCATAGTGGCTACTTTGATTGCAGAGGTGCTTTTTGAATAGTTCTCTTGATTGGTAATGCTGTGTAACAGATTGAATATAATTGACAATGGAACATAATTGATACTTCACTTTTCACATGATAGTTGGTAGCTGGGACGTGCAACGCCAGATGCAGTATGTATGGGTTCACTAGCCATAATAATTTTATTTTACAAAAACAAGTATGCTAAATTTTCAACTAGAGTAGGGACCATAGTACATTGATTAAAAGTTAAATCACAATAAAACAATAAGAAGTATCATATCCCTACTGTGCATTTCTATTATGGTATCTTAAGCACAGTAGGGATATAACACTCCTTATTGTTTTACTGTGATTCAAAATTGTATGCTACTCCAGCTCGTTTCAGCACTTTTTATTGATGTGCTATGGTCCCTACTGTAGTTGAAAAGTAGTACTTATAGTGGTAATAGCTAATTGATACAGAAAGTTCTGATACATAAAATTGCAGTTCTCGTATTATAGTCAAATGAACATACATTGTATAGTATTCATACGTTTAGGCAAACTGTTAAATATTACAAATTAGGAATTTTAAGTTTGATTAGGGATCAAAGAAATAAAAAGTAATGAAACAAGGGAGGTCACCTACTATAGCTACATGTATTTATAGAGAACTTTGATCAAATGAAACAGTATACCCTATAATCCATTAACCGGAGCTTAGCAATCATCAGAAATTCAACAGAAAATTGCAAAATTGCTAAAGTTTACAAAGATTACACTAATAAAAAGGCTTGCTGTTAGGGATGTGCTGATTTTACAGGAACGTTTTTTTGAGAAAATAGGATGGTATAGAGCATTCAAGACATATAGGGCAAAACTGGTGATCATAGTATAAGAAAAAAAATGGTGCACTGCTCAAAAGCATAAACAGAAATTTTAGAAGCATAATATAGTCAGGTTCACTGTGTACTTTTGTTCAAACTTTATGGAGATTAGCAAACCTATAATTTTTGGAAAGCTTAGAGCATGAGGAATCTGAAAATCAATGTTTACATTTGCACAGATTCCTGCAAAGTCAGCATTTTTTTAATTTCAAAAATAATGGCAGCCAATAAAGTAAGAAATCCCCGATATATCAATTTTAATTTGACATAAAAGTTTATTAATAAACTCAGCAAATTCTCTGGTGACATTTTTACATCTCTATTTATTAGAGGTGATAGTTAATCATGAATAATTTGAAGCTTTTACAAACGGAATAGAAGAGCATCCATTATACTGCAATAACTCAAGAATAGTTCTAATCAATAGTTCTAATCAAAAAGAATTGTTGAATATTCTAGACTAATTTAATGAGATCTATGTATAGCTGGACCAAAGTATAAGTTTGGCTTTCAATGAACAGTTCAAGCCTAAAAACAGCAGAGAAAATTGAGTTACTCTAATAGAGCAGTCACATACTCTAATAAAGCAGTCAATTTTGAGTCCATATTGCTAATGTAGCAGTCACGTTTATGAAACTCCTAGCTAGTGTGCTTATGTTAGGCATAAATTTCAGGAGATTAGCTAATACTAGGTTTGAAAGAATAATCGTAATTTGCATAAAATATTCTGAACTTTGTTAATTAGCAATTGGCGACTATGACTTCACCCTGACCAGATCCAAGAGTACTTTTGCATGTACCAGTTGGTGGCATGCATTGACACAGTTTACTATGTCAAATATAACTTTGTTCAAAATTTATGGGCCTACATAATTATTATTAGAAAGCTTAGAGCATGGAGATCAATGGTTACATTTGTACAGATACCTACGTGTTAGTTAATTAACAGTTTGAAAATAGCAGTCCATATGGTGCAATTTTTTCCTTATATCAGCCTCTTATTGACAGAGAATTGCAAAAAATACTATTTCTATGTTCTCACACCCATATAGAATCCATTAATAGCCACTAAAATACTAAGAAACTTAAAAGCAATTTATTTGGCAAATATTTATTTCATGAAACAAAGTGAATAAGTGAATTATTAACATTGAGGTGTAGGGTACAGCTATGTATAAAGACATCACGGCTATGTACATATGTACATATACATGTATTTATATCTATTACAGTTAATTCAAAGATATGAACCTAACAATCATCAGTACTGTCACTGTTGTCATTTTCGATGTATTATACAGTATGATAGTGCTATATATTAGGATCATGCAGAATTGAGCTTTTCCAGTTCAAAATATCATCCTAAAACATTTCCCTTCATGACAGCTTTGCAACATTGGCTAGGCACAGCCAAGCTCAAAAATGTCTTTAGACTAACCCTAAACTCTTCCAGCAAAATTTCTATAGCATTTTAAAATTTTTCTATTCAACAGAACTTTATGCTGACTGACTAACAGCCAAGCATAATTTGACATACGGGCTTGATTTTGCCAACTTCAGATGTGCATCATGGGCTTGCCTTTGTCCTTCTTTGTGTTCCAGTTCTCTTCACTGACAATGCAAGGTGTTTACACTACATAACGTGATACTGCTTAACTATGTTAGCATATCGCCGGTATTTTCCATAGCAATATGATTGATAGTGGAGACACTTCTCACACTGTTCTTTGTTTGCAATGCTGTGTAATGTGAAAAGCATAGCTGAAAATAAATCATAATGACTACCTTCCTTTTTGCTACATAATTGATAGTTAGGGCATGTGTCCAGGTTTATGGTTTTCCAAGTGCCCTTCTTCCTTTGATACAATATATGCGCGGGTACACCAGTCATAATAATGTTAAAACAGTCCTACATTTAATCCCTATATTTCAGTCCATACAGTAGTGAACAAGAGAGGTTGCCTATATGCTGCAATGGACATTTAATCCCTAATTCAGTCATAGTTATAGACTGAATGAAGTACTGTAACAGTGTATAGGGATTAAATGTCTACTAGTACGTATATCTGCAGATGTATAGGCAACTACTCTTAATTCACTACTTTGTTTCTTTACATAATCCAACTTTAACATTTTTTCATTTTTCCTCCTATTTGTATGTATAAATCTCCGTCAGTTGTACCACACAACAGTGGCGTAACTAGACTTATACCGACACCAGGGCCCAGTGCAATAAGTTGAAGTCGTATTCACAAGTAAAGCTATTAATTATCGAAGCAATATTTCTAGAGACACTTATACCAATAACCTGGCAGTTTGAAGTGATTTCACAATAACAAAAGGTAATATAGCTGTTTTGCAGCCAAAATGTGTGCTGTTGTCAAGGTCTCGATCGATTATTCGGTGAAATAGTCCTTTCTACTGTTCTATTGCTAATTCCGTGGGCGTGACTTGATTGCTGACACCCGGACCCAGGCCCGGGTAGGCCCAGGTTTAGTTACGCCACTGTCACACAAACACAGTTCTGTGCAAGGTAAATCATTGCAATAGCACCAGCATTTTGGCATGGAGCAGTTACTTGTAAGCCTGTCATTAAAAACACCTTGGCTAGATCTTTGTCATCTTCTTGATAAGAATCACTCCATCAACAATGGCACTATTTGGATTATTTAAAGATGGTAATCATTCTGTCACTAGAAAGTAAATTTACATTGGATTAACGGTTAGGTAACAGTGGATACTAATTTTCAAGATCATGTATCAATTTTAACTTGTTGGTACATGTCTATGTCTGGTGCATAAAATTGCTCTTGTTGATCATGGTGAATTCATTGTTTATGTGAAAAGGAAACTTCCCTTTTAGGAGAGAGCTAATTCCAATTACTTTTAAAATGAAATCCTTTCAAAATTCATCTAGTGCTAATTATGCTAAACATACATAAGCACATTAGCAAAAAATGGGCTCAAACGTTGACTGCCTTTAAGCGACTGCTCTATTAGAGTATCTAAATATTCAGCTTTTTTAGGTTTGCACTGTTTTAGTAGAAGTCATATTATACTTTGCAATAATCCAGAATATTCATTAATTCTTTTCACTATAAATTATTCCTGAATTATTGCAGTATAATAGACATTCTTCTATTTCCTTTGAAAAAACTTTCAATTGTTCATAATTAACTGTCTCACCTCTAATGAAAAGAGGTGTAAAAAATTTGTTGAGTTCATTTATTAAACTTTTATGTCAATTTTAACTTGATATATTAGAATTTTCTTATTTAATTAGCTATCACTTTGAAATTAAAAAATGCTGACCTTGCAGGAATCTGTGCAAATGTAAACATTGATTTTCAGATTCCTCGTGCTCTAAGCTTTCCAAAAATGTATAGGTTTGTTAATCTCAATAAACTTTGAACGAAAGTGTATTTTTTGACAGCGAACCTGACTAATATGCTCAGGCCTATTTATAGGTATCACAAATATTGTTCTTTCATGTTTCCTGCATAGTTGGGTGTTGCAAATGGAGAATTTGATGTACTAATAAATGGAAGCAATGTTTCCACTCAATTGTCTATGACTGGGTCTAACATTTCTGAATCTACTTATTTCCTTGAGAGAAGTGCAAACAATTCTGTGTTAGTGCAGTTTCCTTCAGGATTTGGACTCACTGCAAACTATTCAAATGGAATACTCAGTTTTGTCCTTATTTTACCTCCAACATTTAACAGCACAGCACATGGATTGTTGGGAACATTTAATGGCAACATTTCTGATGACCTGATCTTCCGAAATGGCACTTTGTTATCAGTTAACTCATCTGATGCAGAAAAACATGTATTTGGACAATCATGTATGGAAATTGCAATAGTAATATTCATGTAATAATTGCACTAAACTTTTTCAGGGCAAATCACTGAGGATGAAAGCATTTTCACATATGCTCCTGGTGAAAGTGTATCCACTTTTTCAGATCCCGACCATGTACCACCATTTTTGGATGAAATTAGATCCAGCCTGGAAGGAAACACCAGTCTTACTGAAATCTGTGGCAATAATCCACAATGTTTGTTTGATGTAGAACAAACTGGTGATGCAAATGTTGGCATGGATACTCTGCAATTTGAAGAAGAAGCAATGGATCAAGTTGAGACATTAGGTACACATTAAAAAAATGCTATGTAGCTAGTATAATCATTATGTCACCTTCCACAGACACCTTTCCACCCAATATAACTGCTCCAGCTGTGTTTATGTCCACAGTTGGCATCAACTCCACATACTCATTTCTGGTTACTGATGGTATAAGTGTTAGTATCATGGTCAATGGGCAATTTGAATTACCTTCAAATGTGCAACTCACTAATCTGTCAAATGAAGATCATGTACTTACATGGATCCCATTAGATGTGTCTGAAGAGTTAAACATAACGATTGTGGCTTTAGGATCAAGAAATGTGTCATCAGTATTCAACCCTCATGTGCAGTTGTGTGGTTGTGTGAACAATGGAAGTTGTACTGAAGCTGGTGTTTTAAATCTTCAACTGCATTTTATTGTACTGAACTGTGAATGTCCCCCAGGTAAAAGTTGTTTATTTATAATACTTCAAAGTACTTTGTGTGGGAGGATCAAAGTGCTGCTGCATTCTATATTTTTCCATATTGTACTGATTAGCTACATGTCAGTGCTGTATGAGTCATACAGTACTGTTATGCAGATAATTGGCTAAATACAGTATGCTTTGGCAAATACGGTACAATTGTGCAGCGCAGAAAACAACCTCAGACAACACTATTGATCACATGCATGACACTGTAAATCACTAAAACTAGCCAGACTAATTCTACCAGTTGGTTTTAAGACTAGAAATAGATTACATGAACATGTACAGATAGTCTAACACAGAAAATAGAGATATTCTATCTCCATAACAACCATTTTTGGTTGGCCATATTTTTGTGAAGATTTGTCAACTTTGTACACACAGGGTCCATGGAAAAAATTGAAATTAGGTACCACGCCCATTCCAAACACAACAAATGGAAAAAAATATAGTGGATGGACATCATATAAGGTTAGTACTAACATATGTAACAGACAGGCTAACCTGTAAAGTGGCTCGAAAATTTCCCATATAACACTCGATACAGTTCCACAACAATATGGCAGACATATGGTTTAATCAAGGAATTGTGGTGCCTATTTTTGTTACTATGGAGATGGAATATCTCTATTGAAGTAACAACCCCACTCAGATATAACAATGGATCACATGCATGACACTGTAAAATGCTTAAACTAGCCAAACTAATCCTACCAGTTTGTTCTACGACTACAAACTGAGCATACTGATAGTCTGATAACCAAAAATTGAAGTGATTCAGGTACTCAAGAAAATCACTCCAGCCAGGAAGTGAAATAAAACTTTAAAGCACTGCCTATACTTGTGTGTATGAAAAATACAGCATTCTGGGGTGTCTAGGCAAATTCAGCACTTGACTTCACCTCGTACTGTATTCACCTCTTAACACACCCCTTAGCTGTATTTTTTGTACACACACATGGCAGTGCTTTAACTATAACATATCTGCATTATTTTAATTATGTCTCTGCATATAGCTTATGATGGAGACTTTTGTGAAAACGATGCTGATGGTTGTGCTGTGACATCTTGCCTTGAAGGACAGATGTGCAATGATAACCCTGCACCAATGTCTGGTGCAAAGTGCACTTGCCCTGATGGATACATCACCACTGACTCCAAATGTGATGGTATGTAAACTGTATAGGTGGAAGAGTCAGTGACTGTTTAAATGCTGTGTGGATGTGAATGTTAAGTTCTGCATAGTAATCCCAGTGGTGCATTGATCAAAAGCTGCAGGGATCAGTGACAATCATGAGTAGTTCAGATATGAGCTAAAGATATAAATGGCATTCAGAGAACCGTGTACATTTCATTTGCAAATAAAAAAAACTTTTAAAAATATATCCTAGCAGTCTATATCTAAGTGTGCCATGGAATGGTACAACAGCTGTAAGTATTCATACTCAGCAGTAGAACTGTTAATAATGGTACATGTATGTGGTGACTGCTCTGTTAGAATATTTGGCTGACTGCTCTATTAGAATATCCTGATGTTGTTTATATTTGCTTGTTTTGTTTCTGGGAGGAGGATGTGCCCCTGTGCTCTCCCCTTAGATCATAAAGCATAATTAATTACTATGATATGTACTTACTCTACATCAATAATTTCATTCCTAAAACACCTTTACCTTTTGAGGGGATACACCCCTCTGTATACTGTACCTACTACCCTGATGCACACCCTTACTAAACTATGGATCCAGTCCTGGATCCTTGACTCTGCATCACATATAAACCATATTATAGCAGTACAAAATGTCATCTAAATTATGTACATGTACTATTTTTCCAACTGTCCTCTTACTTGTTTTGGCTACTTTCTGGCTTTTGATTTTCTTGATATTTTTTCCTGTACATAGCTGTGATGAGTCCTATGAGTTGCGATAGTTTTTAAGAAGATGCAGCATTGTCTTTTGCTTGACCACAAGCCATGTGTCAGTGATGTGTGGATTTTATGAAGCTATAAATGTGACCGAGCCTGCGAAAACAGGGCATGTGAACACAAACTAGACCCCGTCACTCTACACATCATATCTCAAGCCAATTAAATGTTTACTAAGAGCTGAAATTTGCACTGCCATAGCACAATGGTACAAAAGGTTATGAGTGATGAAAGTTTGAAAAAGTAGGCAAAAATCATGTGCCCACATGCCCTATTTTTGCAGGCCCAGTCACAAATTATGCTGATTTTTACAAAGAGTTCATAGTATTTGTATGGGGGAGAGTATCTAACTCTCAGTATGGCCTGTACAAACACTCTGAGTAAAGTTCACCAAAGTTCACCTTTCATCAAATCAACACCTTCACTGGGGATATAAAACTTTCGATTGGTATTGATTAGTGTTAATGAAAGCAAAGCCGTGTTCTGAAATAAGGCTGAGCCGTTACTTTACACAGGGTGTTTGGTGAATGTATTCAAGTTAGACACCCTCCCCCAAACAAATATTATGAACTCTTGTTTATACTCACCATCTTACTGTCTGCTCTGTTTATTGCCACCTCTACAGAGTGTTTGTAGCATGATATCAAATCTCCTTTTAATTGACAGTAGACAATAGGATAGTATTTTTACACACATACTGTACATGATAACTAAAATCATAGCTAGCTCTAGTTGTGGTGTGGATTTCATGTACATAGCCAATGATGAACCACAGTTTCAGATTCCTCGAACAGCATTTTCTTCAGTTACAACCAAGTCAGTGTTGTGCTAATTCTAAAACCAGATGACCAGTTACTTGTTAAGTGGGGAGTTAATCAACTGTACATAAAATCGTTTTCCTGCCTGGACTGCCTGATACTTTCGTACAAATGTAACAGGTGTCTTTTGACATACTGCAGTACGTACAAGGTGTTCCTTGTAATGTTACTAACTGTGAAGCAGGTTGAACATAGCTAAAACATGGCATAATGACCACTTCTTTTTTCAGTGGGGCATGCATTCAGGCACAACATTATCTGGCAGCATTGGTGCAGCATGTGCTGATTCACCAGTCTTACTGGTCTGACAAAATCCTTCTTACAGCCTTCCCAGATTTCCAAGTTTGATAACGCATAAGTTTCTTCACGTTTAATATATCTACATACTTGAAAGTTCACCACATTATTGTCAATATGTAAGGACTGTAAGTTAGTAAAATTTAGTTCACCACATTATTTTCTATGCAAGGACTGTAAGTTAGTAAAATTTCAGAGTAGTACAACATGTACATATTTTGTATGCAGAACAAGTTATGGTTTGTCCAATCATGCTAATTAGAAAGACTATAAGATATTTCACAATTATGGTAATCAAACAAGTAATCCATACCCTTGTAGGTCTTAAATGTTCTCTAGTATATCTGCAGGTGTAGCTTTATTTCCCTATGTTTTTATTTCTATGATCCGTAATCAAAGTTAAAATTCCTAAATTTCCTTGTGTATTTCATTACTCAGTGTTTATATAGTTTGAAGATTTATTCCATACATCATGTACATGTACACAGACATTGATGAGTGTATGGAAGACATTGACAATTGTACACAACTACAAGAGTGTGTAAACACAGCTGGTAGTTTCACTTGTTCCTGCATAGCTGGTTATCAGTTCTCTTCAACATCTTCATTACTCTGTGAAGGTAATCAATATTTGTCTAATGACAAAATTGTATATGTTAAAGTTTGTGTACTTGTGCTCTACAGATATAAATGAATGTGCTGTGCAAAGTGATAACTGCCAACAAGATTGCATCAATACCAATGGATCATTTAGCTGTAGCTGCAGACTAGGATTTGCACTGAATCCTGATAATATCACTTGTAATAGTACGTAATAATACTTTCACTAAAATATTTTAATAGTGTGTGATATGTTACAGTTACAGGTGTATGTTCTACAAACCATAACTGTAGTCAGTTGTGTAGTGTTGTCAGTGGTATGGAAATGTGTAGCTGTCAGCGAGGATTTCTCTTAGATAATGATAATGTATCATGCATTGGTAATAACTGTGCCATAATTCTCCACATATTGATGCTATTAATTCTGTACAGATGTTAATGAGTGCGATATTGATGGGGCCTGCAGTCAAAACTGTACTAACACTAATGGGAGCTTTATATGTTCCTGTAATAATGGTTATACATTGGACAGTGATGGCAGGACTTGCAATGGTAAATTGTGTCCTGATTAATAACTTTATACATTTCAGCTTATTGACCTCTAATACTAATGTTTGTTTTCAGTGATGTATATTCAGTGTTGTCTTTTTTTTAGATATCAATGAGTGCTTAACCCTCCCATGCACACAGAATATGCTCTGCAATAACATTGATGGTAGCTTTGAATGTCGGTGTCCTCGTGGTACAGTATTGATGGATGATGAATGTTCGGGTAAGTTTTTATTATTTACTCTTAGTCATAGGCAACAGAAGGGCGAGGCCCCCTTAGTCTGCTGAGGGTGGCCAAAAAGTTAGAATATCTCACCAAAATTATCCTGGGGCTGTAAACTGAAAAAGATGGAAAGAATGCTCAAATACTCTAATAGAGCAGTCAAAGTGCTTTATAAAAATGTGTTCCTAAAAGTAGTAAAAAAGCAAAACAGAAAACTTGCTTACAGGCAGTTACAGCAGGAATCGAACCACTGACCTTTTGTTTTGAAAGTTGGTGTGTTACCACTGTACCAGGTGTCCAAAGGCTGTTTTGTACTATTGCTTATAAATGCTACATAATTATTTTCATAAACACTGTACTCAACAGCTTAAATTTTGGTTTTTATTAACTGCAAACAGTTTGGTTTAAATACTTTTGACTTAAAAAGTTGATTTTTTAGTTGAAGTGCTTCAAATTTTGCCTATAAATTAATTCTGGTGAACCTTGAGACGTTATGAAAGCTAAGAATGGCTACAGCTTCTGGGGGACTGCGCCCCCCCCCCCCCCCCCCCCCCCACACCCCATGCCACCAGAGACACTATACTCTGGTCAGTCCCCATCACATTAACTACTTCCTCCGCCATTACTCTTGGTTTCACATAAAATGCTATCAATTTAAGCTTTGTTGAAATTCAACAATATGCAAGACATACTAGTTCATTATCCTACTACATTTAATTGCATATACATTGTGCAGTTGTTGTACATGTAAGAGGGCATAAATTTTAGGCAAAAGATTGAATGCCTCATGTTACAGATGTAACACTTCCCATCTGTATCAGGCTGATAGCCTGCACAGAGCAATCAATCACTCAAGTCAAGACAAAATACAAGTGAAACCACTGAATATTACTGTATATGCATGCCTAAAATTTTGATTATGGGTCAGCAGCTAGTACATTCTGGTTACGTTCAGTTACAATGAGTGGACAAATCCTAGAGATATTATGGAGAATTTTGGTTATGCGAGCGTTTAATGTTTTAATCAGTGCTATTGAAACATTTATGGATTTATGGAATAATTGCAGAGTTTACTAAAGGCCTAGATAGGTAAGCTTGCTTGTAGAGTGGTTACTTCATGCAGAGTGGAACTGCGTGATGGGGATGTAGTCCATATTCAGAACCATGCAGAAACGATTGGCAAAGAAGCTATAGCACTAGATCTCACCTTAGCTTCAACTCGTAGAATAGCAAGGATAATAAATCCTCTCCATCTGAGTGGTTTTCATCATGAAATTCAAGTCGTGCATACTAATCATGTGACTATTGATCGATCCCACAGTCAATTTCAGCCTTATCATTATATAATCACTGCCCAGGTGTAGACAGAACTACATTCTCTTATGTAGTCCTCTCTACACAAGACAAGCAGAGTAGTAACTGTGCCATGGGTCAGCAATGACCAGTAGATAAGGCTCATTAGCTCTCTGGCTGAGCAATCTACTGTATATGCTAAGAATCCACCAAAATGATGCTGTTTTTGTAGACTAATTCAGTACCAGAATGGGTGATGAATCAATGAAACAGTCAAGGATATCAACACCTAACAATATGCCTGTCTTGTCTAGTAAATCCTTAAAGTAATCTAATGCATGAAATTAGCATTCACGTAATCTTGGAGTTACTATTACAGTCAACAAGATAATTAAGAAAGCTAATTCTTGCAAAGAAACTTTAATCAATGCTAAACATCTGTCAAGTCAGCTTATTACACAATTTATATCCACCCCACACTTGTGTAGTGTCTAGTCCCCACATCTAGTCAGAGATCTGCTGTACCTGTAAATGGAATTGAGATGATCCAACATTGCTCTGCAAGGTTTATAGATAACAACTGTTACATTGTTACAAAATGTTAATCATCTGAACTGAGTCAGACAGCTAGAACGAAACATACCTGTACTCTACTATACTATCACATGATGAAAACCCTCCCGGAAGAAGTTGTTAATTCACCAGACTTTAATCACTTCAAGAAATTCATTAGTTCAAATATTTACATGTATCACACACTTGATTCTTAGTTCTGTACATTATAAAAATTTCAATCGTGGCAAGCAAACCCAAAGTCCATTCCAACAACCTTAAAATCACATGACAATAAGTTTGCATGCATTAGATTCCACATTTCGATTATCCCAGCAGTCTATGACTTAATGCCACCACAGTACAAGACTAACCTGCATTGGCCTACACAACATCTGAGTAAACATTACAAAAGGGGTGTACTGCAAAGTTAATAAAAGTAGTTTCATGGGTATTTATTCTGATTTGTTCGATCACATGAGTGTCTATTTCATGCATTGGATTGCCCTAGGCAAGAATTGTCAAATGTTTTTAAGCTTCATAGTCTGTTTCACTGATTCATCCTCCATTTTGTTATTTGCTTGCAAAAATCACATCATATTGTCTGATTTTTAGCATATAGATTGCTAACAAGCTTTGATTTTAACTATACTCCACATGCAGGTACTTTACCTAGTGCTGGTCATTGTTGACCCGTGTTTCAGATTCTGCTCTACTTGTCCTGTGCTCCACAAACAGAAAGAAACATTTTATCATACAGTGTGATAGTAACTGTATAGTAGGGACCACAAAGGAGTAGGCGTCGCCCACGAAATAATATCACCCAAAAAACAGCCTCAATTTCCCCTGACGACGATGAGGCAGTATTGGTTAGTTAAAACTAAGCCCAAACAAGCTTTCAGATCGACCCGAAACGTTTTCAACAAGTTGCAATGGAATTTTAAAAATAATTTATTTAACAGAATTTTCTACTGACTGACTAAGTAACTGACTGATGCCTCCAGACAAGCGTAACTCAATAATGGCTAAGGCTACGGGCTTGATTTTTTTTCTGTTCGATGTCACTTCGGCCTGACAAGTGCCTTTTGGCATACCGCAGTACGTACAATGCATTCTTCATGAACTTACCAGTGTCCTTCTTTGTCTCTCATTCATCTTCGCTGACAGCAAAAGTGTCGATTTGGCGATAGCACGTGATGGCTTCCCTTCGTAACAGAAATCGTCCGTATTTTTCATAGTGGCTATTTTGACAACAGGGGTGCTTTTCAAACAGTTCTTGATTCGTACTGCTGTGTAACTGGTTGAACATAGCCGACAACGAAGCGCAATGGATACTTCACTTTTCAGACGATAATTGATATAACTGGGGTGCACGACACCATTTCTTTAGGAATACGTGGATTGCAGAGGTGCTTTTCAAACAGTTCTTGATTTGAAATGCTGCTTAACGGGTTGAACATAGCTGACAACTAAGCATAATGGATGCTTCACTTTTCAGACAATAATTGGGGCGCGCGGCGCCATTTCAGATGCGGTATGCGTGGGTTCACCAGTCATAATTATTATTTACAAAAAGTTAACTAACAAGTACACAGAAAAATTTGGAATTTTCAACTAGAGTAGGGACCATATCACATCGATAAAACAAGCTGGAGTAGTGCACGATATTAAATCACAGTAAAACAATAAGAAGTGTTATATCCTTACTGTGCTCAAGATACCATAATGGAAATGCACAGTAGGGATATAAACTTGGCTGTCATGTGGTGTTATTCAAGTTACACTTATACGTAGCCTAACGTATGATAGTTGACTAGAAGATACCAATTTTGTGTTGTGGACCTCGATGACCAAATTTGGCTACAGGCAACACCGAGGGCAACACGTGTTTATAATTTGTGTGCACTAAATTCAGATATACTTTTGAACATGTTGTGTGCATAACTGTATATGAGTACTGAACCGTGCTAATCAAGACACACGGTAGTGTGTCGTGCGGCCCAAGAAGCCGGCTCACTACACCGTGAGTATATTAACAGGAAGAAAGTAAACGCAATTTTCACACCTTTGTAGCTCCATGATTTCTTATCCGATTGAAACCAAAGTTGCTACTGATGTGCCGGCTAGGTTGGGGAGTCAACATTCCAAATTTGAAGAAAATCGCTCCAGCCATTTCCAAGATCGAGCAGCCAAACTTTGGGGTTTTTTTTCTTCATTTTTTTTCTTCTACTTTTTTTCGCTCACTTCACAAAATCCGCCATAAAACACGAATTCGTACTCCAATCGGGCTTAAAGGGCTCATTAAGGCGATTCTCAGTACCAAGTTTGGTAGAAATCCGATAAACATTCGCGGAGTTATGACCGATTATTTGCGTAAAATAAGGTCGAAGGTCTGTCACACCCACAGGGTAAACCGCTTGAAGGAATGAACTGAAAATTGCTGTGTAGATAGAGTAACTATCGTAGGAATGCCTTTTTGTGGAATCCAGTTAAAGGCTATCGAGATATGACACAAAATCCAACCTGTGTCACAATTACGTGATCAATTTTTATGATTAAAACAATATATATTAGTTTTCACGCCTACCAGGCAAACCGCTTAGAGCAATGAGCTGAAAATCAGTGCGTAGCTGGAATAATTATCATAGAAAGTCCTTGCAGTAGTACAGAAGAATCGGAGTACAAACCACAGAGTTATGATTCCAAAGCCAACTATGCGTAGCATATGCGAGATCGAGATACTCTAATAGAACAGTCACCCTAATAAAGCATTCAGCTACGTTTACAACTTACTCCATTATAGAATTATATTACATTGCCAGTTATTCTGTAGGGAGTTCAGCTACAAAAAGTTAATCTTATAGACAATTCAGCTACAAGCAAGTCACCTTGTAGAGAGTTCAGTTACAAATATGTTGTTGTAGAGATTCAGAATAGGGCCCAAACGAATTTAGATTTACAGGGTTCGAAACATTCTTTAGTTGGAGTTCACGAATATTCGAACTTTTAAATATCACAGCATTTTGTATTGATCTAAACATTTGAAGGTACAGTTTTAAAAATTGAATTCCACAAGTAAAAGTTACACATGGTAACAAGGTAAAAAAATACACGAGGTAACAAGGAGCAATGAGCAATGACTACTGCAATATAGTGCGTAGGACTACTAATACATTTGACTACTGCAATATAGTTGAGTGAATTGGCTGAAACTACAAACCTGTAAACCATAAAGTGTACATAAAAGTTCATTGGGCTTGGCTTGTGGTCACCACTAAACCATCAACACTTAACTGAATTAAAATTCCAATACCTTCAGTCTGGTCTTCCACATCATAATTGATTAACAGAAGTGATTGACATGAACTTAATAAAGTAGTGGAATCTAATGAATAAAATTCGAACTGCCTAAGCCACATTCAAATGTTCGTTCGTTCGAACGAACCTTTGAATTCACTTTAGTTCGTTTAGGCCCTAATTCAGAATATTATAAGTCACACTGAAGAGAATTTAGCTATAAACAAGTCATCCTGTAGAGAGTTCAGCTACAACAAGTCACTCTGTAGGGAATTCAGCTACAAATAAGTCACTGCGTAGAGGGTTCAGCTACAAAAAAGCTATCCAGTAGAGAGTTCATCTAGATCAGCTACAAGCAAGTTACTTTATACAATGTTCAGCTACAAGTAAGTTACTCGTTAGAGAGCTCAGCTGCAAACAACTCACTCTGTAGTACAAACAAGTCACCGTGTAGCTGGAGAGTTCAGCAACCAGTCAAAAAAACCACTCTGTAAAGAGTTCAGTTATACAAACATGTTATAACTCTATAGAGAAAGTTATAACTCTATAGAGAGATCAGCTAAAACAAGTCATCCAGTAGAGAGATCAGCTACAAGACATCACCTTATAGACAGGTCAGTTACAAAGAAACTACCATGTAGAGATTTCAGTTGCAAACAAGTCACCCTGTAGAGAGATCAGCTAGAAAAAAGTCACCCTGTAGAGAGGTCAGCTACAAAGAAACTATCCTGTAGAGAGTTCAGCTAACATCATCTTGTAGAGAGTTCAGCTAACATCATCTTGTAGAGAGTTCAGTTGCAAACAAATCACTCTGTAGAAAGTTCAGCCACCCTGTAGAGAGTTCAGCTAGAACAAGTCTCGTTGTGGAGAGTTCAGCTACAAAGAAACCACCATGTAGAGAGTTCAGTTAGAAACAAATCATCCTATGGGGGGTTCAGCTAGAAACAAATCACCCTGAAAAGAGTTCAGCTACTTATAAACAATCAGAGTTTCAGCTACAGTTCAGTTATGTAAGAAGTCACCTTATTAACTACAGTATGTGATGATCATCATTCAATGTTAAATATACAAATATTTCATCAGACAAAAGCTATGCAAACAATTACTTCTTTTGTTCCACAATTCCTGCCGTATAGAAAAAAAAAAAGTTAGAGGAAGCATCAAAGTCATATGGCCAGCTTTGTGGCTTGCAATACAAAAAGAAGTGATATCTAAACCAAAACAGCCAAGCTGTAAAAAAAGTGCGGCCCCCCAAAAAGGCCAAGGTGACAAAAGATGTGAAATCCAACCAAGAAATGGCTGTGATGGTAGGTTAATGGCAAAAATTTAAATTACGACAATTAGTTCATACCAGAGCAACAATGTTGTTGTGTACCACTTTGACTTACTGTGATCACATAGCTGTACAAGTGTATATACCTACATGATAAATCAGAAGCCATACTATTGTTGACCACAGCATGCTATACACTGCCTACAGTTGAATATGTCAAAGCTGTGTAGTAAAAAGTACATTCAATAGTAAGGAAACAATATACACTGGTATTTGCTAACTCTGATAATATTAACTGACTACTTAACAGCCACTGTACATGATGACTGACTTGATATACATGTTTAGTCTGTGTAATATCAAGCATCACCATCACCTCTTTTTATCCTCTTATTCACCTCTATTTATAAAAAGTAAATGAACTAGTGTAAAAATAATTTAAAGGTCAACTGCAGTGGAATTTTTTTTCTTGCTGATATAATACCTTTTATAAGGTAATGAGTTGTGATATAAGTGATTTGTCATGGAATGTTTGGTCTGGTCATTAACAAGCATTGAATGTCCTTGCAGTTTCACTCCAGAACTTGCATCATAAAACATCATCATTGGCTCAGCGTGCGTACCATAAGTATTAAGTAGTACTATTAGACAAGTAATCTTTTCGACTCGTAATAAAGCGATAGAGCATTACATAGCTATACTATGCCTAGTCATTGTGTTGCAGCTGATTGTAAGTCCGTAAGTGGGATGGGTATGGACTGTAGTTTTCATAAATTTCCCGGGGATGATCATGAGGAGATATGCAAGAAGTGGATCGGGGCAGTCAAACGACAAAGAGTCAACTGGAAAGGCCCTTCACCAAGCTCACAGTTATGTTCCGAACACTTCAAAGCTGACTGCTTTGTGACAGAGGGAGTGCTCTTTTGAAAACAAAATGGAGATTCCAGCACAAAAACAACTAAAATTAGATGCAATTCCAACAATATTTCTGCAATCTGTCGACTATATGGAAGCCAGTAGCAGCACAAGCATGACTAACAGGCTATTATACAAACAAAGACAACAAACATCAGTATGGGAATAATATAGCAGAAATCATGTCCACCAGTGTTGAATCCGTAGCAGAAACTGTGCCCTCCAGTACAGAATCTGTAGCAGAAATGGTGTCCACCAGTACTGCAGGTGTGATCGAGTCAGATGAGACAGTAGATGTCACAGACAGAGCCCTTCTGATATCTGTTGAACCTGCAGTATTTGAGAATGAAAACAATAGTAGCTGCTAAGTGTTAAAAAATAGCTATTAATTTTACCTGACAGAAACACAGATGGAACCACAAACAAAAGACAATGTAATCTTTTGAATGCCCCACCCCTGGATAGGTTTTCAACAGTAGGTCTAGATGACTCATTTATAACTGAGCCAAAACAAGAGGACACAGATTTAGACTCACAATGTTACAGCCAGGAAGATACCACAACAGAGTAAGTTCATGTCATCAACAATTACATACTTGTTCAGTAAACTTTAGGGAAGACATTGAACAGCTACCACCACAAGATGAAATCAAATACCTTGTGTTTAGATCACAGCTATTCAATCTCTTCATAACATGTAGATCATGCAATGAACTGCCAGGGCGAGGTTGTTGAAGAGAAAGGAACATTTATCAGCATATCACAGGACTGTGCCCATTGTGGTTATCAGTACCGGTGGAACAGCCAGCCTTTTATGAAGGACACACCAGCAGGGAACATCCTTTTGTCAGCAGCCATTCTGTTTAGCGGAAGCACTCCTGGAATTTTTTTCATTTTTTGGTATGCCTGCATGTTGCATGCATCAAGGAAAGAAGATTTTATGACCATCAATCCACTTACCTTCAACCAGCCGTATTATCGGTATGGAAAGATCAACAAAGATATCTTCTTTCTGAATGTTCCCAGCGAGACTCCCCATGTAATTATTGGTGGTGACAGAAGAGCAGATAGCCCAGGCGATTCTGCAAAATATGGGTCATACAGCATCATTGACCTGGAGACAGACAAAGTAGTACATATTGAATTAGTTCAGGTAACCCTAGTAATGATAACTCCATGATGTGCTTTACATTGTTTATATATAGAGTAATGAGGTAAAGTCTAGTAGCCGGAACATCAGGGATTGGTAAATGCTCTTACATTTTTGGAGAACAGTTCAGTGGAAGTTGGCACTCTAGTGACTGATCGCCACAAGCAAATCACCAATTATGTGAGGAAAAAGCAACCACACATTGAACACCAGTATGATGTATGGCATGTTTCAAAAGGTACATCTATACTATTTATATGATCTATAATAATAACTTTTATAAAGGTATTAAGAAAAAGCTTCTAAAATTGTCTAAAACACGCGACTATGCACTAGTAGGAGAATGGATCAAAAGCACCACTAATCATTTGTACTGGCATGCAGCATCAACTGCAGATGGCGACGACATTGTAAAACGCTGGAAATCTTTGATGGATCATGTTTGTGATGTTCATGAAGACTGCTACTATGATGATCTTAGTCAGGAACAGCGACGAAAGAAATGGTTTTCACCAGGTATTCATTTAGGTGTCAAGTAATTGCACTTTGTATATTAAGCAGGGAGCAAAGCATGTTAGAAATTGGATGACATCATAATGAATGTGAGGCTGCACACAGATATGAAGAAATCATCACCACTACATCAAACAAGTGGATTAGAAGCATATCATAGTGTGCTAAATCATTTTGCTCCTAAGCTCTTGGCATTTTTCTACGTAGGAATGTATTACAGGTAATAAAATTGTAAATTGTTTTCAAATGTTTTCTCATAATTTCCTTATTAGGATACTGATAGCAGGACTACACTTCAACGAAAACTTTAAATGTGAGCAAGCAAAGACAAAAGATGGTGCTGAGAAGATGAATGTTTGCTTTCCTAAGCCAAAACATGGTGAATTTACTCCTAAACCTGTGCTGGTGCTACAAAGTTATAGTACAAGACAATACACTATTGTACACATGACGATAATAGTGACAAACCTGAACTACCTACAGCTCCACCTTCATTAGCCAGTGCTTATGAACACCCAGACAAAGACACGGTTCCCCTTTTTCATGCTATAATTAGTATAAGTTACTTTCTAATAATAAACTGCACATATATCTGAATGTATTCTACATTATTTTACCTGACATATCGGAGTAATAATCAGTGGTGACCGGTTTGCTTTCACTTGAACCACTTTGCCATTGTCAGCTTTCATCCCTGACCATTCAACAGATGATTGTTCCTTTTAGGAAGTTTTCTATCGTTCCTCCATGCTGGACACGCTGCGGCAACCACGTGGTATACGAGCCAATACTGCTCTAAAAGTTAGCCTCACTTTGTCCATGAAATGGTGAATTTACACAAGGTGATGTTCAGAAACTTAGCAACAATAACTGAACAAAACTAAATGATCCACAAAGAAACACAAAGTGCTTTGTTTTCGATCTTGTGTTCACGCACTTGGAATAAACTTCTTTAGCCAACAATGACGTCACGGAAATTCCTAGGCTGATGTAATAATAACTTCTTGCTGTTATAACTAACAAACAATGCATTGAATAATTTTAAAAATTGTTGTTTTGTGCATTGCATGACAAAATACATACATCTACCAAAAAAATTTCTTCACTGCAGTTGACCTTTAAGAAATTAAAACATGGGAATAGAGATCGCTGAAAAGGGTAAAGAAACAATAGTGCATGTTAAACAGACAGATCTCTATTTGGACTCAAATAAAGATTTTATGCAGAAACATTCTCAGTACTTATCTGCCCCTGATTTAAGGAAAAACTGCTGCTTTTTCCTTAGTTTATACCATATCCATTGAGTCCAAATAGAGATCTTTGTGTGTTTAACATGCTGGCTTGCTTGACTCTTGTTTCTTTACTTTTTTCAGCTATCTCTATTCTCATAATTTTTAAATATTATATATTGTTTACCAACACAATACCTTTTTCATAGTTCCTATTCCAAATGTAAATGTGAGTGTCACTGAACCTCAGATAGTTGGTCAGTCACCAACACTAGAGTGTAGTGTGACTACTGTGAGAAGTATCACAAGTAGAGTGGATATTGTGTGGAGTATCGATGGTGTACAAGTGGAGATGATTGAGGGAGCTAACATAACCATATTGAGTGAAACTTATGCTATGTATGAAGCTGTTTACCACATACCACTACTGACCACAACTGATGATGGTAGAGTGTACCAGTGTAAAGCAGTGGTCAACACTAGTCCACCAGTTATGGGTACTGATGATGTCATTTTGGATGTTATAGGTAATTCTGAGTGAATGTACGTATTAAAATAAAACCATAAACTTTACAGTTCCTACTCCTATAATAACACCATCTGGTCCTATACAAGGAGCTATGGTAGGTAGTCCTCAAGATATCCAGTGTACAGTGAGTACAGTTAGTGGAGTGGAGTTGAGTTCAGTAATGATAAGTTGGATGGGACTTGGAGGAGACACTATTACAAATGATAGTAGAGTGACCATCAGCCCAACCAGTGTTAGTGGTAACAATTACACTAGTAGTCTCCAGTTTATGTCCCTGATGGAGGGAGATGAGGGTACATATGAGTGTAATGTGATGATACTGGACACTAATACTTCAGAATATGTTCAATTACAAAATTTTACTGGTGAGTGTACATACTTGTGTTGATCGCATTAAAGTTTATGCATAACTACGTAGCTTCTAATAAGTCAATCTAATAAACTGCTAGAACTACAATTCTTTTATGTAAGATTTGCACATAAATTATTATAACACACAATGCTCCATACTAAGAGCTACAGCATGTTTACAAATCAGTTGCAAACCCCATGGGTTTATTACTCCACTTAATAAGGTACAAATCTGTATTCACACTGTCTATTCATATTATTAATGACAACGTCAAAAAAAAATACCTATGGGGCAACTTCATGAATTTCTGACAGTAAAATTAATAGTAATGTCAGACCATTTTTAATATTTGCTGGCATGTTTTGAATATTTCATTTCACATTGCATGTTTGCAAGGAGCCATTTTTCACAAGGGAAAATCCCGTATAAACCCTTTTCATACATTTTGAGGCATAACATGACAATAGAATAGTATATTGAAACTCTGTTCATTATTTTAATAGAAATGCATTGAAATACTACTGCTGCATTTAATTCAGTAGATATACAGTGTAGGAAATCTTTCTAATGCTTCTGTGTTTAACTTTCACTCGCTAACCTCACTAGTATCCATATGTCCTATCCAGGCTTCAGTATACAGTTATCCTCTAATGAACCTGCACTTTTCAAACCCCAAGTTTGGTGTACACGTAACTGGGTATGGCCTGCACTAATTCTCTAAACTAGTCTACCCCTTCTATACTATAGACTTTTGAGGTGGGGAGGGCAAACATCTTTGGGTGAAGTCCTAATGTGAAACTTCCCCAGATGGACCAGGCCCAGTCATGCTATGCTAAGGGCATTACCATACCCTGGGGGTGAGTCAAACTTTTAGTACGTGACTGCATATGTTCTAGACAACTTGTGCATGTAGTGCTCAATAAAGGAGTGTTGCTTCCTCCTGTTAACTGTGTTTAGTTGAATTAAACTTTCATTTGAAAGCATACACGTGGTTTCAGTATAGTTATCCTCTTATGTTCCTGCACTTGTCAAACCCTAAGTTTGGCGTGCACATGACTGGGCATGGCCTGCTCTAATTCTCTGAACTAGTCTACCCCATCTAAACTAGACTTTTCCCATCTAAACTAGACTTTTGAGAGCATAATTGGGTGAAGTCCTAATATGAAGCTTCCCCAGATGGGCCAGGCCCAAGATGAACCTCCCCCCCCCCCCCCCCCCCCCCAGAAAAAAGTGTGTACTACTAGGCTCACCATCCCATTCTTATGTAACTACCTCAGAACTTTTACAATGCACATATGCACACAATCTAAACACATTTGCATACATACACTATGGCCCAGTTATTTTGCTCCAGCTAATTTTAAGGCTACTGTCACCAGTTACTCCAGTGGTGTTGTCACATATAACTGATATGCTATGCACTGCTATCGTCCCATTGTTTTAATTAGTGAGTCATGAATTGCTTGCGCACTTGCTATTATATTTCATTGAGAGGCCCAGGAGATGGCCCATTATTCCGTTTCAGTGATGAGCATACTTTTACAAGGGAGTGTTTTGTTGACCAGGTGAGAAAAGTATTACAAGAGATTGGCATCAATGAAAACGCACATTATTCAGGCCATAGAATCTAAATTGGTGCAGCAATAATCCAGTACTACTGCCATTGGACACTGGAGGCCTCCTGTACAGCCAATGGTTATCTGGGCATCCTTATCGAAATGGTCCATTTTTGACTGCTTGATGTCAACTGTGATGAATGGAGGCTGTTTTAGATTGTCTACTGTAATATCCTGGTACGACGGATATTGTGGGGGATCAAAACTACTACCGGAGGAAACTACTTTTCTCCCACCCAGAGGAAGCCATAGAAACATAAACACATGGCTACCCACAGCATGATAGCATCCCTAGTTGTGTCTCTTCCTTTCCATTGTTGAAGTAAAAGCTGCAGCATTTTTGGGGTGACAGGAAGCCTCTTCTTTGTCAGCTTACTCTTTGTTCATACCCCTGATTACTAATTACAGTTGTGGCATGTCACCCATCTTTTGGGTTTCCTGAGATCTGCATGTGATTTATAGCAGATCAGTGAAATTTAGCAGTTTAGTGTCGTAGGCCCTCCTGTTTCAGATACGCCACAAAATAACACAAGTGTTTCTCAGTTTCTGGAAGTGGTGTCACATTGTATTTAGTGCAGAAATTTAGGAAATGATTCGTGGCTTCTGTTTAAACCTTGTGTATTGACTGTCCTGTTTGGTACAGGCTGTATACAATGTGGTGATGTCTAATTTGGATGCTTGTTCATGTAGGTGTTCCTGAGGGATTCTGCCTTGATCATGGTGTTTGAGGACTGTGCAAATTGGTAGAATACATTACGTGATAGTGAATCCCCACAAGGATTATCTTTCCCAGGGAAGTTTACTGCCTCTATGAGATACTTATAATGTTCAGTTATAAAGAGTAGGGACTCCAGCAGCTACATTAACAGGGCTTCATTACTATAACCTCTCCACCACTGCCATGTTGTCACAGTGACAGGCTACTTGTTTTTCTGACCATTGTTTTCCCCATACCATGCTTGCAAAAGTATTGGTAGTAGTTCTTTGGGAGAGATCTGCCATAATTAGCAGCATAATCCGTGACATTACATAATAACATTTGCTACGTACAACAGTCACAAAGTCAAGGGTTAATCTGTGTTTGGATGGTGAAATGATTTCTGACCAGTAGAAACAATGTACTGGCTCCAGTCTTAGGAATAATTTTACACTTAACAAAATGAATGCTTTTCATTGTGAATTTGAGTTTTATTTATAAGGTAACACATGCAGCCAACTAGCTAGTGCAAGGCATGGCAAAACAGTTTAGCTAAGCATCAGTCATTAAATTTTGAATTATATAGCATGTATAAGTATAATGTCTTAAATGATATTATCATTATGATTATTGGAAGGAAGTGCAATGTTGATGGGAGCTCTGATGATGAATAAAGCCAGTTTGAGATAATTAAAAGCTACTGTTGAGTCAGATAGCTGGTTCATACCTGGGCAATGAAAAAGTAATGTCTCTCCAGGACTACAGTGAGACTGAGGTTAATATCAAGGGAAATCTGTCAAAAAGATTGAGATACTCTAAAAGAGCAGCTAAACACTCCAATGAAACAGTCATTGCAGAGAGTGAGATCCTTGAAATGTTTATTCCTGGGATGCTAGTGTGTTCATGGCATGGTGCTGTATTTAAGTTATAGTGAACAATCGCTGTCCTATAAATACCAATTGCTACAACTTATTTTTAACTAGAAACAATGTAATATTATTACTATAGCTTCAGGGGCTAGATAAGCCTCCAAACCCCTGCTCTAATATGCATAATAACTCTAAAACACATCACCTTTTCAAACTATTTCTATTATTGGTATGTCGCAGTTGATGTAACACTTCTTTGCTCACATTAGTAATTATCATCGGACAGTTCTGCACAAAGGAAAAGCACACAGAATATATATATATAAAAAAAATACAAGCATAATAAGCAAATCTATAGACTCCATCCCACACATTTCCTAATGGGAAAACTCTATACAAAAATCTCTTATACTACTAGATGTTTTGGGCCACAAAGTGACAATAGAATAATTATATTGAAACTCTGTTATCAATCTGGTATTCTTGAAAGAAACGTTGAAATACTACTGTTGTGTTAAATTCATTAGAAATAGGAAATCTATACATGCACAAGCTAATAACAATGATATAGCCATCGTGTACATTACTAATGCAGCACACTATAAAATACATAATACTTCTGAGCATGTTGTATGCTTAGATGTGTATTGGTACCTTATAAATTAACCAATTATACGTTTTGTGTAGTTCCTATTCCACATGTAAATGTGAGTGTAACTGAACCTCAGATAGTTGGTCAGTCACTAACACTGGAGTGTAGTGTGACTACTGTGAGAGGTATCACCAGTAGAGTGGATATTGTGTGGAATATTGATGGTGTGCAAGTGGAGATGATTGAGGGAGCTAACATAACCATATTGAGTGAAACTTATGCTATGTATGAAGTTTATTACCACGTGCCATTACTGAGCACAACTGATGATGGTAGAGTGTACCAGTGTAAAGCAGTGGTCAACACTAGTCCACCAGTTATGGGTACTGATGATGTGATATTAGATGTTATAGGTAAATCAGAGTAAATTATACATATCAAAATAAAATTATAAATCATAAACTTTACAGTTCCTACTCCTATAATAATATCATCTGGTCCTATACAAGAAGCTACGGTAGGTAGTCCACAAGTAGTACACTGTACAGTGAGTACAGTTAGTGGAATAGAGCCACATTTAGTATTGATCAGCTGGATAGAACCAGGAGGAGACACTATTACAAATGATAGTAGAGTGACCATCAGTCCAACCAGTGGTAGTGGTAACAATTACACTAGTAGTCTCCAGTTTATGTCCCTGATGGAGGGAGATGAGGGTACATATGAGTGTAATGTGATGATACTGGACACTAATACTTCAGAATATGTTCAATTACAAAATTTTACTGGTGAGTGTACACAATTGTGTCAATCACATTTATGCATAACTAGCTAGTAATAAGTTTGCACATAAACTTGTTATAACACAATATTACGTATTAGGAACTACAGTCTTTTGGAATCATGTTAACAAATCAGTTGCAAACCTCATGGGTTCATTGCCCCCCAAATAAGATACAAATTTGTATTCAGTCATACTCTTAACAAAATTATATCAGTGATTTTGCAACCATCCAATACCTGATATAATTTGACCAGTGCCTTCCAAGGTTATTAGTGTGGTCTAGTGATTTGTATAAACCACAGCCTAATTTTGTTATCCATATTTGTATGGGGGAGAGTGTCTAACTGCCAGTATGGCCTGTATAAACACACTGCTGCAATTTCACTTTTGATAGCTTGATTCTACTGTTGACAAAGAACTGTTGATTGGGGTGATGATTGGCATTGATAAGGTCAAGCCTTTCTTCTAAAAGAAGCCTAAGGTGTTACTTGCAGCTGTGCCTTGGTATAGGTAATCGGCTTTACTGTCACAATTTTAAATATAAAAAAGATTGCATAAAAGTTATAATGAGTAAATACATATCTGCAATTCCATAGGCAGAAATTTCCTACATATTTCAAGGGGGCTCTGGAAACCCCACTGAAATTTAAACTTGGCTACGTACGTAGCTCGCAGCAGAAATACCGAAACTATCAATATCAGGCAGTATAAAGGTACAGAAACAGATGGTAACAGTTCAGTATGACTATCAGGAAACTTACATTTATCAAAAACAATTGATAAATGGTTGCATGGCTTGTTTTATGGAACCAAGTGTGGTAATTCACACTTGGTTCCATAAAACAAGTATTTCGCCCAACCACACTGGCTGTACTTGGCCACACGACACACTTGATATATGCTACTTTCATAATTTTGTAGTACTCTAATAGAACACAATTTTTTGAGAACCTTGATACAATTTCCACTAATGGATCTACGAGTTATCATTCTAGTGTACTAAACCAGAACTTTCATTATAAGGTAGAAATTAAATGAGTTGAAAAAGTGACAGCAGTGGCAGAGTAGTAAAAGGCATATAGATGTGGAAGTCCCTGGTTCAAAACCTGGAGAAATTTTTCTGTTGTTTTTTGTGCACTTTTTTATCTCTTATGCAGTGAAGGTTCTATTAGAGCATCTCAATTGCGCTTTTATCACATCTTTGGTTTTGTTTTATATCTCTTGTTAGCTAATACTCTCAGTACTTTCAAACCACAAAAAGTTTGCACTACAATAGTAACTTCATGTACAGACTGATTTTAAAGTTATTCCATTAAGCGGATTACCATGTAGGCGTGACAACAAATCACTTTTGCAATTTTCAAAATCATGCATACTTCCATTGTTATTAGTTTGATCAGTATGAAAATTGGGCTGTACATGTGCTGTATTATGCTCTTACTGCCCTCCAAATTCGAAGTCAATCGACTAAAGCATGAGCAAGTTATAGTGAGTGGAGTGAAAAGAAGAAAAATAAGTGGAAGATGATGTGAATATAAGATGAACTTTGAAAGCGCATATCTCAGTGATGGATACGCGGATTCAGCTCAAATTTGAAACAGGAGATGTCCTACCCTGTAGACATTTCCACAGCAAAACTGGTTAATTTCCGTTCAGGCACTATTGAGCTATGAATACATAAAAACACCATTTTCTTGGTCCCTGTAAAACACACGCTTGTCTGTTGCACGTCCACACTAGCTGTACTTGGCCATACAACACGTTATCTGTGTCTTGATTTGAGCCATTTTTATGTTCATAATGTGTCAGCAGCTGGGAAGTCCTCTACATCTATGAATTACTAACACATATAGAGTGAAACACCATGATGTGTATGTAATGTACAGCATAACTATTTACACATTAATATTATTTTGAGGTGATTGATTTAGTACAATTATTAAATTTGTTGCGCCATTGAAAAGCAATTCTTTTAACTGTTTTCATTTTCCTTAGTTCCTAATCCAGATAATGTGACTGTGACTGCTGATGATACTCAGATAGTTGGACAATCACTAATACTGGAGTGTAGTGGAATTGGGGTGAGAGGTGTTACTAGCAGAGTAGATATTGTGTGGAGCAGTAATGGTGTGGTACTAAACAACATCACAGGAGTCAGTGGAATACTCTCTCAAGATAATCTACCAGTGTACACAGCTACACATGTCTTACAACTGAACACTGATGATGAAGACAGAACATACCAGTGTGAGATAATAATTAACTCTGATCTTCCAGCCATGTCTTCTGATGACATCACACTAAATGTCACTGGTAATTATATGAACATTTTAACATAATTATTACAATTTTTCTTATAGTTCCTTTCCTCTCAAGTATCATAGTCCCATTCGGTCCATTACAAGGAGATCTGGTGGGTACAAATCAAGAGATACACTGTACAGCTAGTACAGTTAGTGGAGTTCTGCTAAATGCAGTCAGGGTCACTTGGACAGGACCTGGAGGAGAAGTTATAACAAATAATAGTAGAGTGACCATAAATCCTACTATGGTTGATGGTAACAATTTCATTAGTACTCTTGACTTTGCTTACCTAATGGAGGATGATAATGGCACATACACCTGTAACGTTATGATACTTGAAGCTGGTGCATCAGATTTCATTGAAATTAATAGGCTTTCAGGTATGTAAGTTTATATTGTAAGTTAATTGACACTCACCTTGTTGATATTGTACTTCCCAATATCTTGAGATACTGTATACACACGTACCACCCTTACAAATTGATTGGTAGGTGTACAGGACTTCTCACATGCCTGGATTATACCAATTTTGGTAATGTTCAGACAAGTCAATTTTGTCAATTCTTTAGCTAGCCAAAGTCTTTTAATCTTGACAAATGGATTCCTTAATTGTTAAGGCAAATGTTACAGTAGAGTAAACTGTCAAAAGTTGTTACAAAAACATTAATACAAATATTTTGTTGATAAGCAAAGTTGTCTGCAAGATTGTCAATGTATGTCAACTTGCCTAAAACAATTTACAACTGTGACTATATAACTGCTTCTCCCACCAGGCTTTGATGGCACACCCTTTTTTTGGATAGATAAGTTTAAGAATTACCAAAATTTGAAAGTTATAGAATGAACAAGAAATCAATCACCAGAATTAGCAAATTAATAGGAATGCTGTGATTATGCCGACATAATTTTGGAAATAATGTGGAAATCAGGAATTATTCTAGAACTTTAAGATGATTATAAAGCTTTAACAGTAGGAAAATCTGCAGATTACACACTTCCATCAAAAAGATCAAGATACTCTAATAGAGCAGTCAGAAATCCTAATAGAACAGTCAAATATTACTACTTATTAAAGCAGTCATATAGAAACGAAATACTCTGACATAGCAACCAGATAAATGAATAGAAAACTATATGAAACTGAAATATCAATGTAAGTGCTCGAATACAGCTGTGCCTACTGTGGAATGTAGTGTAAGGCATCTAAACAATATTTGTGAAATTTATTCCATCGAAACTGTGGGTTGAACTGTTTTGATACTTCATTATGCCACTGAATCTTACCTTTTTTTTGGTATAACATGCATCTGATAATTGAATCATTCATTTCCAATAATTGAGCCCATCTGATTAGTGGTTGCTTATACTATAATTCTCCTTATTGTAAGGAACAAACTCTATAATAGCTTCCCTAGATCCCCGAATTAAAAAGCTGAAATCAAAAGTATTGAACATGCAATACTGATAGCATTTATGTAATGGCAATAACTGACAGAAACAACACTTATCTAACTTGTCTTTTACTCAGAACAGTTTCAAGTAAACGTTGTCCATGATAAGCACCTTTTAAAAATAATTACCATTATATTTAGCTTTGGCTTTATCATGTAGCTACTTTGGAAACATTCCTTACTGTTTGCCTGTTAATAGATAAACTTAAAAGATAAATTTTTTAAGAGGCAAACTGTATTGTGGAGATACTCTTTGGCAGCATAGATGATATTATCTATATTGACAGTGTCCAGTTATTATACAGTACGGTAGTACTATTTATTAGGGATCATGAAGAACTGGAATTTTCCAGCCAAAAAATATCATCCACAAATCATTACAGTTTGATAGCATTGATTAGGCACAGCCAAGGCCAAAAATGTCCTCAGACCAACCCAAAACCCTTTCAAAAAGTTTCTATGAAATTTCAAAAAAAAATTTAACAGAATTATGTTGACATCTATTTTGTATATAGTTCCTACTGATTACATCATAAATGTAAACACTCCCAACACTCAGATAGTGGGACAGTCATTAGTGATGGGATGTAATTTTACTACTGTAAGAGGTATCACTAGTAGAGTGGATGTAGTATGGAGTAGTGATGGCTCTGAGCTTATGAGAATTGGAGGAGTTAATGTCAGTTTATCACTGGTCACCTCAGATGTGTATGTAGCAACTTATGCCATTCCACAACTGAGCACAACTGATGATGGTAGAGTGTACCAGTGTGAGGTAGTGATCAACACTAGTCCACCAGTTATGGCAACTACTAGAGCCACTCTGGATGTTACAGGTAATTAGGGTGTAATGTCTTTGAGGCTTATCTACAGTGAATTATCGTTATTGCAGTTCCAACTCCTGCTCTACGTATAACACCATCTGGACCTATTCAAGGAGCTGTAGTGGGTGGTCATCAAGACTTCCAGTGTATAGCTAGCACAGTTAGTGGAGTGGACATAAGCTCTGTAGCATTTAGATGGATGTTAATTGGTGGAGGACCCGTCACAAACAATAGCAGAGTGTCCATTAGCCCAACTACGAGTAATGGCAGTAATTTTACAAGCACTCTTCAATTTGAATACATAACAGAAGAGGATGATGGCATATATGTGTGTACTGTAATGATATTAGAAACTGACGTGTCAGAGTTTGTAGAAATTGAAGATTTTCATGGTGAGTCAGATACACACACATGCACATACGTACATGTATAACAAGGGTAGGCAAGAGGTATACCCTAGTTTATGCATCTGTAGTGTTGTCTTTAAATACTCTAATAGAACAGTCAGTTATTCTAACATAATAGTCAGACAACTAGGTGAAGTTGTTTTCACAAGTGACTAATTTTTCAATATTTGTTTGTGGAAGCTGGTGGATACATTGAAATCCTGCCTTAAAGATATACTATGCTAGGATCTTGAATACCTCACATTTTATTGTATTCTTTTCTGTTGTACAAGCAGATCAAAGAAAAGCCACACTTTATCTTCTGTTTGTATTCAAACATTATTGGTCCAAATAATTGTTATACGGGCACAATGTGGAGTGTATGAAATTTACAAACCCAAAGGTCCAGGCTGTAGCGCATGAGTGAAGTGAGGGCACTACTAAGGGCCTGAGGGTTTATAAATTCATAGACTCCACATTGTGTCCATATAGTTGCTTTAGTCTCCATTTCACATTACACTCAGATTACTTACCTCATCCATGCCTGTTTCTGCTGTAGGCTCAGCAAAAACAGCTAGTTTTCTTGCGATAATACTAGCACCATGGTAACTGTGCATCCTCACATAACAAAATAATCGCGCTTGTTAAATCACTGCACGTGAACAATGCATAGTGATTGGATAAACCTAGATTTTGAGCATATGTTACTGTATTGTGTCTGAAGGCATGGAGTATATTAGAAAACAAGGTGGAGTATACAGTATGTGATTTACTACCCACCCAAAACAGCCTACAGTAAATAGAGTCTAATTTTACATACATTAGGTTAAATTTTTGTATTGTTTTTTTTTGTGACTGATTTAGTAGTCAATAATGATCGCTATTTTTTCAGTTACAAACGTCATGGCTTAATACACTATTTACTCCACACAGACATAACCTCTATATCTACACTACACACTACATCACAAAACTCACATCCAGTAAATTTTGATGACCATATTATATACACAGTTTTATATTAAGAGCTTCATTAAGAGCTTTCATGCAGTTAAAGTTTATACACTCAGTGACTTCAGTGTTCCTTGCATCAGAATGCTAATTGTTTAGGCATATCCCTTACATATGTATATGCAAAAATAATACTTATGAACATACTAATTTATTGTGTTTATAGTTTCTACTCCAACTGTAAATGTTGCTGCTCCCAACACTCAGATAGTTGGTCAGTCACTAACACTGGAGTGTAGTTTAACTGCTGTAAGAGGTATCACCAGTAGAGTGGACATTATATGGCATAACAGTGACAGAACTGTAGAAACAATTGCAGGAGTTAATGCAAGCTCATTAAATAGTAATTTTACAGTGTATTCGGCTTCTTATACCATTCCACTACTGAGTACAACTGATGATGGTAGAGCATACCAGTGTGAAGTAGTGATCAATACTAGTCCACCAGTTATAGCTACAAAGAGCATTGTACTGGATGTTGCAGGTAAAAGTTTGATTGTGGCTACAGTATGCTGTGATCAAGGAACATGGTGGTGAGTCGTGTGGCCCAAGAAGCCAGCACGCCACACCAGAGCATTATTGAAATGAAGAACAGTAGTTCAATATTCATGCATGCATACATAGCTCTGTGTTGCCTTTACAAAATGAGACTATTTTTACATCAAAAGCCCTCTGCCTTCAATATTGCACATACCAAATTTCAGCATAATATTTGTCCCAGGTATGCCTTCAAAAATTGGCTACAATTTTTTTCTTTCTTCCTTATTTTTCCTTTTTGCACACTCACAAAAGTTGCTGTTAAATGAAAGAAGGACTGTTACTTAAATGTTCTAACTGAATCTGATATCCTCCTCACTATGACTTACAAATATTTAAGCCTGAAAATGTTCAGTGTAGAGCTATCCAATAGGTGTGTTCTGACTACAAATGGTATAACTACCTTCTCCTGGCCAACACTCAAGAACAAAGAGATTTACATTGTTTTACAATGCTATTTACCCCAATACAGTTATTCAGTTACTACAGACTACTGCAATAAATCCACCAGAAATTTTTATTACCTACAGTATGATTTACTACATATTTAGCTGTGGCATCAAAATAGTTATTTCCTCAGCACAATATAATTTGTCAAAGACTGTTACCTCCACAATCAGTTTTCCTCCAATACATGTTTAAGTAATAGACTTTATAAATGTTGATTGTAAATTGTACTGTAGCTATGTAGCTATTTGCATATTTTTGTGACTTTTTGCTACCTGCATGAGTCTCTCCAGTTGATGTGGTTTAATCATAAGTAAAAGTTTACCTACACTGTACTGCAATGATGATACTGTTATATTAGCATGATATTATAACTCTATAGCTCCTACTCCTACAGTCAGTATAACACCATCTGGTCCTATACAAGGAGCTATGGTAGGTAGTCCTCAAGATATCCAGTGTATAGTGAGTACAGTTAGTGGAGTGAAGTTGAGTTCAGTAATGATAAGTTGGATGGAACCTGGAGGAGACACTATTACAAATGATAGTAGAGTGACCATCAGCCCAACTAGTGGTAGTGGCAATGACTTTATCAGCATCCTTCAGTTTGCTTACTTAGAAGAAGGAGAGGAAGGCACATACTCTTGTGGGGTGAGGATTCTTGAAACTAATGCGTCACAGTTGGTTGAATTGGGTAATATTATTGGTAAGTGTGTGGATTTTGTGTTTGATTATGTACAGTCTTATCTATGTTTAATTGAACTATCTAACTGTGAATATAATATGTATTTCGTTACATTGCATTTGTAAAATGGGGTATTATATTAAAACTGTTTTGTTCTTACTTGTATTGAGTATTCTGACAAAAATTCCTGATGAGAATTCAGTGTTAGTAATAATCTGCATCTGTTTGATAGCACGTTAGCTAAAATAACTCCCACAATTTCTTGTTAGCCTATATAATAATCGTTTCAGCTTCTTTGTGTAATTTTCTTGTTTAGCCAATTACTCATTGATTAGTAGTGATGAAATATCCTGTAGCTTAACATGATGAATTCTTTACCTAATTCTATTGTAAGCGTGCCAAGTTCACTTGTCAAGGTGATGAATTTTATTACAAAAAGTGGTGAATTCATACTACAAAAGTTAGCAGGGGGTAGCTAGGAAGGGGTTGGATTTGAAGTGAAATATAATTGAGGGATGGTTTGGTTCTTCCCCTGGACCATGTTTGAATGAAAATGATGCATACACCTATACACAAAATGTGCCCTTAGGCAGGAACACAAAAAAATTGCTGTTTGTGCATCCAACTAGCTAAAACTGCCGTTTATGCAGTTTATAGAAACTATAAACCTATTGTAATACTAACTAATCTTCACTTCCAGACAACATACTGATGGCCGTCTTCAACTTCCTAGCACACGGAAGCCCTTGATTCCTTTAGTCAGCATTCTACTGAGTAGCTATAAACAATATTCTTGGGGGTACTGATGAAACCCGGAATGGAACGGAATTAATCAGGGCGCGCACCAAGTTAAAAGGATTGTGTACTGTTTCCAACTGTCACACAATAACTAGAATTGTGCTAGAATTAGTTCGTTTCTGTTTATAGGCATGCCAGTAATTGTTCGCTTGAAAGTTCTATTAAATGCCCGCCATGTGACAAGTTGTGTGTAAATAAAATCCATCCAGTATGAGTTTAGTTTAATCCTGATGTAGAAATACTTCCTTACCATTCTAAATGGTAAACTACTGTAGTATTTTCATGTTGTAGCTGTATTCAAGCCTTTTTAGTACAAGTGTCACTGGTTTCTGAAGCGACTATAATTCTATCATTATTGGCAGCGATTTACGAGAGTTAGTAAACTGCAGTATGTTATTTAACAGTGCATACAAAAAATAGTTTAGCAGCTTAGCTAAATGATCGTTGTTCAGCCTAGATGATTGTACAACACATTCTTGCAGTGGGCATTAAATAGAACCTTTGAGCAAATGACTTCTAGCCACAATTATAGTTATTGTGTGAAAGTTGGAAACAGTGCACAATCTGTTTAAAACGATTTTTAAAATTTGGCGCATACCCTGATTGATTCCGTTCTGTTCCATTCCGGCTTTCATCAGTACCCCTTCAGTCCTCCTGTTGATGGTCAGTAACTGCTGAATTAGCTTGTACTCCGATATATTCAACACATCACGTATCCACAACATGTGACAAATAAAGAAAACATTCATCATGTAATGTACTGTACATCAAACATTCACAGTTTGTGCTAACCTGAGACATACTCAAGTTTATCGCAGCTACCTTGTAACAAGTCTCAACAAACAATCCCTCTAGTCTCACCACCCACCCTTTGCAAAAGGTAAGAGTCTAGTTAAATACAGATACTAACTGAATCATTTCTAATGCTGAATTTTGGTGGTAGCTAGCCAATTAATGTGTGCCACTGCCAATGACATTCACACATAAATTACCTTGGCAATGCAATGCTTTTGTTCAAATTAAAGGGCAATCATCTGACGTAGCCAGTAGATACATACACTGTCTAATTGAATCTCTTTGATATGATATGGTATCTGTATTTCATCAGACCCATACTTTTTGTGAAGTGGCAGGAGGTGCAAGATTACAGTCCTTCACTATTTCCACTATGCATCACGTGTGCAATTGATCATGTGCTATTCTTGTTTATAAATGTTTCACCATTAATGTGATATGATCCTTAAGAATAGTGCAGAGCTGCACCAGTGTTCAAGTAGCTACCAGAAAGCTCCAAGGCTGTAAGTTTGGTGTAACTTTAAATTTCTGCCTTTAAAAGGGGACTTCACCCAAACCATCTGAACCCTTGCATCAATAGCAAAGATAACAATGATACACCAAACTCCAGTTCCCTCTCACAGTTTCCAATGTGTTATGATATTGGAAACCATCTGAACCCTTGCTATTGATGCAAGGCTACGCCCTTGCATCAATAGCAAAGATAACAAATTCAATAACAAAAACCAGTTTTTGTTCATAAATTACTGCATGATGTTTTTCAATGCACTAAATTACATATACACTTGTTTATTTACAGTTCCTAGGCCTGATAATGTATCAGTGACAGTGCGTGATACTCAAATAGTTGGTCAGTCACTAATACTGGAGTGTGGTGTGATTACTGTGAGAGGAATTATGAGTAGTGTGGACTTTGTATGGAGAATTTACAATGGCCCTGAACTTATGAGGATTGAAGGAGTCAACAGCTCTTTTGCATCAGATGACTCAAATGGTTATTTGGCTACTTACACTATTCCACAACTGAGCACAACTGATGATGGTAGAGTGTACCAGTGTGAGGTAGTTATCAACTCTAGTCCACCAGTTATGGCTACCGGTAGTGTCACACTGGATGTTACAGTTCCTACTCCTACAGTCAGTATAACACCATCTAGTCCTATACAAGGAGCTATGGTAGGTAGTCCTCAAGATATCCAGTGTACAGTGAGTACAGTTAGTGGAGTGGAGTTGAGTTCAGTAATGATAAGTTGGATGGGAACTGGAGGAGACACTATTACAAATGATAGTAGAGTGACCATCCACCCAACCAGTGGTAGTGGTAACAATTACACTAGTAGTCTCCAGTTTATGTATCTGATGGAGGGAGATGAGGGTACATATGAGTGTAATGTTATGATATTGGAAACCAGTGGATCAGATATTGTACAAATGAACAATCTCACAGGTGAGATTCTTTTTCTCTTCTATATGGCTTTATGTATTTTATTATTTTTATATTTTGTGGTCTACAGTGGCTAACATGCATCAAATTCATCAATATTAATAACAAGTAGAAGAAAATTTTGAAGTTGGATTAGGGATCAAAGAATTACAAAGTGGTGAAACAAGGGAATAGTAAAAAAACCAGTGAGCAAGAGAGCAGTTGCCTATACCTACAGAACCCCAATTCAGGTTATAAACGTACCATAACTGAATAGGGATTAAATGTCCATTAGTATAATTGTGACGTGATCTTACCTTTTTGACACATTAGTCAATTTTCTGTTTTATAGCTTAAATAAGGTACTAGACACTCATCTATCTTATGTTAAAATTTTAGCTTAATATAGAGGACTTGCACATGTGAAGCAACGGTTGCTAGGCAGACATGTTTTGGGACAACTTTCTATGGCACATATTGGGTCAGAATGAAGGTAACGAGATTTATTCACTAAGCGCTGGGTATAATGGCACTGGGAAGCGGGGCTGGTTTCAAAATAGAAGATCTCATCATTGGCTTTGTGAAATAGGTGGCTAATTAAATTTCAATACATTACTCACCAATTCTAACTTCTTTGCATTTTTCAACAAGCTGGGTGGTATTTACAACACAACTCAACACTGATTCGCTTCATTACAGCCTGTACCAAATCCTGAGAAAGCACTTTTCAGCCACAACACTGTTCCAAAACACGGCCGACAGCTACAGTTGCTTAGCAATTATGATGATTTACATCATGCTGCAAGTCCTCTATCTTTAAGCATTCCAGAGACATGGCTGATTTACTGTCCTATACATTACAAACTAACTTTATAGAGTGATGCATTGAGTCATTGATATCTGTGACTGATTAAGGGTGACAAATGGTGACAAATCACTTTGTTTACAAATAATTCCATTTCTACCACTTAAAGTACTTCAAAAAAGATTTCTGATAGTTTAATAAAGTATTCTTGGTTTGGTACTTTTCTGCAATTAAATGGCATGTATCATTGTCTAAGACTTAGTTTTAGCCATTACAGCACCTGAACAATCACCAAATTTGTACAGTAAGTTAATTGCTGTCCCACACATGTGAAATTACTACATGGTCTGATGTAATCATCCATATCTCCTAGGAAAAAAGTTTTGGGTGTGAAACTTCACAGCAAGAAAGTTTAATAGTTGCTTTATCCAAATGTGCAAAAAATTAATTTTAGAAAAATTGTTGAAATCTTCTGATCATTTGAGTTTTCCCAAAAATATTGCATGTGCCCAAAAGGTAGGTTTTCCAATATCCAGTCATTATCTATGTTTAACTGGATAACAAGTGCCATATTACATGTATTGAGCTTGTTTCTACTAATAAACACCATGTCACAAGCAGCTGTGAAGGTACAACAATGAGCTGCAGCCTAACAGAGTTAAACTTCGAACACAGGTTCCTCAGAATTTAGAAATCCTTATGCCCTCTGTAATAGTACCCTCGCAATAATGCAGGTTTTATATCATGTGTGCAAAACTTAATAGTAGCATACCGTATGTATGTATACAGCAATAGCAATATTATAAAGACCGTTTCAGTGGATCACTTGCATGATTGTTAATTTAAAATTATGTTCAAGATATAGTACTTTAGTACTATAGTACTTCACTGTTACCTCTGTTCTTGTAGTGCCTACACCAGAAAATGTAACTGTGACAGCTCCTGATGTACTGACTGTTGGTCAGTCACTAACACTGGAGTGTAGTGTGACTACTGTGAGAGGTATCACCAGTAGAGTGGATATTGTGTGGAGTAGTGATGGTGTAGTAGTTGGAACAACAGAAGGAGTTAGTCCTAGTGCTACCATTGGAGATTATATGGAATACTCAAATGTTTATATCATTTCACAAATAAATGAAACTGTAGATGATGGTGTAGTGTACCAATGTGAAATAATTATCAATTCTCTTTCATTGGTGATGGTCTCAGAAAATGTCATACTCAATCCAGTCGGTGAGTAAAATATGCTGCACTCAGATTTATAGTGCTGTGACACTACTGTATATGGCGAAAGGATTCTGTGGGTACACATGGCCATAAAAAGAGACTACTGCTAATACTGAAGCTCTCCCATAGGATACGTTACCATATACATACGTATTTTTTATTACAAATCAGTAGTGAATCTAGAAATTTTCACAGGGTTTTAGGTTTATGCAAAGAAATACTTCTAGGATTTGCTTAGGGGGGTATAACTTGAGTAGAAGTCACTCAACAAGTGTGCAAAATACACTCACCATGCAATGCAAGCTCTTATCTGGGGGCATGCACTCCATAGAACATTTTCAAAAAATTAGCTTTCTGAGATTGTATTTGGGAACAATTTTGATTGAATGAGCATTATTAATCACTGTGAAAGAAAATAAGGCATTGTTTAGGTTCAGTCCCTTGAACTAATAGTTCAATATGAAAGCTGATATTAGTATAGGGAATCACATCAATATTGTAGTGTATATATTAGGGCTAAAACAAATATTCTAAATGAAAGAGAACGAATGCTTTTAGTTAAGAACGAATAAATGAATATTCTATATTTAGTGTAATACTGAAATACAGTGTATATGTGTTATTTCTTATTATTTGTATTCGTAAAACATTAAAATTTGATATCTTAAAACCTCAGTAGGCAGCTTTGAAATGAAGTAGAAGTGTCTGATGATGTAGCTATTAGAGATGTACTGATAAGGATTTTTCAATTGTATTGATATCCGATTAATCTGTACCTTAAAGAGCTGATACTATACTAACTAAATTATTTTATATTCTGTAAATCGTAAATCAGGTGTAGCTACTACATGATGTATATTCTAATGATTTGTAGCATTGGGAAAACAGAAGTGATGCAACTTTGCTATATTGCACAACTACCTATGGTTGTGTGACCTCTATTACACAACCCAGACAGTAAGGCACCACAAGTATTTTAGTACAGTCATGATCCCTTGTCCGGATTACTCCGTGTTTTGATTAGTTATAAAGATGGCTGTTATACACAGACCATCAGTATAGCTTTCCTGTGGTGCAGTTTTTTATTCTTAAAGTGTAACAGCTACAGCTACTGTTCTGGGTAAGTTAACACTATTAACAATACTTACACGTGTGCTCGTATGGCTTCTCGTAACTTAGCGTTTTATGGAATAGTATATAGAGGCTTTCTATTTGTTTGTAGTGAGCAAAAAGGCTTTTCATAGCTGGTACTCATATTTGTCATGCAAACTAATTGGTTCATAGAGCATTAGTGTGTCCATTTGGAAGACATATACTCGGCAACCGATCTGATCACGTTCTCAATTACCGATCCAACTATCAGTAGCTACATCTCTCATCCACTAGTGTCTGATGTTGTTGCAGAGACTGATGAAGATTCCTCATTATAGCTACTAGTGTCCGCCATCTTTATTGTAATTTTGATGTTTCGAATTGCAATAATTGCTTCAAACGAATTCGAATCTGTCGAATCGAACACAAATTCAAATATTCGGTAGCTATATTCATTTTATCCCTAGTATATATGTGACCCAGTCTGCAAAAAGGGATTTTATAGCCTTTTCAATTGCATGTACTTGGAAACCTGCAACTTGACTTGTGAATGTGGTATCACCCTGAAATTTAGTCCCCTTATACCCTCAACACAGCACTATGGCTTGGTGTAATAAAGGCGATAGAATGAATACATGAGGAGTTATGACTAGTCAAACTTGACAATTTGGAAAGGCTATTAGACCTCTTTTCGCTTCGCAGACCGGGTCACACACATACACACACGCACACACGCACACACACACACACACACACACACACACACACAGATATATGATTTTTAAGTAAATGGTGATATTGCATGGGTTTGGGGTGTTCCCCCAGAAATTTTAATCATCACAATACCTTAAACGAATCATGCTAAAACACTTCAAATGCTACAACATCAATGTCAACTATTCTAAAAGACCTTCAATGGTTTATTTCACCAGTATGGAACATGCATAGTTAAAATCACTGATGGTGGAAAATTCCTGTTACAACTAAAAACTGATAATTCATACTTTTTTATTCTGATGTTGGAAATGCATTGTATACATCTGATCATTCTCTACCTGAATTGTGTCTCACAGAAATAATTGAACTTTTAGTCTTCTGAGATCGTAGCTATTTAGTAAAGATTTGGATAATTTTTTTGAATAAGCATTACAATTGGGTATACAATGTTGAAAGGAAGTTCATTATTCAATACCAGTCCCTGTAGCTAGAAATGACAATTCCATAATTATTTGCATGACATGCAATGGGGCATAACATATTTGTGATCAAGTCTGACTTAACCCAAAAATACGTATGTTGGCTTAATATTGTTAGCTATTAAAATTCAGGAAAGTCTCCAGAGAGTTTTACATAAGTGGTGAAACTGTTACTTAGGTATGGGTCATTCCATGTCAAATCAACAAGGAATTTAGGGTCACCTCTCGGATTTTGACGAAACTTGGTGTGTTTGTAGTACCTGTGGTGCTTATCACTCGTGCAAATTTTTAGCTTCATACATTCCATAGTTTCTGATTTATGACCACAAATATTTTGAATATTTCATGAAAATTTGGTCCATCTCTAGTTACAAAATCAACTGCAACTTTGTACTGTGTAAATATTTTTAAACGCAGTTTTCACTGATGGAAGACTGTTGATTGACCTTTCCAGTGATCCCTAAATTATGGGATATCTACTTAATTATGGTTCAAAAGTACTTCATTGAAAACTTTAATCCTTTATATTTTGAAAAATGCTACTTGAAATTTTTCAAATTCTTGTGTGAATAATGATTGGGTCATAGTCTATGTTTGATAAAATGTTTGTGGTGGGACCACAATGGGCTCAAGAGATATAATGAATTATGTTGTGGTATGTGGAGGAATTTGCAGGCTATTATTGCTGTATTGGAGTGTACACCTCCAATAACCACTCACAACAAGGCCATGCCAAGTTTGTCTTACAGAGTGAAGGTGTCTAGGTACATTGAAACCTGTATTAATGACCACCTGTATTGAAAGACCATCTATAAGCTGCAGCTAATTTATACTTTAATTGTATCTTAATGTATAGCACCAAAGCATCAATCTTTTCTAGCAAATCCAAAAATGGTCCTTATTAGACAGGTTGACTATAAATGAGATCATCATGTGTCCATAAACACATTAATGTTGTACCATCTCTTCAGTTATACCTAAATCTCGCCGTAGTGCACTTACATACATATCCCCACTCTACACTATTCAAGTTACGTACATGGCTGCATAGGTACAACAGACCTCCTCAAAAATGATATCTGGGTACCTTGATAGCCTCATGATCTCACTTTATAATTGTACGTACATTTTGGACCCAAGACAAGTCTGTGGTTTCTCAGAAATGAACACTTTATCAATGGTCCAGGTAATAGAAGAGTTACACTGTATATAGTAGATGCATTACTTGTACCAAGAGTTTTTATATTGTTAACACTTGCTTGCACCTCAATGCGTGATTTATAGTACTGTAATTACTAAAATTAATGGTTTTTCAAAGCATTTTGTGTTCACGTTTTTGAAGATCAGTACAGGTAAATGTTAAATATCTGGTCAACATGTTTACTTCCTACGTGAGTATGTGTATGAATTTATGACTTGATCTTCAAAGTGGTCGTGAATGTAAAGTAATGTAGTAATTAATTTCACACATTGAGGTACAATTAATGCATGTACGTATATGGTAAAACCCCTCCATTGTTAGGACCATAATAAAGTGCTCATATTACAGAAGCTACAGAAGTATCTTGGTCCAAATGTATGTGCACCGCTAGAGTGGGAGTACAGTGTATAAACAGGTGTCCTGGTTATCAAGGTATCCAGGTATCCCTTCTGAGGAGTTCTGTTATATGTATCTATGCAGCCACATACGGAACTTAAATATGGCTAAATCCACTACAGTGGGATTCAACTTAATAAAGAAGGTACTTGTGAAGAGATGGTAAACATTTACATGATGTTTAGGGACACATGGTGGTCAGATCTATAATTTATAGTCAACCTGTCTAATAAGGACCATTTTTGGATTTGCTAGAAAGGGTTGATACTTTTGTGCTATACATTAAAGAAGTATAATTTAACTGCAGCATATAGGTAGCCTTTCAATACAGGTGGTCACTAATACAGGTTGCAATGTACCTAGACACCTTCACTCTGTAAGACAAACTTGGCATGGCCTTGTTGTGAGTGGTTATTGGAGGTGTACACTCCAATACAGCAATAATAGCCTGCAAATTCCACCGCATACCACAACATAATTCATTATATCTCTTGAGCCCATTGTGGTCCCACCGCAAAAATTTTATCAAACATAGACTATGACCCAATCATTATTCACACAAGAATTTGAAAAATTTCAAGCAGCATTTTTCAAAATATAAAGGATTAAAGGTTTCAATGAAGTACTTTTGAACCATGATTAAGTAGATATCCCATAATTTAGGGATCACTGAAAAGGTCAATCAACAGTCTTCCATCAGTGAAAATTGTGTTTAAAAATATTTACACAGAACAAAGTTGCAGTCAATTTTATAACTAGAGATGGACCAAATTTTCATGAAATATTCAAAATATTTGCGGTCATAAATCAGAAACTATGGAATGTATGGAGCTAAAAATTTGCACGAGTGATAAGCACCACAGGTACTACAAACACACCAAGTTTCGTCAAAATCCGAGAGGTGACCCTAAATTCCTTGTTGATTTGACATGGAATGACCCGTATGTATCATGTTCAGAGAGTATGTTATTAAACTTCACTTTACAACAGTACATACTTTGCTGCTAGTCTACAAGCTAACAGAGATCATCCACTCTCTCTGTAAATGGTACATGCACTGTTTTTAGATGCCATTTTGGTGGAAACCATTGCAACCTCTCCTGTATCTGCCTCTGCAAATGTAATGTAACATGAGGTTCCAATACTTACTTCCTGTTTCGTAAGTTTCTAAAACCTATACACTGCATGTACTGTACACATTGACCCTGTTAATACATAGTATCTTTATTTAGAAATTAGTCACCTTGCACTGTAATTACTGTTACTAAATTGTTTAAGATATATAATCCAAAAGTTTCATGTTCAGCTTTCATTAAATGTGACCGGGCCTGTGATAATAGGGCATGTGGGCACATGATTTTTGCCTACTTTTTCACACTTTCATCACTCATACCGTTTTGTACCATTATGCTATGGTATTGCAATTTTCAACTCGTAGTAAGCATTTAATTGGCATCGTGATGTAAGTTACAGAATGCAAAAATGCTATTCCATTACTGAGATATGACCTGTAGAGTGATGGGGTGTAGTTTGTGCCCACATGCCCTGTTTTCGCAGGCCCGGTCACAAATACTGAGAAAAAATTACACAAGTTATTATGACTTCATGCCACTCTCAATAGCCCTACATGATTTACTAGAATATAAGTCATTATGGTTGTTATTGGTAAAATTCATCCCTAAGTATTACAGTACTACACAATAATTTCTAATTAATAAAATTGGGTATACTTAATAGTGAATATATATGCACATTTTTCGTATTGCATAGTTCCAACCCCCACTGTCAGTGTCACTGCTCCCAACACTCAGATAGTTGGTCAGTCACTAACACTGGAGTGTAGTGTGACTACTGTGAGAGGTATCACCAGTAGAGTGGATATTGTGTGGAGTAGTGATGGTGTAGAAATAATAAGAAGAGAAAGAGTCCTTAGTACAACAACAAACAGTTCAGCATTGTACGCAGACTATTATACTATATCACAATTGGGAACAGCTGATGATGATAGGGTATACCAGTGTGAGGTGGTTATTAATAGAAGTTCACAAATATCAACTACCAACAGTGTAACCTTGGATGTAACTGGTATGTTAGTACAGTAAATTCTTTTTTGATACAGTAAAAGCCCAGCATTTGTATTTATAGGAGTGCATACAGTGGTGAATTTCAATATAGCATGAGTGAGTGATGAATTTGGACTATCTTGTGTGAATGGGTGGGTTGGTCAGGTTTTTCATCTCTTGAAGGTTTTTGTACATATTTGTAGTCTTTTTTTTATTTTGTGGAAATGTTTTTACCAAAATCACTTAAGCAAGACGAGTTTGTACCCAACACACTTTTATCTGTAGTAGATTACAATATTGGATGGAGGAAAGTAACACATCCACTGGGATCATGTACATAGTACAATAGTAACTCAAACTAATCAACACTTTTGAAGTTGATGGTTTCTGTAGGATCAAAATTTGTACTGGGAAAGGTCAATAAATATTAGATATGGGATGTAAACAATTCCTTCACCGCCACATTTGTAGAGGCTCCAATCTACTGTTTCTAAACTACTATAACTTACACACCATACCATATAATCCTATAAAACTATATATCAATTTACTCGCTACAGAACAAGGAATTCGATTATGAAGTTGTTGTTTACACTAGAGCAACCACAAATCCATTATATAACTTTAAAGTACGAAAATCAATCTAAGCGAAACCAAACGTGAAATTTCACTACTTTACAGGCTAGCATTGTTTATAATAACACAATAAACATCACTAACCAGTTTACAGTTGAAGCGATTATCTCTAAGTCTGGTTTTCCAACATTTGAGCAAGTACGCATGCGCATAAAAACACAAGGTCGCTGTTTCAAGGCGTACAAAAGTAGCAACACACCACTCCAACCTACATAATCCCTCTCCTTACTGTTTCTCTTTATCAGTAGTGCCATTATCACGTCGAAGAATCATCTACAATGCTTGGTACCAATGTTCCAAAAGTACACGATTGCATCATCTAACCGCGCAATAGTGCACGAGAGACCGGTTATCCCTGTTCTTAATCACTTAAGGACGTGCTCACTACAGGATAAGCGCAGGGACTACTAAAATGCTTGACTGAAGTTAGAGCGTTTAGAATGTGATGCTATGGGCGTTTATAATCGGAAACCGCCATATGCGGTGAGAGGGTTAATGGTTAGTTCAAAACAAAATCATGATAGTTGGTCTCTGTACTATTGTGGTAGATGTACTTTTGTTTAACAGCTTTATTTCATTAACCTGTTTAACAGCTTAATTTCATTACACTATAAACCTGTAAATGATGCTAAAGGGGAAGTCTTGAGAACCTATGAAGTAGTGTTGGGCGGTATGGTATTTTTGATTCCGGTATTCGATATTGAGAAAATACCCTGGTATCCGGTATTTCACGGTATCCTGGCAGTCAACTAATAACACTTTTAATCAACTTGGTATTGCTCTATTTGTAATAATACAGTCAAGCGTTAATCTGTAATTACTATCCAAAGTTGGGTATATACCACAAGTAAAAGTTACTCATGACTAACAGGTTATAAATGCATTTTACTAACATCTATACAGTTGATACAAGTAGGCTGGCAGTAGGTTGTAACCTGAAACCTCACAGTTTACTGTTAACCTGGCCTTGTGGTCACATCCAAACCATTAACACATTACTTAATTAAACGCCAAGACCTGATGTCTGGCTTCCCTTATAGCACAATGCAATATTACCGGTATATTTGAAAGTCAATACGTACCTTTCAAACGGTATGATGAAAATATGGTATTTTCGGTATGCCACCCAACACTACTATGAAGATTGTGTTATTATATCTTTTTACTATGTGTATTGTGGTGTTGTGGAGGTGTTTGTCATTTAAGCACTATCATGATTCATATTAATATGTGACCGAATTTGCGAAAAGGGGTCTTCCACACACATCCAATTCTATAAACGTGGAGGACCATAACTTAGTGTTTAAGAAAGATGCAAGTCTGAACTTTTCTCCATCCATTAACCTATGTTGGTGCTCACCTATGACCAAATTTCAAATCAATAACTGTTTCCAATCTCAAGTTATGAATTGTCAAAGTTCGTAATTTGGATGTGTGTAGAAGACCACTTTTCACAAATCCGGTCACATATTGTGATACAGTAGACCCTCGGTTATCCGAACCCCTTTGTTCTCAGGCAATGATAAAAGTGTTCGGATAAGTGAATAGTTCGGATAATTGAAGCCCATACATTTATATACAGAGCTCCATTGAAATACTCTAATAGAACGCACACCTATACTCAAAATACTCTAATAGAACAGTCATTTTCAATTCCGGATAATCGAGGTTCCGGATAAACGGGGGCCGGATAACCGAGGGTCTACTGTATTATTATTGTTTAAAATAATTGCATCCACCCCAATAATTGATACAGTTGTTGCTATGAATTATTCAGGATTACTTTCCATTTGTAGTCCCAAATCCTGTAATCTCCTTTGCTGATATACAAGGAGCTATGGTAGGCAGCCCTCAAGATATCCAGTGTACAGTGAGCACAGTTAGTGGAGTAGAACAACACTTAGTAATCATAAGTTGGATGGGACCTGAAGGAGACACTATTACAAATGATAGTAGAGTGACCATCAGCCCAACCATTTCAGTTAATAATGATTACATCAGTACTCTTGTGTTTACCTACCTGATGGAGAGAGATGAGGGTATATACACCTGTAGTGTGATGATACTAGAAACAGATGGATCAAATACAACTGTCTTGATTCCTGCTGGTATGTGGTTATAAAAGCATACAATCTACATTGTTTAAACTATTACTTTATAATCAATTTATACGATTTATACATGTGTCTGTCAATTCTCCCTAGTTCCATCTCCATCTGTTGTACTGACTGCTCCAAACACTCAGATAGTTGGTCAGTCACTAACACTGGAGTGTAATGTAACTGCTGTGAGAGGTATCACCAGTAGAGTAGATATTGTGTGGAGTACTGGCAATACTGAACTTGAAAGAAGAAGAGGTGTTAATTCTAGTTCGATGATAGACAATTCAATGATATTTACTGACTCTTATACTATTCTACAACTAAGCACAACTCATGAGGGACAATCATATGAATGTGAAGTAGTAGTGGATTCCAGCTCACCAGTTAGTGCTAGTAATAGTGCCACATTAGATGTAACTGGTAAGTGGAGTGATACCACATAATATGTATGTCATGATGATTATTACGCTTGTTCTATATAATACACTATGATAGTAGTGTATAGTAGGGACCACAAAGGAGTAGGCGTGGCCCACGAAATAATATCACCCAAAAACCAGCCTCAATTTCACAGACGATGATTAAGCAGTATTGGTTACATAAAACTAAGCCCAAACAAGCTTTCAGATCGACCTGAAACACTTTCATTAAGTTGGTACAGAATTTAAAATAAAATTATTTAACAGAATTTTCTATCGACTGACTGAGTAAGTAACTGACTGATGCCTCCACACAAGCGTAACTCAATAACGGCTAAGGCTATGGGCTTGGTTTTTCACTGTTCAACGTTGCTACGGCTCAACAGGTGCCTTTTGGTATACCACAGTATGTGCAATGCCTTCTTCATAGACTTACCAGTGTCCTCCTTTGTGTCCCATTCATCTTTGCTAACAGCGAAAAGTGTCAATTTTGCGATAGCACGTGATGGCTTCCCTTCATAATGGAAATCCTCCATATTTGTCATAGTGGCTATTTTGATAGCAGAGGCACTTTTCAAACAGTTCTTGATTCGTACTGCTGTGTAATGGGTTGGACATAGCCGACAACGAAGCGTAATGGATACTTCACTTTTCAGACAATAATTATTGAAATAATCCGGTGTGCGCGGTACCATTTCTTTTGATATGCGTGGATTGCAGAGATGCTTTTCGAACAGTTCTTGATTCGAAATGCTGCATAACGGGTTGAACATAGCTGACAATGAAGCATAATGGAAACTTCACTTTTCAGAAATTAATTGGGGCACGCAGCATCATAGATGCGGTATGCGTGGGTTCACCAGTCATAATAATTATTTACAAAAAAAGTTAACAAACAGGTACACAGAAAAATTTGGAATTTTCAACTAGAGTAGGGACCATAGCACATCAATAAAAAGTTCCGAAACAAGCTAGAGTAGTAGTGTTATATCCCTACTGTGCTCAAGACACCATTATGGAAATGCACAGTAGGGATATAACACTTCTTATTGTTTTACTGTGATTTAATATCGTGCACTACTCCAGCTTGTTTCAGTACTTTTTATCAATGTGGTATGGTCCCTACTCTAGTTGAAAATTCCAAATTTTTCTGTGTACTTGTGACATTAAGGGTTGTACCTCCTAAAATTACCTATGATGTATCTTACAGTCCCTCAAGCATCACTGTACATATCAGAGTCAACAGAAGGGTCTGTTAGTGGACTAACTCATACTCTAACTTGTACAGCTACATTAGCTAATGGAGTATTACCATCTCTTGTAACAATCAGTTGGAGTGGTGGTAGTTTATCTCAGTCCCCAAGAGTCATTGTATCTGATCAGGCTACTAATGGAACACACTACACTAGAACAGTGACATTCTCACTATTACTCTACAATGATGTTGGACAATACAATTGTTCTGTGCTAGTGGATGGTTTTGATGAAGCTCAATATTCTGAGAGTGTACTGATAGTTACAAATGGTAAGTTCTCTTAAGCTATTATCATAACCTCATACATATGTACACTGTCAACTGTGGTTCAAAGAGCAATGGCAAATACAGTGAAAACTTGGGAAATCTGAAAAGTGTAGGGATGAAACATTTCCCTTGGATGACCACAAAAAATCGTTTCTATGTTCTCAAAAAATGCATAAAATTATCATCTCTGAGGAAAGGCATAAAATGATTCTCTCATGTGTATGACCTGTCAGCTTGGAACTGCATTAAACAATAGTGGTACATGAGGAGAGCAAATTAATTTCAAATTGTTATACTGTATACAATATCTTCAGCAGAAGTCAAGTAATGGGTTGTAATGTTGATGCATTCAGATAGGCTATAAGACCTGATTTTGCAGAGATTTATTCTGTATTGTTTGACTGCTACATCTTACAGTACAATAGTACTGTGTATTAGGGATAATGAAGATTTGGGCTACATATGACCTGAAATGCTTGTAATAGGTTGTTACATTATTATTTAGTGGAATTTTCTACTGACTGACTATTGCCTTCAGGCAAGCTCATAACTTCATAATGGCTAGGCTACAGGCTTAACTTTTCCCTGTTCAGTGTTGCTTCAGCCTGACAGGTGCCTCTTAATGTACCACAGTACTTACAATGCATACTTCCTGGACTTACCTGTGTCCTCCATTATCTTTGCTAACAGCACAAGGTGCCCATTCACAGTAACACTGCATGATGGCTTCCCTATACATTTGTGATAGGGATCAAGTGTTTTCCGTACTCTGAAATTTATTCTTTTCTGTGGTGCAGTGGCTGTTTTTGCCTAAGTTTTACAACACAGTTTACAACTAGCCAAAAGTACAACTTTGGCCACAACTAGCCCCCCCCCCTCCCCCTTTTTAAGGCTGAAAAGAATAGTATGAATATTTGTTATTCGTTTGTCAAGAAATATTCGTTATTCATTAAATCAGACAAATTGCTTCTAAAAACTGAATGCTGTCATTTTAAACTGTAATTCATTGTCTTTTAAAGACAAATATATGTTTGTAAAGAACTTTTCATAATAGGATGTAATAGTAATCAAAATGATTTTGTCCCTTTTGAACACCTATGTAGTTAGGCAAAAAAAACAACAACTCTAATTCATCAATTTTTCCGTTAATTTGAAGAATATTCGAATTCTTGAACTTTGATATTGGTTTCACCCTACTTTTTTTAGCCCCTAATTGGGGAAGGGATTTTACAAGTGATTTATGAACAATATTTAGTGTTGCATACAGTGATTATTCTATTAGATTCTATGTATTAGAGTATCATAATTATTATAATTTCATGCATGAAATATTGATTGTATCATTGTGCTAGCTAGACCATAGCTATATACACAAATATACATACAGTATGTATATGCACATATAATAATCTGTACAGCTCCTAGCCTAGTTGCACAACTTTCTCCATTACTGATAACTGGTGATTCAAGAAGAGATCCCATTGGGTTATTATGTACAGCATCTGTGACTGAAGATGTGACCTTAGCCTCTTATCAGTTCACATGGTTCAAGGATGAATCTCCATTAGACATGCTCATCTATATGGACAGGGTAAGTGTTTATATATACAACAATACGCCTTTGAAATTCATTCCATACTGTAATACAGATTACTGATAGTACCACATCATCCACACTGCACATCAATGCCACTGATACTAATGCTACAATACACAATGGAATGTATACATGTCAAGTAACTCTCACCATAGCTGGAGTAGACAGGTTTATTGAGCTCTCCAATAACTCAAGAGTTGCACTGAGAGGTACTTGATGTTTGTCACATGTATCTCACTTTTGTGTATACAATGATTTATAAACTTATACAGAATCATTGCCACCAATTGGAGCTACCAATATTATAGTTGCAACCTCACCATACTTGGTCTACATCACATGGGTTGTAGAGTTTATTGTGTTTGACAATGAGACCTACTCAGTACAGTATGGTAGTGATGTGTCATTACAAGATAGTAGTGAAGTGGTGATGGGAAGTAGTGATGGGCTTGTTACTAACCAAGTGTTCTCTGTTAACATCACTGGACTAACACCATTTACTACTTATTACTATATTGTGTGGGCTAATAATTCAGTAGGGAACACTAAGACCTCTGTCATGAGTTTTACTACTAATGAAACAGGTAACGCATGCTTCACTGATGTTAAAACTAAGTGCTTGATGTAATAATATTATTGTCCACTATCCAGCTCCTGGTGTAGCTCCTGGAAACTTTAGAACCACAAACATAACATCAACAAGTATCATGTTCCGGTGGGATAGTGTAGTTGATCAAGCTAATGGAGTGATCAGGTGGTATGTGGTCACATGTAATAATGATAATGGGAACAACCTTATGGTGAGTAGTAATATTATTGCCAACTGATTTTTAAAATTGTCTTTGTGTTGGTGATATTGTATTAGAGTAGTTTTACCATTATAAATATTGTCAAAAGTTCCTTACCCATAAAGTACACTAAAATGTCCTATAATCTTTATTGACAATATAGTACACAGTATACTATGCTGTATGATTAACAGTGCATCTACCATGTGCAGGTCAATACTAGTGGTGCTACAACACAAACAGTAGTTACTGGACTAACCCCATTTACCACATATGTTTGTACTGTACATGCTGTGACTATGTCTGATGGACCAAAGACTGATCCTATGACAGTGACAACAGCTCAACAAGGTATAGCATACATGCTATGTACGTAGCTATGATGTATGTTTCACAGTCTCCACTCCTCCAACACTTATTTCTGTTACTGCCATTGATTCAACCTCAGTACGTGTTGAATGGAATAGGCCAACAGTACTCAATGGACTCCTAACTACTTACACTGTTACCTATAAGATTGACGATCTCCCAGAGAAAAGTACTACAGTAAATTTCAATGAACAATCAGTAAGTAAACTGTAATACATAGCTAGCTGGTTAGTGCCAAATAAAAACACATTAATAGTCTAATTTTCTATGATTGTCTATTATGTACTTAGTATCAACTACATATAATGTGGTATTTCTTATAATGTTGCAAACTATGTTTATTATACACTAACACATGTCACTCTGGATGCTGCATGCTAAATATACTGAATTAAGACAGATTTATATACGTGTGTGTGCGTGCGTGTGTGCGTGTGCGTGTGTGTGTGTGTGACTGGATCTCCGAAAACTGGTCTTATTGCCCAAGACAGGAAGTTTGATATTTTTTCACCCAAACACACAACTTTGACCTGTGCTGTAAATTTCCTTTCATTTTAGACAGGTCTTGAACCCTGAATGGCCCATAACTTGGCCTAATTCATCCCAAAACATTCCTCTTCAAATTTTAAACAGCATGTTGCCTGCCTTCCAGTACCCCCTCCCACTCCTTTTGTAGCTTGCCTGATACAGCCAACCTCAGTTAAAATCTATCTAAAATGGTAGGAAACTTAGCTGTTGACTACTTTTTCAGTGGGTGATCTGGAAGCTAATAAATTGTTGTAAAACATGTGAAAATTTGGTACGCATAGCTACCACCATTGGCAAGCTACAACACTCTTAATATTTAAAACTGGACATTTCTTGATACTTTTAAATGGGTGATAAGACCGGTTTTCCCAGAGACAGTCACATAATATTATACTGTATAAATAGAGGAAGAGTTAACCACAAGGTAATGCATCTATGTTTGTAGGGTATATAGTGGGAGTTTAGAAATTCTAAATTTGAAATTAATGTAAATTAATTTCTCGGAATTGAATTGGAGTCTAAATCAATTCACTGGTTCAATAGTGAGGGTATGAACACACAGGAAAATACTTTAATTTCATCTTAATAATCAAACTAGCTTTGTTCAGATTTTTAAAATTTTATTATTAAGGCTTTACAGCACAAGTGCTGAAGGTTTGTAGTTTATTGAATATTCCACACATTCTGCTATATCACAATAATATATAGGTGCAGTTCTATGACATCACTGAACTAAGTCCTTATCAACTGGTCACTGTTACTGTCACTGCTACAAATGGAGGAGGAACTAGTGATCCAAGTAATGAATTGTCTGGCAGAACAAACGAAACAGGTAAGTAGACTACTGCCACATATGAAGTTACCACATTCTATTGTCAAATGTACAGCTCCAGGAAATGTAAAGATCGTTGGAGTTGTAACATTGTCTAGTTCAACTATTAATGTTATTTGGATACCTCCTACTCTACCCAATGGAATTATTACACAATATGATGTGATCTATTCAGTATATGATGATACTGATAACAGTGAAACTGCTAGAGTAGCTAGTGATGAAACTAGTCATGTCATATCAGATTTAGGTGAGTGTAGTGATGTCACAATTCACAGGTGATATAACATCTATCTATATGCACCAAAAACAGCCTAGCTGTGAAAAACTCCAAAAAGCTAGAGTGCAAAAAGTTTTGAATCAAAGGTGGCAGCCAAGAAATGGCTGCAATGATGCTAATGTCGATCATTTTTTAATGAAAAATAATTAAAAATGATTTATATTAGCATCATTACAGTCATTTCGTGGCCACCACCTTTGATTTCGCAACTTTTTGCACCTTAGCTTTCCACAACTGGCTGTTTTTGGTATAGATACACGTATGTTGCATAGTGATTATATAACTCCTGTGGAACTCTGTATATGCTATACAGAGTGACTTGTTTGTAGCTCATAATGAACTCTGTACTGGATGACTTATAATGTGGTTGAACTCGCTACCAAAAATTTTGTAATGTAGCTAATAAAATTTGATTTGTAATGTACCTGAACTCCACTGAGTGACTTGTACTGCAGCTGAACTCTCTACAGGGTGACTTGACATAGATACTGTAAAATCTCCTACTGGGTGACTTGTGATGTAACTGAACTATCTACAGCGAGACTTGTTACATAGCTGAACACTCCACTGGGTGACTTGTAATGTTACTAAATTCTCAACATAGTGACTTGGAACTCTCTCCTGGATGACTTGTAATGTCGTAGCTGAACTCTCTACTGGGTGATTTCTTACATAGCTGAACGCTCTACAGTGAGCCTTGTTACATAGCTGAGCTTTTTACAGGGTGACTCACCATACTGAATTCTTCTACAGAGTGACTTACAGTGAGACTTGTTATGTTACTCAAACCTCTACTGGGTGACTTGTATTGTGACTGAACTCTCTACAGGGAGATTAGTTTTGCAGCTGAACTCTTTACATGAAGACATGTAATGTAACTGAATTTCATTACCATTTTTTTGCTGATCCCTAACTGAACTTAAATTTTCTTATTTTTCTTGTACTTGTATTATTGCTATTTAAATGTAAATAAAAACAGTGATTAAACTTGAGTGTGAGCTTATACGTACCATAAGTCTCAATACAATTTTTTAATCATGGGGATAGATAGACCTTATCACTTGAGTGTCCAAGATGTATCCTCGGTGTACTTAATTGTAGTTACAACTAAAATCCATATTTATTATTCATGTCTGTTTGTGCTTACTATCACATTAATCTACTAACTGATTATGAAAAGATAACCTGTAAGAATTAATTTTGAGCCAGTGAAATATTCAAGGTATCTCTGTGGGTAGGGTCCATGTCCCCAGACCCCTAATCTGTCTCATCTGTATCCCAATATTAATTTTGCTGTTGGAAACTCTCATTGAAAGATCCTGCAGCTGGCTATTACAACATAAATATGTAGACATTGATTAATATTGCTTTTGTAGCTGACCTATTGTACTATACTGTATCACCCACTTTATATTCACTGCAGATCCTGGTGTTCCCTACCAAGTGATAGTAGTGGCATATACAAGTGCTGGAAGAGGAACTGAGAACAAGCCTACAGACTTTTACAGCCAAGAGAATATCCCACTCCATCCACCAGGGAATGTAGCGGTTGAGAGAAGTGGCACATCAGTTAGTGTTACATGGGAACCTGTCACTTTATTTGATGCCAGAGGATTTCCTACATACACCGTAACACTTACACCATCTACTAGTAATAGTCGTGTTACAAGACAGGCTAATGATGGAGTAATTAGAGTGACCACTAATGAAACTAATGTGGTTATAGGAGGTCTTGATCCTGCTGTAGAATATGATGTTACTGTAGCAGTGAGGACATCTGCGGGAGAAACAGTTGCAGAATCATGTTAGTGCTATATACCTAGTTTGTTATCTATTATTATACAAGTAAAGGCCCTGAATGCTTATAATAGCTTATGATTTTCTTATACAGTAGACATCATCATTAAGTACAGGAGTCACTGAGGATTGTGTTTTCTGATACATATATTATCTAGCCTCACATTTTCTTCATTATATCATGACAGCATTGGTTAAGCCCAATAACATGCTTTAAAGCAACTACAGTGGAACCGGACCCCACTTTTTTGGATTCTCAGTTAGCCGAACTACAGAAATGACTGCATATTAAAGTAGTGACTGTTCTATTAGAGTAGTTGATAATACAAATAAGTTGTACATAGTCAGATACAATTTTGGTCAAAGAAATACTTTATCACACACTGTAGGAAACTCAGCACATGCATATAAAGGTAGTTTCATCATTCTTTGATTTCCATACCTTTTCTTTTACAGTACTGACACAAAAGTGTTACTTCACAAACACAGTACCATCATGAGCAATGTCACGTGTGATTGTGTGTTACTATCTTGAGGGGAACTCCCTGGATTTGTACATAATTATTACAACAGTTGTCAGTGATTAGGCAGAAGTATAATAGAATTTAATTCAGACAGTATTTTTTAATAGTGGAATTTTTCAGAAGATAGCAACCAGCGCCCAGCGGCTGCAGCATGGTGGCCTGTTAATGAGACAAAGTATTAGGACTAAGCACATGATTATAACTGTGTAAAGTTAGCTAGGTATGTACGTACAATATTGTACGACTGACACAAAAAATATTGTTCAGACACAGTGTACTAGCATGTGTGACTTGCATGCATTGTGAGTGAGGTGAGTATATGCACTCACGACATTGCTCATGAGCAGTACTGCAGCACAATAATGGCTTTGTACCTTGCGGTTACATAAGAAAAATGATTGAAACTGTCTGTAATTGTTCTTGTGTGTTGTACATTATCATAATAAGCTAGCTACATTATAATTTAAAGCACTTATTGATCTTCACCTCATGCCTACATTATTTTGATTTAGTGAAACTAGAAGTCGTTCGTAATACTGCTGGTGGTGATGATGGTAATGACACCAATGTGGTGTTTATTGTACTGTTTGTTATTGCGGCTGTGTTGTGTATCCTGTTTGCTTTCATCCTTGTTATTTTCATGGTTATTAAGCACAGAAAAAAGAGAAGTAAATATCCAAAGTAAGTCATACCATTATGAGTAACAGCTTAACCAAATATAATTTTTACCAAGATCTAGTTATCCGGTAGCACTGCAGCATTTCTCACCAACTGGGACCATTTGCAATCCCTCTGCTGTCACAGATGAAGCAAAGTCTGTTCCTGAGAAAGAGATTGAAACTGATCAGACAGAGGTTGTGAAAAATCCGTACAATGTTACTGATATGGAAACAGATACCACTCCCGATTTTGATGTGCAACTTACAGCTGATGATCAACTGTAACACTGTAACTTTTCCAAACTTGACAACATTTAAATAATTAGTTTTCTGCATTAGTTTATTAATGAATTGCTGTTATTGTAGTTGACTACACATGTATCTATTTTTTGTAGAGTGTAGAATACACCCCAAACGTATCTCTGCTTGTTGTACAGAGTGTACATAGGAGTATAACATGTATTTCGTACATTTGTTGGATACTATTCATCATTTACTGTTTACAAATAATTAGGGGAAATGTTGTATACATACAGTAAAGTCCTGTTGGTAAACTTTTATCCCTGAGGTTTCCTGAAACTGGTCAAGCATTTATACTCAGGAAATTAATAGAATAGAACAGTCTTACTAAGTTTACATGCTCCCTCCCCTCACATATCTATTACTTATACACACATACAAGATACTCTAATAAAGCAGTCAGCTAAATATTCTAATAGAACAATCACCACACATATACACGTGCACTATTGTCTATCGAGAATCCTCTATAGTTGAAAACTAACATCCACAACACTATCCCATGCTGCATGGGCACACTATAATTATCTAGCATGCTAGGAATATTTTGCAAATGAAAATGCACGGTTTTGCAATTGTGGATTCCATTTGCTGAGCTACTCATGACCACTTAGAAAGCAGACTATAGCTAGTGCATACCTATATCCTGATACCCCTCGCAAAGCCCTGGATCCACCCCTGGTTTACCTGTACTAACACAGTAAAAATAGCCTAAAATCAGTATTGAAGAACTGACATCTCCATAAGTGGTGTAGAATAAAAACCTGTACTAACGCACTATTGTCTATCGAGAATCCTCTATAGTTGAAAACTAACATCCACAACACTATCCCATGCTGCATGGGCACACTATAATTATCTAGCATGCTAGGAATATTTTGCAAATGAAAATGCACGGTTTTGCAATTGTGGATTCCATTTGCTGAGCTACTCATGACCACTTAGAAAGCAGACTATAGCTAGTGCATACCTATATCCTGATACCCCTCGCAAAGCCCTGGATCCACCCCTGGTTTACCTGTACTAACACAGTAAAAATAGCCTAAAATCAGTATTGAAGAACTGACATCTCCATAAGTGGTGTAGAATAAAAACCTAATGTGTAATGTCCTCAAATTTTAGCCAGTTTTGATACCATAATTTGCTTTTTTTTTTTTGTTGCAAAATAATATTGATTTTCATATGCAAAATTTGTACGAAAATTTTTATACAAGTAAGAAAATTTTTATACAATACTGAACTACTCTAATAGAGCAGTCATTCACATAAATCATACAAAAATATTTTTACACGAATACCTAGCTAGCTCTTGGCATAAAATATGCAAAAACTTGGTTCACGTGGATAAACGTATTCATTGGTGAGCTACACCCCACTAAATACTTAAAACAGGTAATTCTGATCTACTTTTATATGCAATATTTGTGGTTACCAAGCCACCGTACATAATCTTGCATCAAAAGAAGACAATTCTTAAGATTAGCAATAAAGGATGAGCATATCCATGTCACTTTGAAATTCCGATGCTACAGACTCCACCATGTTGTTCCTGTACGCCTGAAAAATTGCTGTAGTGAATGGCATTTGCTGTATTGGTGTTCATCTAGTTGAATAATGATTTCTCTTAAAGTTCAAGTTTTTAAGCTGATTGATAATAAAATGACAGTATTATATATGTACGCCATTTGTTGAGTAGTTAACTGAATCTTCCATAATGTACCAGGTGGCAACAGACAAGCATAAGGTATCTTCCATTTTGAATCACTCAATAGTTGTAAATGCCAAGTTTAGGACATATATGATCAGTAAATGTGTTGGGTGTATATATTAATATAAACAATACAACTTCATTGTTACAACATACAATATTAACTGCTGGTTGGATTATGGTCTATTGACCAATGTGGGGGTAAGTATTGTGGCTTCATTGACTCAACAAAATGTTTCCGCCAAGAACTTTGAAATTCTATCAACTTCCCTTCTTGAGTGACTGCGTCAACAACTTTCTGACCGTGACCAATAAACTCATCATTAGCACTCCTGCAAAAAAGGCACTTTATTTAAAACACAGTGAAATCTTAGCCTACCTATAGGATCAAGAATTATGGCTCAATGACAAGGTGGTCTTAGTAATGAGGTCATGAACTACACTTTGGGAAACTAACTCATATAGCAATGTAGGATGCACTACTTATTGGTGTTTATGTTGTGCAAATTTCAATATCACATCACAAGCCCAATGAACAGACTTTCGATCAGTGTGCAGTTTTAGGCTATAAGAATTATCCACCTAATGACACCATGTATGGCCATATTGTGTAAACACACATTCCTCAAGAAGTTCTTTGTGGGTTTAAGGATTAAAGAAACAATACAACATTTCACTACAACATTATTAAACAATATCAATCATGTAGTACAAACACAATGGCTGCTTTTATATCGTTCTAGTGTTGTACTGATCACATTACGTGAGGCTAGATTGAGAATTTCTAATAGAGCAGTCAAACACTCTAGCATAACAGTTAGTTACTCAAGTACTTTTACATTATCACATTTAGTATTATCATAATTTTCTCCATGATATAGATACCGTTACACTAAATTAGTAACTAATAATGTAGCCAGGGCATGAAACAATCACCTTGGAAGGTGCACCAAGGGATTGCGATTAAACTGGCTGATTGATGTCCCCCTTGCTGATATAGCAGTGATCGCATGCAACGACACCTGCTTGCCCAGTAGCAAGGGGCGGGGCTGGTGAGCCTACTGCACAAACCTTGGATCAACATTTGCAGCTTCTTGGATCATATCATCTGTGATGTCATCTGTATTGCAGTATGTCTTAAGTGTCTCCAGTAACTGCTGAACTCTTGTCTCAGGGATCTTGTGACGACTTAGGAGTGCACTAATATATTAAAGGTCATAGCACACAAGAACACTAACACACACTCCACCACTGTTACAACATACACAGTGTTAAATCAAAAGTCTACAAATGTGCTCTATAGCTATAAATCAGTGCAAACAAATCAAAGGGAAACATGAAGGACAGTATTGTTATATATGCCACTGTGCAGTGCTTGAAATAAGCAGACAAAAATGCTAGGACATAGCACTAACTAAACTATTTTTGATCAGACACTTGTAAAACTTGTTCAGACATTGAAAACTTTTACCATGAAAAAATATTATATTAAGTCCGATATGCATTTGTCTGAGTAAATTTTGTACCAATTTTGGTTGGACATGATGTCCGACCAAAATAGAACATGCTCGGACAAACACCAATTTTGGTTGGAAAATGTCCGATGTCTGACCATTATTTCAAGCACTGCTGTGGCATGGGCGTTCTAAGGTGCTGCTCGGTGTTTAACTCACATATTGCCTGGGCAACATCATGGGAAAGCGGTTTACCAATGACTTTGATACCCAGCCAGTTCAAAGAATTGATGCGCTTTGACTCATTATATTGAGTGACATAGAGCTTTGTATTGTGGGACTCGTTTCTGTAGATGTTGCTAAGCTTAGTACATTTGCTAAGATAGACTAGTTGGTTGTTACTAAAGGATAATGAAGGCACAAAATAATTGTTTGGGCGATTGTGGATGTGTATTTCTACCCACTGCGTATCAGCCTTTGAACAGACCATGGAACAGCAAAGCTACTACTGCTACGGTGAAATAGGTTAGTAACTTACAGTCCAAAGTACTTAACTTAATACAACAACTTACTTACTGTCCCAATAGCGAAGTTAGTTGGCTTAACTCAGTACAAAAATAATAACAATATAAACTCCATCCCACAATCGCAAGTTTTCTATCATTGCGTGTTGAAGCATAGTAAGGTATTAATGACGTTTTAACGTATGGACAACGTTTTGATGGCTATTAGCCCACGCTACTATCGATCTTCAGATGCTACTGTATAAAACAAATGGGATGAGTTCTCGTTAGTTATTTCACCTATTAGATGAGTGTGCCCCAAGTGAAATATATCACTTATTTTACGGTTGTGCTGACATGTACACCTGCAACCCTCAGGCCTGCGTCCCTCGGGCTTTGGGTGTATATATCCCTCGCAGCCATGGTATAACTATTACATATTACACATACTACACAACTATATATAACACAATATGGTACACTTCTGTTCTAAAGATCTCTAACAAGCATAAAAATTAATTGTATTTGATGGTAAATAATTACAGCCTAACAACTATACTGCATAGCTGATTTTCATAACAAGAGACAACAACAATCACTATAAGCTTAGACTACAGTACAGATAAGAAAGGACTTACCGAGCATGATTCTTAACTTGTTGCAACCATACATCATTCTTCAGTTTACCAGTTCCATTAATTGGTGCATTGTAATATGATGCAAGATACTCACGATAGTAACTATCATGTTGGCATGACAACCGGTGACATTGGGGACACAACAGCAGTACATCATGTGACAAGTGGTCCTTCATGTGAACTGGAAAGTGTCTGTAATGACATCATCAACATCATAAACATGTGACAGATCTGAAGCTCCCATGAGCATAAGTATATTGTATAATTATCCCTTTGACAACTGTAGGCTTATAGTTAGGCTTTGACGCATGCCTCTATACAAACTCAAATAACTTCTCAGGTATTAACAACAGGAAGATCCCACAGATACCACATTACTTACTATGAACTTCCCAATAAAATGGCACCAAGCATCGAAAAATTTGCCGTTCATCACACCACTTAGAAAAGAGCCTTCTTCATCAAATGTCTGCAATGGCTGTACACTTGTGTTCACTAAACAAGGCATATTGTCGCCATACTTAATGCTATGGCCTTAAACTAAGCACCATTAGAATTGTCATGCACTACTGAATTGAGTGGTATTAAACCAAGCACCATTAGAATCGTCATGTGCTACTGAATTGAGAGGTATACAATAGATCATGTGATTCTTAAATGGACGTCCGTATCAATTAAAACGACGTCTAGTTCCGGTGAAGACGATGTCTGCCGTTCATCGCTCTGTATCAAAAGTACTCTTTAGTGTTGTATAAATGTTCTTGTAGCGCTTGAAAAAAGTTTTATTTCATATACCGTAGAGTCGGGTTGTTAAGTGCATATTATTTGTTAAGCACATACACATTTCTTGTAATTAACCATGGCTGTTAAGTGCACATCGAGAAATGCAAGGCTCAAGACGTGACAAAGCTACACATGGGAAGAAACGTTGGAATTATTGGAAATGAATGTATCCTCGAGCACTTAAGTCTCTCTTGAGGTCTCCCTTCACTGTGTATGCAGCAAATCAACCCTTCTGGATTGCAATATTCTTGTTCATTACGAAGGATTTCACCTAGAAATAGACAAATATCCTTACACACTGGCGTAGTGACTGGCACGAACTACTATTACAGCATAGCGATTCTGTATTAACACACAACAATTATTTATTGGGAGTATGCGCCTAACAGATAACATGATTTTTTTACAAAAGTTTTATCCAAAAATTATAAGTGCATATGCTTAACAACCCGACTTTACGGTATAAGAATATCCCGCTGTGCAATAATAGAAGCCTGACGCTCTGCCTACAGTACATACATATGCATAATTTCATATTCAAAATTAATTCTGCTTTTGAAAGGATAATTACATAAACAAGCATTCTATGAACTGTATTTGTACTGGTTCACAGCAGCAGCTCATATAATAAGTATTTGTATATTTGAGTAGGGGTCATAGAAATATAATGCGATCAGTATAAAGCCCAAGCCTCCACAGTACAGGTACTACCGTACTATATCATGGTGGCCTCCAGTACAGCATTCGCATCACAACCTTAAATTATTCCATAGGAGTCAATCTTCAGATAACAGTAGCATGCTTATGCAAGTGCTTACAGGACAACACAATGCAGATCAAGGATGTAAACCCCAGTGTGATATGGTGTTTTCGAGAGAAGCTGAGTGTTGAAGGACGGTTAAATAATATCATTCAAAACCTATAAATATTCTACAGCTTACTGCCCTCTGATAGTCCTGTAGCTGCCTTTGCAGAGTAGTCATGTGGAATACAGTGCTTCTTCGTATTGTTCATAATTATGGAAACCATGAGTATTTACCACACACAGTACACACAGTACACACAGTACACACACACACACACACACACACACACAGTACACACACACAGTACACACACACACACACACACAGTACACACACACACACACACACAGTACACACACACACACACACACACACACACAGTACACACACACACACACACACACACACACACACACACACACACACACACACACACACACACACACACACACACACACACACACACACACACACACACACACACACACACAACATATACACTAACTTGCGATATTCAAGAGGAATAACATGTTTCCGGATAAAGTTCTTTTCTTCTCCACAGACAACACATCTATCTTCCTTCTGTGCCAAATAAAACTTGCGGTCCTCGTGAGGTTTCCCTTTTGGCTCAAAATGAAGCTTAACTGTTGGAGGTGACTCATCCACCATTTCTGTAGAAAAAAATTGGTATCATTAAATTCAGTATACACTCATAAAATATAATACAGAAGCCATTGTGGACACACCATAGCTTTTTGGAAACAAACATTTTACATAGCTACATATGGTAGAGTAAAAAGCATTAATTTTGCATAACTATGGTAAGGTAACGACATACCTCCCAAGTTTCTTTCCAAGTACCAATCCAATTTCTTTCTGCTAACAATTGACAACAGTGTCCCATCAGGAGCTAACAGCCGACAGTTATGGTAGTAGGGTTGTTGACATACCAACTGATTATGATGGGGTTTATCATCAACTTTAGATGGTACCAAACCAGATTGTGAACTCTGCATGGAAGATAAAATACACATAAACGTTTTCTGAAATAGAAGCTTAATGGTTTACAACTCTTATCATGCTTACATACTCTGCTGTACTTTATTTAGAGTAAAGTAGATCTAATCCAAAACAGCCAAGCTGTAAAAAAAGTGTGCGGCCCTCAGAAAGGCTATGGTGAAAAAAGATGTGAAATCCAAGGTGGCGGCCAAGAAATGGCTGTGATGGTAGGTTAGTGGTAAAAATTTTAATAATGACAATTCAGGTGAATTTTTGTGCCGCTTCACAAAAATTCACCTGAATTGTCGTTATTAAAATTTTTACCACTAACCTACCATCACAGCCATTTCTTGGCCGCCACCTTGGATTTCACATCTTTTTTCACCATAGCCTTTCTGAGGGCCGCACACTTTTTTTACAGCTTGGCTGTTTTGGATTAGATTTCATTTCTTTTTGTATTTGTATACCCCAAAGCCGGCCTATGGCCAGCTTTGGGACTTTTTTAACCTATGTTTTTTTCTTTACTACAGGAAGAAGAAAAGATGAAGTAGATGTACTTTAAATATTTTATCAGTAAATGTACAAATTATATATACTGTATAATACATATGTGACCGGATTTGCGAAAAGGGGTCCAATTTGCCAACTTTGACAATTGATAACTTCAGATTGGAAAGAGCTATTGCCTTGATATTTGGGCAGTGGTGAGCACCACTATAGCTGAATACATGGTGAAATGTTCAGGTTAATAATTATGTTACTTGAACACTGAGTTATGGTCTCCAACATTTACGGAATTGGATGTGTGTGGAAGACCCCTTTTCGCAAATCCGGTCACATATATTGATTACAGAAATTTCCATGGTGGTTTCTTTGTAACTGAACACTCTACAAGGTGACTTCTTCTAATTGCTCTCTCTACAGGGTGAATTGTTTGTAGCTGAACGATCTACAAGGTAACTTCTTCTAGCTGATCTCTCTACAGGTGATGTGTTTGTAGCTGAATTTTGTATAGGTGATTTGTTTGCAGCTGAGCTCTTTACAGAATGGTTTCTTTGTAGCTGAACTCTCTAAAAGGTAACTTCTTCTAACTGATCTTTCTACAGGGCAATTTGTTTCTGGCAGAATTTTCTACAGGGTGATTTCTTTGCAGCTGAACTCTCTACATGGTGGTTTCTTTGTAGCTGAACTCTCTACAAGGTAATTTCTTCTAGCTGATCTCTCTACAGGGAGATTTGTTTGTAGCTGAACTATCTACAAGGTAACTTCTTATAGCTGATCTCTACAGGGTGATTTGTTCGTAGTTGAATTCTGTACAGGTGATTTGTTTGCAGCTGAGCTCTTTACAAAATGGTTTCTTTGTAGCTGAACTTTCTCCAAGGTAAGTTCTTCTAACTGATCTTTCTACAGGGTGATTTGTTTGTAGCTGAACTATCTACAAGGTAATTTCTTCTAGCTGATCTCTCTACAGGGCGATTTGTTTGTAGCTGAATTCTGTACAAGTGATTTGTTTGCAGCTGAGCTCTTTACAGAATAGTTTCTTTGTAGCTGAACTCTCTACAGGGTGATTTGTTTGTAGCTGAAATCCCTACAAGGTAACTTCTTCTAGCTGATCTCTCTACAGGGTGATTTGTTTGTAGCTGAACTCTCTACAGGTGATTTGTTTGTAGCTGAACTCTACAAGGTGATACTTCTAGGTGATTTCTCTACAGGATTCCTTGTTTCTAACTGAACTCTCAACAGGGTGATCTGTTCATAGCTGAACTTTCTACTGGGTGATTTGTTTGCAGCTGAACTCTCTAAATGGTGGTTTCTTTGTAGCTGAACTCTCTACAATGTGATTTCTTCTAGCTGAACTCTCTACAAGGTGACTTGTTTCTAGCTGATCTCTCTACAGGGTGACTTGTTTCTAGCTGAACTCTCTACAGGTGATTTGTTTGTAGCTGAACTCTCTACATGGTGGTTTCGTTGTAGCTGAACTCTCTACAAGGTAACTTCTTCTAGCTGATCTTTTTCACTGCATATTTGTTTGTAGCTGAGTTCTCTACAGGGTGATTTGTTTGCAGCTGAACTCTCTACATGGGAGTTTCATTGTAGCTGAACTCTCTACAATGTGACTTCTTCTAGCTGAACTCTCTACAGGGTGACTTGTTTCTAGCTGAACTCTCTACAGGTGATTTGTTTGCAGCTGAACTCTCTACATGGTGGTTTCTTTGTAGCTGAACTCTCTACAAGGTAACTTCTTCTAGCCGATCTTTCTACAAGGTGATTGAGTTTTTTGCAGCTGAACTCTTTACATGGTGGTTGCTTTGTAGCTGAACTCTCTAAAAGGTGACTTCTTCTAGCTGAACTCTCTACAGGATGATTTGTTTGCAGCTGGATTCTCTACGTGGTAGTTTCTTTGTAGCTGAACTCTCTACAATGTGACTTCTTCTAGCTGAACTCTCTACAGGGTGACTTGTTTCTAGCTGATCTCTCTACAGGGTGACTTGTTTCTAGCTGAATTCTCTACAGGTGATTTGTTTGCAGCTGAACTCTCTACATGGTGGTTTCTTTGTAGCTGAACTCTCTACAAGGTAACTTCTTCTAGCTGATCTTTCTACAGGGTGATTTGTTTGTAGCTGAATTCTCTACAGGGTGATTTATTTGCAGCTTAACTCTCTACAAGGTGACTTCTTCTAGCTGAACTCTCTACAGAGTGATTGATTTTTTTTGCAGCTGAACTCTCTACATGGTGGTTTCTTTGTAACTTAACTCTCTACAGGGTGATTTGTTTGTAGCTGAACTCTCTACAGGGTGATCTGTTCATAGCTGAACTCCCTATAAAGTAACTTCTTCTAGCTAATCTTTCTACAGGGCGATTTGTTTGTAGCTGAGTTCTCTACAGGGTGATTTGTTTGCAGCTGAACTCTACATGGTAGCTTCTTTGTAGCTCTACAATGTTACTTCTTCTAGCTGAACTCTCTACAAGGTGACTTGTTTCTAGCTGATCTCTCTACAGGGTGACTTGTTTCTAGCTGAACTCTCTACAGGTGATTTGTTTGCAGCTGAACTCTCTACATGATTGTTTCTTTGTAGCTGAACTCTCTACAAGGTAATTTCTTCTAGCTGATCTCTCTACAGGCCGATTTGTTTGTAGCTGAACTCTCTACATGATGGTTTCTTTGTAGCTGAACTCTCTACAAGGTGATTTCTTCTATAGCTGATCTTTCTACAGGGTGATTTGTTTGTAGTTAAACTCTCTACACGATAGATTCTTTGTAGCTGAACTCTCTACAAGGTGATTTCTTCTATAGCTGATCTTTCTACAGGGTGATTTGTTTGTACCTGAACTATCTACATGATGGTTTCTTTGTAGCTGAACTCTCTACAAGGTAACTTCTTCTAGCTGATCTCTCTACAGGACAATTTGTTTGTACCTGAACTCTCACATGATTGTTTCTTTGAAGCTGAACTCTCTACGAGGTGATTTCTTCTAGCTGATCTTTCTACAGAGTGATTTGTTTGTAGCAGAACTCTCTACAAGGAAACTTCTTCTAGCTGATCTCTCTACAGGGAGATTTGTTTGTAGCTGAACTCTCTATACATGATTTGTTTGCGGCTGAATTCTCTACATGATGGTTTCTTTGTAGCTGAACTCTCTACAAGGTAACTTCTTCTAGCTGATCTCTTTACAGGGTGAATTGTTTGTAGCAGAACGATCTACAAGGTAACTTCTTCTTACTTATCTCTCTACAGGGTGATTTGTTTGTAGCTGAACTTTTTACAAGGAAACCTCTTTTAACTGAGCTCTGTACAGGGTGAATTGTTTGTAGCTGAACTATCTACAAGGTAACTTCTTCTAGCTGATCTCTCTACAGGATGATTTGTTTGTAGCTGAACTATCTACAAGGTAACTTCTTCTAGCTGATCTCTCTACAGGGTGATTTGTTTGTAGCTGAATTCTGTATAGGTGATTTGTTTGCAGCTGAGCTCTTTACAGAATGGTTTCTTTGTAGCTGAACTCTCTACAAGGTAACTTCTTCTAGCTGATGTATCTACAGGGTCACTAGTTTGTAGCTGAATTCTCTACATGGTGGTTTCTTTGTAACTGAACTATCTACAAGGTGACATCTTCTAGCTGATCTTTCAACAGGGTGATTTGTTTGTATTTGAACTCTCTACAAGAAATCTTCTTCTAACTGATGTTTTAACAGGGTGAATTGTTTGTAGCTGAACTCTCTACAGGGTGATTTGTTTGTAGCTGATCTCTATACAGGTTACTTATTTCTAACTGATCTCTTTAATTCTGTTCAGGGTGACTGCTCTATTAGGATGACTGCTCTATTAGAGTATCTCGATCTCGCACTTGCTACACCAAGTTGGATTTCGTGTTATAACTCCGTGGATTTAAGTCTGATTCTTCTACACCATTGAAGAGCCTTTCTAAGATGATAACTCCATCTGTACAGCGATTTTGAAAGCATTACCCCAAGCGGTTTACTTGGTAGGCGTGGCAAGCATAATAATAATAATAATAAAATAAAAATATTAAAAATTAGCTAATCTCGATTGCGTAATTGTTACACACTGTTGATTTTTTCGCTGTATCTTCCTGGTTTTTAGCTCGATTTCTTTCAAACCACAAAAGGTTTGAGGTTCAATAGTTAACCTATTCACCCACCGATTTTCAGCTTCTTCCCATACGCGGTTTACCCTGTAGGCGTGACAACATATTGGTGTTATTTTTCGTGCATAATCGCTCATAACTCTTTGTCTGTTTATGGTATTCCAGCCAAAGTTGGTACCGAGATGTGCCTTTATACCCCCCTTCTGTGTGCCAAATTTCAAGGCAATCGGATAACGCGTTCGAGTTTTATAGCAGTTTTTGTAAGTGTGCGACAAGAAAAAGAAAAATAAGAAGAAGAAGAAGAAGAAGAAACAAAAAAACGAAGAAACTCAGCCAATTTTTGAAGTCGCATATCTCGGGAACGCGCGAAGCGATTTCGCTCAAATTTGGAATGTAGAGTGCTGCAGTTGGGGGGCATGTCCACAGCAAAAGTCGTCTTGTTTCATCAAGGAAGCACAGAGCTACGGAGGTGCGAAAATTGCGTTTTCTTTCTTCCTGTCAATATACTCACGGGTGTTACGCGCCGGCTTCTTGGGCCGCACGACACACTACCGTGTGTCTTGATTTTGATTACTTAAATGAAGTACAGTGGAATCTCAGCTTTGAAATTTGCTCTGTCTTTCGGTTGACTGAATAAGTCAAAATAATTGCACTGCTGCATTGAGTGATAAGGTACCCTGTAAGAGGGATCTTAAAAATCAAGCAGTGTGAAGGATTACAACTTCACATTTCTGAACATGTGTGCATATATAAATTTCATGTAATCCTTTTTTCTAAATAGAGGCATCTTATCATGCAAGATAGGGCATTGAAGTGACTGCTCTATTAGAGTGTTCAAATATTCTTAATAGAGCACCTCAAATAAAAGCCACATTCACCACGTATGGACAACCTTGGAGATACAAATTGCTTAGTTAACTTGAAATTATCTGGTGCCCGGGTAACTGAAGTTTCACCATAACAACAGCCGTAACATTACCACCTAAGACAACCTACTAGGGATGCCATGACATAGAAAGTTTTATGTCACATGTCATAGAGGTTTATGTCACGACATAAGCAATTCTTAAAAGTTTCACAACTGAAGCTGTTACTTATGAAACTGTATAGCTATTTTGACTCAAACATGCAAAAATATCAACTTAGCTCAACGTCAGCAACATTAACTATGACATCAACAACCAACATTGTTTATACTTATTTGTCAACTACACGGCAATTTTTCTCATATTTATTGCATCAAATTTGATCAAAATAAATGGAAAAGTGTGCATTATTAGGAGATACTTATGTCACGACAAAGAAACCTATGTCATATCATATCATGGAGCTTTATGTTACGACATGTCGTATGTCACAACTATTGTGGCATCCCCATAACCTACCGTATACCCGGAAATTTTCGCGGTACGTAATTTTCACACTTTTCACAGTCAGTAAAGCTACCATGAAATTTTATCATGTGAAAATTTATGCAAGTCCTACAAATTTCAACTCGCCTTACTAATAAACTAATAAATCAGTGTGGCTCCTGGTGTGTGACAGTGTTGTAGGCATATGCATACAAACTATATCACACTTTCCCGATTTAAAGTAGGTATGGCTCACAAACGAAGCTGGCCTACTGCATGCCTCGTACAGAGATTGCTGTTACTGCGCTACTTAGTTCAGACGTGCTTTAGCAATCTGTACGTTGATTGAAGTAAATATATCATTTGGCTGTGTGGTAGAGAACAAAAGTTTCGAATCGAACAACAGCAATCCATCAAATTTAAAATGTGAAAATTCTGGGATAAGAGGCACCTGTAAACTTAAAACTTGAAAGTCCTGACTAAGGACAAAATCGTGAAATATACATACCGCGAAAATTTCCAGGTATACTGTACTGTTACACTGTGTATGTGGCAACTGATGTTTCACCATAACAATAACTACAACATTACCACCTAAGACAACCTACTATGTTACACTGTGTATGTACCTTCAACGTGGATGGTGAGGGATCCGGGATGTAGGGCTTGTGACGATAAACAAGGTCTACAATTCCTTGACACATTGAGAACAAACAACTATAAAACTCTTTTGTGAATCTAACATCACTTGAGTGAGACACTGGGAGCTCATCTTGTCTGTCTTTTAACCTATCACAATATTTGGCCACAGGATGTTCATGTAGCAGTTGGGCAACGATTAGTGGACGTGGTTGTGGGTGGAGCTGTGCTAATGAATGATCTGCAGCAAGTTCTCTTTCTTCCACCACTTGTAGTTTCCTCTTTACCAACACATCAACAATATCAACAGCAACAGCAGCGTCTGCAGCAGCGTAGTGTTTCTAATGTGAATAGCACATAACATCAAATCTCCATAATAACGTAAAGAAAGAGGAGAGAATCCTACTACCTTGTATTTTATAGTCATAGCAAAGGAAAAAAAACTGGTTTCTGTATATTATTACATTTCCACAGCGAGTGTTGATAATCTGATAAATGGAGGTTGGATATGTGCAAGTGAACATTTGTATTGACCAAGGCCTTCAGTTTAGGTGCACTTCAAGTTTGGTGTATTCAGCAGTCTGCCACATTCAACCCCACTACTCAAAGCACATAAATCATCCTTGAAATTTTAGGGGATTATGTGTGTAGTAAGTTTGTCAGTGGGATTAACATGTAGTACTACTATAGAGAGAGCTTATGCACTTGTAGTCAAGCCCAATAACCAGCAGAGAAAGCAATATGAATGCCAAAATTTCCCACCAGAGATTCAGAAAAGGCAGGCGGACAATGCTAGCATGGCCTCACAGAGAATGAGAAACCTGTATACTGGTCTTTCAGTTTCACCCTAAGTAACACAAGTATGGTTATTGCTAAACACTTTTTATTACCTAATCTTTGTCGTGGCATTAGAAATATGCAATAAACAGTAATAGCAGTTATATCATATCCAACCACCTCTACCTCAAAACACCGAGCTGTGCATTGACAGGCTAGTGATGAGATGTCTCCTCCACAGGGTCAAAGAACATCACTTTAAAGCTACACATACCATACCTGAGAGTTGCTTAAGCGAACAGCTTCCCAGTTGCTGCATCGAATATGATAAGATTTGGGCAGCTCCATTCCTAGTAGTAATCTTGTCAGGGATTTCAAGCTAAGATGGTCCTCCCTGAGGATATACAACATATACACTAGTTCACACTAACATACGTACACACTTCACAAACCACATACATGCAGGTCGTTAAGGGGTATAAGGAGGAGAGGCTGCTTGTGTGAAAAATTAATGGGAGTAGACTGAAGCAGAATGAGTGGACTTTTCTTACTCAAGGAAACAGCAACTGCACAATACACTACACACTCACACATGTGCATGGCTACACGCTACACTTTTACTTACACTTGGAGTCCACTTCGTATATACAAATATCTCAGATCTACAGAGCCATTAACTTGGCAACCACACATCTTGTGAATCCTCTTCACATCATTGGCAATTTCAACTCCAAACTTAAGAATGCTACAATAACAGAATACAAAATGATTTAGTTCTATTAAATTGTATATGTTCCAAGTGGGTGGATAAGTTGGCCTTTGTATATATAACACTTCTTTGTACCAGGCTTTAACTATCACGATGGTGGTTGGCTGCCTGGTGATTACTTTTATCTTCTCTGTGAACTTTCAAACCAAAATAGGCAGCACATATTCTAAGTTTGTTTTAAGTAACATCAAGAGTTAATAATAAGAGAGGAGAGTGTCTAACGCTGTATAGGCCTGTAATAGATGATTGCGCAGAAGTTAAACGGCTTCCTTTCCGTGTAACGTACAGGCTTCTAGTATTTGTTCGTTTCCTTACCGCAATTAGTTTAGCCGCACCGTGATGAATCCTCGAGAATATTCGAAGACTGAACTAAAGACTGAGCTGTATGTACAGGGAACAGTGTTCCTTCAATTGAAGAATGCTCAAAGGTAGGGTAACATGGCGACGCAGTGAAAATTCGAAGCGATACTCCGCCTTTGGTTCAGCGTTTATTGGTTTCTCAGACGCTCTCCCCCAGAGTTATCTTCGAGGTTAACAGCAACACTTCTTTACGCAACAGAGCGATGCTCTTCGTGGTGAACTTGAACATCGAGTTGAACGCACGCCCTTGTGTCTGGGATAGCCTTTGTGGTTAAATGCGAAAATATACTAGCCAGTCTGTCGTTACGCGGAAAAGAAGCCGTTTAATTTCTGCGCAATCATCTGTTACAGGACTATACGGCGTTAGACACTCTCCTCTCTATATTATTAACTCTTGGTAACATCCTTACACACACACGCATAACTCTTAAAGCAAGGTGTAGTTCAATGACATGAGGCAAAAAAAGGTTAAGGCTTTCTTGAATACAACACAATAAATTTCATAACATATGTGTCCATAACTACATGCTTACCTATATCACTGTTTATTAGCAGAAGTAAAAGGGCCTGGTCAGCAACTTGCCTGTCCTCTAAGCCACTGAAGTGGTCTAGTTTATCATTTAGAGGTACAGTAATAAAGCTATTGTTGTAAAAGACTTCAACTAATCCATAAGGTTATCAAGTGAAGTGTTGACAAAGGTACTGAGTTATTATAACATCAGTACTGATAAACTTGACATGGGTAACCTCTTGACAAATGAAAATAAGCTTCAAGGTCATGCTACATCTGTACATACACATCATGGGCACAACACATACAACACACTACATCACATATACGCACATAAGCACCCGGCCACTACAACACACAACAGATAAAACTGACCAGTCAGGTAAAGGGGTGTAAGTACCAAGGGGTAGGTAACGAGCCAAAATCGTCTACAAAATTTCAAAGACGACTGCCCATATTTCATCTTTCAAAACAGATTTTAGTTCAAACTGCACAAATTTCAGGCAATATTTCATCTTTCAGAAATAAATTCAGATGATCTATGAAATTTCAGGCCGTTACCTACCCCTCGGTAAGTACAATTATGACTACCCACACCATAGACACACCTTTTATTAGCAAGGACTGATTCCAGCGTGGGCGGTATACCATCCACCATTCTACACACTTGTATGAGGAAGCAGTTACCATCAGGTAGTGCCAGTTGTAGCAGCGCTACTGGCTTGCGACTCCACTCACAATCAAGTCCAATCATCTGAACATTATCCCAGTCCACCTTGCTCAACTCGGCCTCGCACTCGTCCGCTCCAGTGAACACCTTGATACGACCACTGTGAACCCGATACGTCCGCAAACGAGACGTGTCCACTCGTCTCTTTCCGCCACGTTTGTACTTGTACCCAGAAATGAAACTAATTCTGAAATACCTGCACGTCACGATAGCTCCAACTAGAAAGACAAGCACATCATTAATCAAGAGGATTTACCTACGTACTATACACTCACTGACTGCAGCTGAAACTAACGGGATGAGATAATATTGTCGACTTTGTAACGTGCCCATCTCCTCGTGGCGCATGAAAATGTTAGAGCACACATGAAAATATTAGAGCACACATAGAATGCTACACCCACGCATTAGATTGCATAGATCCTTTAGGAGGTATGCTTAAGGATAACATGATAGCTAGCTATAGTCGGTACACGTTCACCTGAGCCCCCGCCAAATATAATATAGTATCAAAGAGGTGAACATGTGTTCATTTCCAATGGTTTTGTACAGGAACAAGCATGTTTTCATGTTAGCTAGCTATACTACATGATTGTGCGCCTGAATCGTCCGTACTATTATAAAATGTATGGGATATTTTTAAAGCCTTATAACTCACTTGTTCTTGCCCGTATCAAAGCGCTTTTTTTGATTAACAGTTTGGGCGTTTAAAGGCTTCACAGCGCTACTAAATGTTTGGGCAGCTGGCCCGTCACAGTGTAACAAAAGTTATTAACAAGAAACAAGGGCTCGGGTGAAAGCGAACAGACTATAGCTACTTTGAAAAAAAAAAATCATTTAATGGCTAGTATAGTTATCCACCGACACCCCTTACCACCGCCCAGATGTTAAATTACTAGACAAATACTGACGGAAGAGTCAACATCCAGGTAAGCTATTATAATAGGTAGTGCATATCACATCTGTGCTCTATCCGTACGAGATATGTACAAATCTTGATAGCCATATAAGTTTCCATTCATTTATGGATCTGGGAGAAAACCATCAAAATTAATGATGGAGTACATATATTAAAGAATGTAGCTATAATAGTCCTCGGTCACATGTACATGTGACCACTTGTATGCATGGTCCTAAGGAAGAACCTGCATGGGCATGGCAAGATGTGAATATTAAAAAAAAAAACAGCAATTACAAAAGAAACATTATAAATCTAATAGCTACTGCTGCTCTTTATTATCCCAAAAATACTGATCCTCTCAGAGGTTAGAATACTTTGGTAGGCAGCATCATCTAAACATTTCCTTACAGTAGATTTGGGGAGTTATGGTAGGGTTGGAAAATTTGATGAAAATAAGATAGCTTCCAATGGAGGCTGGTTGGTAATGGCCAAGTGTTGAAATTATAGTTTCATAATAAGTGGAGATATTTAATCTGTCAAATTCTGCAAATAATTGTAAATATTCAACTTTCAATTGCTTTCTATTCCATGCTGATTCTACAGAGTCTAGTGGACAAGTCAATTCCAACATAGCAATAGAATGGACTTGCAAATTGTACACAACAATATCAGGGTGATATGGAGTTATCAGAATCAAAGGGTAGCTTAAGGTGTGCAAGTCAGCAAACACTTGAATAGATGGACATGTATGTATATAATGCTCTTAGACTAGCTGAAATAATTATTTAGAAACCATGTAGTACATGACGTGCTAGCTAGACTATACCTATGGTAAAGACATACATGCATACCTGATTGGGTTCAAAGTACACACTGTGTCCCACCCATCCACAACACCATGCACCAACATAGCTATAAAATTCTGAAGCACAAGCCATGACTGGGCACCTGTCCAGTCCTCTTTGATCTGTCCTACAGCAATTAGAGAAATAGCTATTTGAAGGAAATTTTAAAGGTTCAAAGACATTAAAGGTCTTTCAAAGCCCATTACTCCATTGTTATTAGCCTACTGAAGTTATTTATGTATATAAAGAATGTTACGTAACAGTTTATACTGCACTGCTAAATGCTTGTTTAATTGTACTGCCACTAGATTAAATGACCAGTTACAATATTATATACGCCAAATAAAAACGCTTTCACTGTAAAAATATGTGTCCAAGAAACTATAAGTACCTGCAACTCAATAGCTCAGCCATAGAAAAAAACTCATGATAGTAAAAATAACCAGTAATTAAAGAGTTAATATCTGGAGCGGCCAAGAATCAATGTTACTACAAACATCAAAGTTTTAATCCATGCAAGAACACCTTTGCTGTAATACAGGTGCATCCATGAAAGTAAAAGTGGCAACCAAAACAGCTGATATCTGAAACAGCCAAATTGATACAACCGATTGCAATTAGCAAACTCATCTGAGATCAAACCTTATTAATCATTTAGCTTCTGCATTCACCCTCAGCTTGCTGCATCCTAAATTAATTTCTTTTAACTGGTAATTTGGCCACCTTTTTTAATAGTCGAAGAAAAAAACAGGTGCCAGCCAATTAGTAAGCATATAGATAACATACCTACTCAGTATTTTCTATGCTATAACACACTATGTATTAGCTCGTGGCGATTTTATCACCCACACGACGACTCGTTAATAAATTTAGGGCGCGCGCTATTTTCAGAGGGTGAAACCATTGTAACCCCCCTGTATCCTCCACTGGTAAGATGCAGCAAGGGTGAATGGAGAACACAGCTAGGTTCAATATGCAAAAAAACTTTGCAATCAATTGTATCAAATTTATTTTTTACCACTTCAGATACCAACTGTTTCAGTTTCATGGGTGCAGCTATGTTTATTATACAGCCATGATGTTTTTACATGGAATAATAACTTTGGTGATTATAATAACATCGAGTCTTGGACACTCCTGACATCAACTCTTTAAGTTACCAGTTATTATTTTTTACTTTCCTGAAGTCTTTTTCTACAGCTGAGCTAGCTATTGAATTACGTGCATGTACTTGTAGCTACTTGGACACACCTTTTCATAGCAAAGGTGTTTTTTTGGGGTAGATATTATATCACTCATTTTTGTCAGTGATAACACTGGGGAGCAACAAGTTGGTAAAAATAAGTGATGTTAGAATTAGTCTTGGAAATTCGTAATTAAAATACATTAGTCCGGCAGAAGAAGGGGCTTTTTTTGGCTGAACCTTGCAATATGGTCTATAGTTTATTTTATGTCACAAAATATTTCTCCATACTATGGACTACTCAAAACCACCTGTTGGACCTCTGTCACCATTGGGCAAATTGGGATATTAACTCAGGAAATTCTAGTATTTTAGTCATTCCATGCTAATTTATCAAAGAAATTAAAACATTAACCCACTCTTTTCAAATTTCTTTAAAAATGACTTAAAGACAGTGCATCATGAGTCAAAGTCATACACCAAGTTTCATTTGATTCCTTTGATCACATTCCGTGTTATGCCTGTTTGCTTTACTGTAGGTATTTTACTGCATTTGTGATTGCACAATACTTCTAATATTCAACTATACAATGAAACCTGTCCAACTGGATCACTGTATAATAAGGTCACCTGATTTAAACTGACCATTGTAACAGTCTCCTATTGTCATTTGTGTACGCAGTGACATGAACATGTTTAATGCAACCACCTCCTTAATAATGCAGGCCTGGCAGAGGTGACTGGAATGAACAAGTTCACTATTACTTTTATGTTGAGCGATTAAGTTAATTTATACTAGTTAAATTAATGTAATCTCATTAACTAAATAGTTTTAGATATATCTAAGTTTTGTTTTCAACATCAGCTTGACTTTCTGCCTTGAATAGAGCACATGTCAAGTAGTAAATGATAGGATCCATGCCAAAATAGCCAAACTGCGAAACAGAATAGCCAAACTGTGAAGTAAATCACCAAGAAATTGCTCCAATGATTAAAATTTCATCACAGTTGTAGCACCACTACACCTTTTGCACAGCTTGACTGTTATGGATTTGTTGTAACCGAGCACTGTCCCTGCCTATACCGCTGTAATTCATAGAACACCGGCTGTATACGTACGTATATGCAATATACATGTGCACATTCAGCATGCACTATTATGAATTATTTGTAAAACCAAATTTGTGCTGCATACTGAATATACTGTGTGCCACACACATACATATGGCAGGCTATTGCTGACCCCAGCATATGCTGTTGATAAATGCCAATAGAGGAAATTGTTAGTGGAGCAAATAAGTGGCAGCAGGAAAGACTTTAAGTCTAGTTTTGTTTATGGTTTATGCAATATAATGCAATGGATGCTCTTAAAGGCTGGATTTGTGTCTCCCACACATAATTGTATGAATAACTTTGTTTCTGAAATTTTTCTTCCTCCAATGCTCTATGTTATGGCTCACAGCTGACAAAATTTCAATCAATAACTTATTTCAAATCTAAATTAAGTTATGAATCATTGCAATGGTAAAATTTGGTATGTGGAAGACCTTTCTTGCAAATTTGGTCACAAAATGGCTGGTACATTGACCACTTTTACATCATTGAAATTTCTCTCTTGCATGCCAAATTGTAAGGTTACCAAGATTCTCATGCAAGAGGAGCAGCATACAAGTGTAAGAGAATAACATACTGTAAAGAATTTGATTTAATAGCCATTTCAGTGAAAATAACAAAAGGTACAGACAGAAGTGATTGAGAACAGACATAACTTCAGTACAAAGGGCATGTCATGATCTATTATTTTACTGTACATACAACAATGTTGATTAAGAGGTAGCACACAGTCATACATACATGTGTGTGTGTGTCCTACGTATATAAAAATTTTAATAAGCTAGAGGATCTCACAGCACTATTCTGTACACCTTAAGACTTCACTATACTGTTCTTATTGGAAAGTGTAGAGGCTCTCACAATACTATTCTGAGACCCCACTGTACTGTTTGTATTGGAAAGTTGCCTGATCTCAGAGGCTTAATTGTATGTGTGTTTAATACAAATGGGACCTTAGACAAATAACGGTGTCCACATTTCAGAGTATATAGGGGGTACAAGAGGCAACTGCTGTACTGCATGGATACCACATAATGATGCCCCAAATAAGGCATAACTAATTCCATTATTTCTTGAAAATAAGCTAAGTTAGATAGATGATAGTGGAACAGGCGTGAAGAATCTAAATACCAGGCAGTTAATAAGCATAGATGAAGAACACACATATGCTATTCACTGTATAGTGAGTGCTTTGTGACATACTCTGCAAGTATATATATAACAAGTACTAGTTTTTGAGCTTATACATTAATTTTGATGATCATGATCTACATACACGTACATTAACTTCTTTATGTATAAAACTCAAATTCTATCTATAGCACCAATGTTATGGTTAGATTTTGAACATTTTGTAATACTGCACCTGATAAATTGTTTGCACTTCATGGGCTTTAGCTGGAGAAAGGGTGTATTAACTGAGCTTTTCCACACCAGCAAAGCCAAAAAGAGACAAACCATTGTTACCAAGATAATTGATTCTATCATAATGATTTAGAAGCATTCAACAGGAAAAGGCCAGAATTAAATTTTCTACCAGAAAACTGTGTTTATTCTCTCAAGTCTAAAAGTAATGGTAACCATTATAGTATAGACACAAACATTTTTTTAAATAAGCAAACTAAAGAAAGGTAAGAGAGCAAATGTGACTGGGCCTGTGAATATAGGGCATGTGAGCATATAAAATTTGCCTAGTTTTCAAAATTTAATCGCCCATAACTTTATGTACCAATGTGCTATAGCTTTGACAATTTAAGCAGGTATTAGCTAAGCAATTGATTGGCTATATAATACAAATAGCAGAATACAAATATTTTACTCCAGTACTGAGATAATTCCTGTTGTGTGACAGGGTGTAGTTTACGCCTGCAGGCCCTGTGATAGTTATTGAGAAATAGGTAACTACGGTATGCATAATGATGCCTTCAAGGATTTATGGGACTATTTAATTATTCAGTTTTTTTCTGACGTTAATTGTAATACCTCAGATTTGTTAAATGGTCAAGTTATCAAACAATTTTGGGTAAAACTGAAACCCACAGAAGCTATTTTGTGAAATTTGTATGGTTGCTATGCAGCTAATTAAACTTTGGTTGCTATGGCGAAATGCCCAAGGCTGACATCTGTCCAGTAGGTGGAATATTGTTTTAGGTATACAGGACAATCCAAAAGTGCATTAAAATATACTATAGACCATTTTGCAAACTTCACCCTGCTGTCTGCCGGACTACATGATATAAAATTATTTTGTAGACCTCTCAATCACTGTCATCTTGTTTGACAGTGTTAAAAAAAGCATAAGGAATCTACAAACTGTTCTATTGGAGTAGACTGACTGTTCTATTAGAGTATATCTTCACTGTGACATCCTTTTATAATACCTGACACTATCTATCATGTGGTAAATGCTCCAGGCACCTTATGCTCAAAACTAATCTGGCATGTGCTTAATTACTTTACAGTTACTAAACAACTAGCTACCATATATATTTTTTGTTTAGATTCTCTATATATATATATACGTGGCTGAAGTCATGTTGAAAACAATGAACTGATTGTATACCTGTGACATTCATTTATATGCATGCAGGTTTAGGTGATTGTTTAGGTTCATTGCACAAGCAACGATGGATGGTGGTATGATACAATGCTTATACCAGTAGTGATCTCACTCAGAAAAACTGTACATATAATAAGTCTCAGTTTACATTGTACAATTCTGCGAGTGTTGTGTGTTATGTCACTGCAGGGAAATGCCATCATTGTCTCAATAACTATACATCATCATGTCTTTATGTTCAGCAGGTGTTCTTATTTTGTGTCACATTGAGATCAGCTATTGCAATGGATTGCGGGTTTCTAGGTCAGATATACAACATAATAATTCTAATCAATTGCGTGCACAGACAAAAAATATGTTAGAGATTATGTATGATCACAGACACATTTTTATGTAAGTGCAGGGTAATATTATAAGTATAGCTGTATGATAATAATATGTAAACCTCACCACGAGTAGGATATCGTTATCAATCTGAGGCCAAGGCCAAGGTGTTGACAACAGGCTTCTATCCCACACTTTGAAGTACTTGACTTACAATGTGACAGTTGCTGCAAATTGGGGTGTATCCATTCACCGAAGTGAACTATTGGACTGGATAACTGGACTGGACCAGCGTTGTAAGTGGGCCGGGTAATCCGGATTATCCCGGTCATTTGGGTCACATTTTGTCTGGGTCAAGTGGGTCTTATCCACTTCACTGAATATCTGGGTCTGACCCGGATGAGATCAAGTGTGACTATAAGTTAACAAGCTCGATTGTATTGATGGAAATGCAGTTGTAAACACTCAAGAAACTTACGTGGAGCCACACCCACTATTCAGGTATATGCTTTGCTGTCTGTGCGGGGTATGTAGAGCGACGCCCACAAAGGAGGACACTGGTAAGTCCATGAAGAATGCATTGTACGTACTGCGGTATGCCAAAAGGCACCTGTCGGGCTGAAGCAACGTCAAGCAGTGATAAAATCAAGCCCGTAGCCTTAGCCATTATCGAGTTACACTTGTCTGAAGGAATCAGTCAGTTACTTACTTACTCATGCAGTCAGTAGAAAATTCTGTTTTATTTTTAAAATTCCATAGCAACTTGTTGAAAGTGTTTCGGGTCGATCTGAAAGCTTGTTTGGGCTTAGTTTCATCGTACCAATACTGCCTGATTATCGCTAGGGGAAATTGAGGCTGTTTTTTGAGTGATATTATTTTGTGGGCCACGCCTACTCCTTTGTGGTCACTACTATACACTACTATCATAGTGTATGATAGCTTTGATTTGAACTCTTGTTACGCTCACTGTATTTTTTTTCAAATATGTGTAGCTAACCTTACCTTCCTGTTTGAAAGTGTGCACATTGGGAAGCTTACATGTAACACTGCATACTCGTTACTATCTACACATTATAAACCAAAGCGCCGGCAAAGCTAGAGTGAATGCTCAGGCTATAGATGATTTCTATGTTATAAAATGTATATACACCCATGTATGGTGTGCTATTTTACAAAGGAAAGCTAGAGAAAACAGACATGCATTATGTCATAAACTAGTAACAGCGATACTATTAATATAACTATTATGTAATGTAGACTTTGTGCTATACTGTATCACGTGCTTGTATTGCTAATTTGGTGCTCTGCCTTATTTTAGTGTGAACACGTGTAGTTGAGGTAATCCGTCTCCTTCGCGTGCGGATCGATTGTCCATTACTGAATCGCTTCGAAACCCTTGGATTATACTTAGAACTATCTATCACATTTGGTGCTGCTTCGGACCAGGGATTCAAATGGATAATCTTCAACGCGCTAAAGCTTCAAGACGTGGTGGGCGCTCCTTCGTGACCAAGCTCCTCTCAAAGGCACAGACGATTACGGAAGCCAACGCCGAACCTACACTAGAATCGTTTTCTACTTCAGACAGGGAAGGAATAGACCTCATTATTAGCCAACTGACCGCGAAGAAACGCCAGCTGGAAGAGTTAGACCAAGTAATTGCCTCGGCGATAGCAACGGAACAACACTCCACATCCTATAATTCCAGATATTGCAGTTTCATGTGATGGTGTACAAAACCTCCTCGAAACTCTAGATCCAAGTAAGGCATCTGGTCCTGACAACATCCCTACCAGGATTCTAAAATTTTGTGCAAAAGAGATTGCTCCAATTCTAACTGTTATCTTTATCCAGTCCCTAAAATCTAGACATATACCAAATGATTGGCTAAAAGCCAACATAACACCGGTGTTTAAAAAGGGGGATAGAAGCAACACCAACAATTACTGGCCAATTTCACTAATTTCAGTTTGTTGCAAGATATTAGAACATATTATGTATCACCACATTGCAGAGCACCTCAACACCAACAACATATTAATTGACGAGCAATTTGGCTTTAGAGCAGGTCATTCATGTGAGGCTCAGCTCAGCTCATATCCGTTGTTGAAGACATACAATTGGCCATGGACAATACTTCCCAAGTAGATATGATTTTCATTGACTTTAGGAAAGCATTTGATACAGTTCCGCATTGTAGACTCTTAAACAAGCTTTCTCACTATGGGATTCAAGGTACAACTTATGACTGGATAAAGATTTGGCTGACTCAGCGAACACAGCGTGTTGTTGTGAATGGACATGATTCAAATTTTGTGCAAGTTCAGTCAGGTGTTCCCCCAAGGAACTGTTCTTGGCCCATTGATGTTTTTGCTCTACATTAATGACATCAAATGTGGCACCTCATCCCATTTGAAACTTTTTGCAGATGATTGCGTATTAAATCGAACTATCAATAGTCAGCAAGATCATTTATTATTACAACATGACCTCAACATTATATTAAAGTGGACTGAAACTTGGTTAATGGAATTAAACATTTCTAAGTGTGTGGTACTTACCTGTAATAGACTAACATCCTCCTCTACTTTCAACTATACTATCAGAAATTACTTTTTGCAGCGAGTTACCCAACACCCTTATTTAGGAATTCTCTTAGACTCAAAAATGTCATTTACACCTCATATCAATCAAGTTATCTCTAAAGCAACAAGGATGCTAAACTTTGTTAAACGTAACCTTTATAGATGTTGTGCAGAAACTAAATGTTTAGCCTACACCAGTATAGTGAGACCACTGTTGGAGTATGGATCGGCAGTATGGGACTCCTACTTGCAGAAGGAGATACAAAGTATAGAAATTTTACAACGACGTACTGCTCGTTGGGTCAAGTCAGACTACCGATATAACAGTAGTGTTACATCTATGTTAGCAGATCTACAATGGCCATCACTTCAACACCAACGATATGTGACTAGATTAAAAGTCTTCTACAACATTGTTTACTCCTCATCAGTCTTAACAGTCCCAAATTATTCACTAACACCACATATCCCACCCACCACCACCACCCCTTCCATTTTGAGATTCCGTTTGCTAGAACAGATCATTATAAATTCAGCTATTACCCCAAATCTATCTGTGATTGGAACAATTTACCAACTGACACAATAGAATCCCAATCTCTACAAGTATTTTTAGATAAATTATAACTGACTCTTATCTATGTGATTTGTAATGTTTTTCCTTACCTGAACATATCAGTTTGTAACTGTGTTTTCAGTAATCATAATCATAATCATAAAACAAGAGCTAGAAGACGAAGTAGCGGACACTGAGATGTACCATTTCGTGCTGACTGGATGCATGGCCACTCTACAGAAGTACTCCAGTTCCTCCTCATCACAAGCCAGCAGCATATCAGCCCAGACTCAACATCAGGATTCAAGACTTGACACTACTACCACTACTGATACCCAGCTAGAGAACAATAACCAGGAGTCACTAGAGCACACAGCAACTAATGGAGTGGTGAGTAAATCATTGCCGCACACACATGTTGCATGCAATGTGGGTCAGTCTGTGGGTCAGTTTGTAAGCTGGTTACCCAAGCTAACACTTCCCACATTTGGCGGGGACCCACTCCAATTTCAAACCTTTTAAGACTCCTTTGCAGCAGTGGTCCACAATGATAATAGCTTAACAGGGGTCCAGAAATTTCATTACTTACACGGGCGCAATTGCTAGGGGATGCATCTAATGTAATTGACAATCTTCCACTCACTGATGTAAACTACCAACACTCTGTGGCTTTGTTGAAAGAGAGGTTTGGGCAGCCCTATAAGTTGGTCAATGCCCATATGGATGCTTTGATGAATCTTCCAAAGCGTGTTAATAATCTGGCCAGCCTACAGGTTTTCCATGACAGACTGGAAAGCCATATGAGAGCACTGCAGTCTTTGGGCAAGTCTTCAGACACCTCTTGTGCAATGCTGACTCCCATGGTCCTAGGAAAACTTCCTACAGACTTTAGAAAACAGTTCGCTAGAGACCATAACAGTGGTGAATGGACTATCCAGGATGTCATGGCTTGCATTCTCAAGGAAATTCATGTCCTTGAAGTAGGACAGTACTCTAATGGCTTTACCAAAGACGCGCATTCAACTGCTGCATCCTTCCACACTGCAGTGGGAAAACCTGTAGGCCAGCGAGAGAAGAGGGAACCACTATGCACTTATTGTAAGGGCTCACACACAGCCAACCAATGCACTGTTGTTAAAGACCACCAGCAACGCACGTCTATTGTAAAGGGAGCTGGCCTATGCTTTAACTGCCTGGCACACCACAGAGTGTCACAGTGCACTTCCTGCAGATGTTGCAAGCAGTGCAACCAAAAACATCATACTAGCTTATGCCCTCCTCCCATTGCTCCAGCCAACAACCCACAGCCACCCTCTACCCCTGTAGCCAACCATACTCAGTCAGTCCATCCTCAGGCCCCCCCTACAAGCATGACAGGTACATTTACCACTGTTACTAGGCCCCAACCTTCATTTGAGCTAGCCCATAGTGCTTGTCTCCTGAAGACTGCTATCGCCACAGTCTCTGCAGGTCCATTTAGTACTGAAGGAAACATTCTCCTTGATGAAGGCGCACAACGCTCCTTCATCTCTCAGGACCTCGCAGACAGACTTTGCCTGAAGGCAACACATACAGAACGGGTATCTTTGTCATCCTTTGGAAACCCGGTATCAGCTGCTAGACTCCTTCACGTATCCACCATCTTGATACACACACGAGAGCAGAGTCCCATTCCTATCTCAGTTTTGGTGGTACCCAAGCTCGCAGCTCCACTGCAAAACTCCATGCGGATGGAGATAACCAAGTTACCTTACTTGAAGGGTCTGCAGCTGGCTCACCCTGTCACAGAGGATGACGATTTTGAGATAACTGTTCTTGTAGGTGCCGATTATTACTGGACAATTGTCCAAGACCAAGTCGTACGTGGCAATGGCCCTACAGCAGTCAAGTCTCGTTTAGGCTACTTACTATCTGGTCCCCTATTACAACCATCAGCAGCTGTCAACTTGATTCATGTAAACTTCACAGCTTGTGATGACCTTAGCCTTGACACCTTCTGGAAAACAGAATCGAGTGGAATCTCCCCAAATACTATGGACAGCGATGACAACTTCCTGAAGGCCTATATGCAATCTAATATCAAGTGCCAACCTGATGGAGCCTTAACTCTGAAGTTTCCTTGGAAGGAGGATCACCCCTCCCTTACTTCTAATTTCTCTATCTGTGCCAAACGTACTAGATCCTTGGCTCAGAGGTTAGCTAAGACCCCAAAACTCTTGCGTGTGTATGGCCAGATTATCGCTGACCAAGAGTGCAAGGGCTTTATTGAGAAGGTCAATAATTTTAATACCAAGCAAACCCATTACATTCCCCATCAGGCTGTCAGAAAGGACTCGGCCACCACCCCAGTCCGCATAGTGTATGACTGCAGTTGTAAGCAGTCATCCCACCACCCCAGTTTAAATGACTGCCTTCATGTAGGTCCACCCTTTCTTAACCATCTGTGTGCCATACTCTTACGCTTTCGCTTGTACACTTATGGTTTTTCAGCTGATATTGAGAAAGCATTTCTTCATGTCCAGCTTGACGAGTCTGACAGAGATTACACCCACTTTCTCTGGCTATCTAATCCTGAAGACCCTAACAGTGCTTTCCAACCTTACCGTTTTCGGGTTGTTCTCTTTGGGGCTAGCTGTTCCCCATTTATGCTTAACGCGGCTATCACCTTCCACTTGCAACAGTATCCATCACCTGTGTCTGCCAGTCTTCTTAGTAGCTTATATGTTGATAATGTAGTCTCAGGCTGTGATAATGAGCAAGAGGCTGTTCAGTACTTTCTAGAGTCTCGTTCCCTGATGAGTTTATCGAAATTCAACCTCCGTGCCTGGACTTCAAACAGTTCATCTCTAAGAGAACTAGCACAACATCACAGCGTTGCTGAGTTGAAAGAGACTGTTAAAGTCCTTGGCTTGTGCTGGAACGTTGAACTTGATGAATTATCTCTCTCCCCCAAACCTGAGCTTGCCACTTGCACTCCAATCACGAAGTGTGAACATCTCCTCAATTTTTGACCCACTTGGTCTGGTCACTCCAGTAACTATAACTGCTAAGTTGCTACTCTAAGAACTCTGGCAAGATAATGTATCTTGGGATATGGAGCTGGATAAAACCTACCAGCTCAAGTGGGCTTCCATCACAGCAGACATCTTAGTTGCCTCGCAACAACGTTTCCCACGACAATATATCCTTATGCTCCAAATGGCAGACCCCTCTTCTATTATCGCCTTGCATGTCTTTGCTGACGCCAGTCAAAAGGCGTATGGAGCTGTCGTTTACATCCAGTGTGGCAATCACTCATCATTGGTAATATCAAAATCTCGTGTGGCTCCACTCAAACAACATTCTCTACTTAGGCTGGAGCTAATGGCTGCAGGTGTAGCAGCTCGTCTAGGTTCCTTTGTAGTGGACTCCCTTAACCTCAGAGCCAGCACCTATTATTGGTCTGATAGCCAAATAGTCCTCTGTTGGCTTCAAAGCAAGAAGAAGCTGAAACCTTTCATCGAACACAGGGTGAAAGAGATTCAGGCCACATCATCGTTATGGCAATACTGCCCAACAGCTTGTAATCCTGCAGATCTTTTGACCCGTGGATTGACAGCTCAGCAATTTGCAAATTCAACATTATGGAGACATGGCCCTCCATGGTTATCATCTCCTGCTAAGTGGCCCACTTGGAATCCCACAGAAGCCATGCTAATACAAGCTGTCACTGCAGATGACCCGCCGTCATCTGCTGCTGTCCACAATACAGCCATATTGTCACCTGTGAATGGCATACACAACCTCATTGATCCTTCAGCTTATAGCAACTACACTAAGTTGCTAGACATAACTGCCTATGTTCTCTGCTTTGCCCACAACACCCACATTACCGACCCATCGAAGATTGGCAATGGATAATTCAGTGGGGGTCAACGGTCCTGTCAGCTTGAATAGCTTTTGCCTAGTGAGAGGCCGGTTGTTAAGAATACCCTCTATTTCTACAATTAGTGTTTGCAGGCTGTTAAGTGTTGTAAATGCTCTTCCCAGGACCTTCTTCAAGACAAGTTTGGTCAACCCAATTAACCTCTCCCAGAATCCCCCAAACCAGGGGGCTCTCTTGGGAATGAACCTCCATTCTACCCCAGTCTTAGCTAAGGCATTAGTAAGTGAGGGTGAGGAGAATAAGGATTTCAATTCCTCAGCAGCTGATAAAAATGTTGAAGCATTGTCAGAGAGGACAAGACGCGGTAGGGATCGTCTAGCACTAAACCGTCTAAAGGCTTGCAGAAAGCACTCTACAGTGAGATCCGTTACAATCTCCAAGTGTACTGCACGACTCACAGCACATGTGAATAGGCAGATGTACACTTTAGTTTCTCCTCCATTACCTCTCACGTACAGTGCACCTGTGAAGTCAATACCAGTGACCTCAAAGGACAAGGACTGTTGTACACGGGCCTTAACAAGTGGTGGGGGATCTGGTGCAGTGTATGGTCGACCAGCTAGTTTCCTGCAGGTCACACACTTCCTCAGCAAGGATCTGATCCTTTGCCTTGCACATGGCACCCAATACATCTGACGAAGGGATGTCAGTGTCATGCTTACCCCAGCATGGTATTGTTGCTTATGAATGTGCCAGATGAGGAGAGAGGTGAATGGGTCCTTTTGTGGTAGAAGGTAGGGAAACTTAGCTGATTCTGAGAGTGGCGCATTGTGGATTCTACCACCGCAACGGATCAGGCCAGTGTGATCCAAATAAAGTCGGAGCTGCCTCACCAGTGGTAGTCGTGAGGAGTGATCAGATGACTGTAGACTGCTTAGTTCTTCTGGGAAAGACCTGTGCTGACTGTTCCCACAGACATCAATGACCCCGACCCCATCACTCCCGCCCACCTACTGTATGGTAGGAAAGTTGTTTGTGTGCCCTACCATGTGACTCCTGAGTATGACTACAGTGATCCTGATTTTGGAGATAATGACATTCAAACAAAAGCCAAGAAACAAGGAACATTGTTACAGCACTTTTGGACCAGATGGAGCAAGAATACTTAACTGGGCTTCGAGAGTTTCACCAAACAAGTGGCTCCAATATTCAAACAGTAAAGCCAGGAGCTATTGTCTTAGTGCATGATGATACTCTTCGTCTCAATTGGCGTCTCGCAGTAGTGGAGGATACCATTACAGGAGCAGATGGTCTAATCAGAGCAGCAAATATTAGAACATCCACTGGCAAAACAAATCGGCCGATAACCAAGTTATATCCGCTGGAAACCACTACTACAGAATCGGATACTTTATGCAAACAGAATTCCTCACCTAAGGAAAACCCATCAAACAGTGATGCTCAAAGCTCCACAGTGGAACAAACAGATGATAATTCTATGCCTGAGAGAATTCGACCTGTTCGTCAAGCAGCTATAAGAGGAAGACAGCAAGTTAAAGAGTGGACCAAAACATTATGTGGCCCCCCGGAGGATGTCATAAACTAGTAACAGCGATACTATTAATATAACTATTATGTAATGTAGACTTTGTGCTATACTGTATCACGTGCTTGTATTGCTAATTTGGTGCTCTGCCTTATTTTAGTGTGAACACGTGTAGTTGAGGTAATCCGTCTCCTTTGCGTGCAGATCGATTGTCCATTACTGAATCGCTTCGAAACCCTTGGATTGTACTTAGAACTATCTATCACACATTAACAGTGTTTGAAACATTGCTAGCAGTAGGCAAATTATTTTTGATAACAAACTGCACTAAGGTTTTAGTGCAGTTTTTGTGACCAATGTACAAGTTTTATGTCTCATGGTGAATGGTGTCATTTTCTAAGACACTTTTTAGTTAAGTTTGGTGATAAAAAGTAAGAAAAAAAAACTTGAATCCAGTAGTCCAGTCCAGTGAATGGATACACTCCTGCAAATTGAGGTGTTGATAATGATATCATACTTGTTATTACACACCTCCTCTCTCACACTTTGAAGCAAGTGACTTCATAATCAATGTGACAATGAGGCTAGATTAACAATAAGTTGTGTATGGTTTTATGTTTGTTCAGCTTGCAGTTTCAAGAAATAATATGGCTTCATGTTGCTTTTGGTGTGTAAATTATGTTGTCTTTCATATTTAAGGTTCTCACCTATTGGGGTTTAACTGCCATACTGTACCCTAGATTTTATACTTTGATGCAGGGCTTCAGTTAGGTAAGATTCTGGTATAGTGATAATAACAATTTCACTGCTACTTCTGAAATGTGATATGTTTCCTGCATCACCATGGAATTTATGATACTGTCTGGTATTAAGATGGTTTCAAATCCTTATGGTGCCAATTATTATGTTGTCATGTTTAAGTCATACATGAACAGAAGACACACAGGTATATACCTAATTTAATATCCTGTGCATTGCCTACTGGTATATGATATGCTCTTCCAAGTGTAGTAGTTGTTCCCATATTGTAAACATAATGTAGCTATGCTATAAAAACTCACTTAAGAGTTACCCTTGAAAATCTTGGTGCCAGTATAATTCATTGAACATTCAACAACCTATGGTATAAATGTATTATGAATTATTCTTAGACTAGTTGTTGAGAAAGTCACTAATCTACAAATACGTATGCTAGCTGTATACCATTAAAGTCTCAAGGAGAGTGTCAAAAACCAAACAAGGGAAGAATTAAACAATACATCCATGAATTATGATTAACGAAACTATAGTTTGCTAAGCTGTTTCTGTGTGGCAGTGCAAGCATAGCTAAGAGTTTATAAAATGCTTAATTCTGTTTTTTAAATGAGTTTGTCTTGAATGGCGATTGACAACAGTATTATTATTATTATGTTTAATTTTGTACTTATGAGACATTACTGGTATTTTAGTGAGTTATAATTCCCACAGCCAAATTTATAAGAGAAGAGAATACACAGACACACACACAAAAATCTCACATAAAAACATGGTAACAGAGTATAACACATTATGTAAGATTCTGGTAGTGATTGTATAAATTTCATGTGGAGTTATTCTAGCTTCAAAGTATGTGATACACTTTGCATAACCATGGAATTTTTGCTAAAATGATACTGCCTGATACTATAATGATGGTGTCAACTTTTATGGTTTTCATGTTTAAGTCATGCAAACAGACACCACACAGGTAGTGGATAGCCCACTGGTGTAGAATCCATACATTGTGTGATATGATACATCATCAAGAACACAGGCATAGTTCCTGGTGTACATTAAGCAAATACAGCTACGTAAAGTGTCAATAATCTCAACAGGCAAACACTGCATTTTAAAGTTACAACTCAAAACCTGAAACTTGGTGCCAGTACAAATGCAGTTCATTAAACACCCACTGCCAGATATACACGGATTTTATGATTATTCCATGTGGAGAAAGTCACAAATCTACAAATACAAGCATCATGCATTCTACAGCATATGCCAAAAATAACAGATAAGTTTGTACAGGCTGCATTGGTTGTTAAACACTCTCCTTAGATTTTGCACTCTCCCTTAGATTTAAAACACTCTCTCGTAGATCTATGGAAGACATTGTATCAACCATTGCAACTGTATAAACGCATTGTGTTGCTTAATATTCAGGTTTTAATTATGTAATAGGTATCTGTAACTTCTGTACTCTCCATGGGCAATGGATTAAAGTATTTTTGATATCATGATGAGTAATATACAGTATTATACTAGTAGTGATTGAAGGATAATGTTAGTTGGTATTAATTGCATTTTAAATATAATACTATACTGAGCAGAAGATTATTTCTTAACTTAATGCTGTGCATGGTCTTTCAGAATAATAATAATATTCTAGCTATTTTACCACACACCTTGCATCACTTTTGTGTCTGTAATGTGAATAGTACCAAAGACATGCAATATTTCAATAACTTCAATAATTTATTTATACTGTATTGATTCTTAGAATTCTCAACACCACCCACCACTACCCTGGTGAACAGAGTAATAAGAGTATTATATAGCTACTGAGCTACACATGCAGTCTGTTTTACAGGATGCATCTAGTCAATTCCCCTAACATGCTGTGAATTTGCTACAGCTCTTGCAGCTTGTAACTACATTGATTTTTTTAAATGTAGCTTACAACAATATAGTATAGTGAAACAGGCAAATGATAAGTCCCTGTAAGTGGCATATCAATTAAAGTATACTGCAAACCTGTACGTAGGTGTTACTGTAAACCTGTACGTAGGTGTTACTGTCAACTCCTCTTAGTACAGAGCAGTCCTGTTAAATAGTGTGAATTGAAAGTGAAAGGTCATTTGTATGGCTTGTTGAAGGTTGTGAACACTGACCAGTTACCCACAAATGATGTTATCTTTTTTATCATTCAAAACGTCATATGTGTACTTTACATAACAATCATGCCACATGAAAAGCACTACCACCATTACCTCAAATGAGACTATATTTAACATCTCTGTATATAGCCTCGTCAGTAATTTACACATAACCCAATTAAGTTTAATAGCAATGTACAATATGTACAGCAACTGAAAAAGGTGTACGTAGAAGGGAAACATGATGCTTTATGTGGTGTCGATTATATAGTAGTTGCAATTGTATGCATGGATACTACGTACCTGCCAAGAAATTTTGGCCCAAAAGTGTACAGCTTAGGCAGATTCCACTGTACAACATTATACTCTGTGTACATAAGTACACTATAGGTGGATTAGTGTACAAATATAAATTTCTCACTACTGAAATTTATCAACCTTTTAAGAGAGTATTCTTTCTAGGTGAATAAGATGGGCTCCACTGTACTTCTAACAATTGACAACCAAACATACACATTTCCCAATGGCTTTCTAAGTCAAATCATTGGAATTAAATTGGGGAAAGTAAATCTATTGATTAATAGTGCTATGGTTACATCTATGGCAATTTTTGGCTCACTGTAGTCTGTTCACCTTCACCGGCTTGAGTCCAATTTCTTGTTAATAACCCTTGTTACATAGGCCAGCTGTCCAAGTATTAGTTGCTCTGTGAAGCTTTTTAAATGCTAGAACTGTAAATCAAAAGGCACTTTGATACAAGCAAGGACATGTACAGTTGAGTTATGGGGCTTTAAAAGTATCCCATATATTTAATATCAATGATTCAGGTTGCAAACATGTACGGGAGTGAACACATGTTCACCTCTTTGATAGGACTGTTTTTGGTGGGGGGCAGGTGAACACAAACCGACTATATATAGTAAGCATATTACCTTACCCACAAATTGCTATACACAGTTATAAAATGTATATACATTTATAGTCACGCAAATAAATGAATTACCTGATTTCCCACTTTCATCTATTACTGTATAACCAAGTACCTCCTGGAATTCTGCTTGAAAGTCAGATTCTATATAAGTGAAGTTGTTGTTGGATACTCTACCTTAACAGTCATTAAACTGTAAAAGTTCAAGCAACTTCAAGGGAGTTTCATGTGGAGACAAACTGTAACTAAAACTATAGTCAAAAGGAATGAAGGAATGTCAGTTTGAATGACAAGTAAATGTATAAAGTTCATTGATGAAGCACCAAAATTTAAGGTTATTTTATTTGCCATATAAAAGTATTTTCATGTTCATGTAGGTGGATGCCCTATACCTGCAGCAGTTGTATTTACACTTTTGTGGATTAATTAGGTTTAAAAATACACAAGTAAAGGCAACTGACATTCCTACTTGAGCAAATCCTGGATATGCCACAGTTGTGAATTGGCTACAGAAGAATTGGGATTGAGTTCACATCATTGTTCTAGCTAATTGTAGCAGACTTTGAACTATTATTGTTGCAGCCATGCATTTAGTGTTCATTTCGTTCCAGTGCTGTATTGTTGTGTGAAGCATCTTGCTGCAACTACATGTTGCCTAGAAAATGCAATCAATAATACTGTCTACTTGATTATGATGACAAAACATCAGTACATGAAATTCTTTTCATACATATACAGACAGTATAGCTGTATTACGTAGCTTCTCAGCATCACTGAATGCAAGTGCTCTAGTTAGCTTTTGCAAATTGAAATGAAGTAAACACACAAATGGCATATATATTGTATAGCAAGCGGAGATGAACTTCGTGTCCATATGTGGGTGTGAAATGAGAAAATTGTAACATGGAAAAACCAAGGCTTATATTAGTCTTTGTGATGGACTTCTATCCACTACTTATGTAACTTGGAAGTCATTGCATGCATGAAAGAGTGGGATTTTTATTATATGATCATGTACATATATACATACAGAATGGTCAGTGAATACACATGCTATCCAGAGTGTGTCAGTGTAGGCACCATATCACATCCAACTGACAGATATAGTTGGTGTTAGAGCTATTGAATGTACTATATTATTCAGAGTATCCATATTATATGTATGTATGTACAACTTGTAGCTTATTGGACAGGTGTAAGGGATACCCAGTTTGTATGTATAGTGTACTACACAATTGTAGCATTAGGTTGTTTGTTCAAGGTGCTTTAGTTGTTTGTGTGCATGTTAATAAAGTTGGGGTATTAAAACTGCTAGATCTAGACTGAGAATGTACTGACTCATCACATAAGATGCTCGTCACAAGAGAAGTCATATAGCCTTGGTGTAGTATTTCTACTCATATCTGTCATTCTTTCATTAACTGTTGGTTTTCACAATAGGCTTCTATGAGTCCAAGTAAATTATGTAGCAAACACCAAAACAGTTCAGTTATATTCTGATGAGAATAATTTATATACTATATATGTAAGGTAGGCTTTGGTACACTTCTTTAACTGGTTACAATATAGTGACAGTGTGATGTAGTTAAATAGGTGATGTGAAGGTTGTATTATATATATACACACAATGTATGGTCTTGCATTGTTGATCCTAAAGTACTGCTGCATAACATGCTATCAGAGAATTTTGGGTAATATAAATCCTATCGGTCTCTTACAGTAGGGCCCTTTTTCCTTGTTCTACTGTAAATCTCATGTTGCAAGTAAACTGATACATGCACTTATCTCACAGGTATACATTCCATAGTCCATGTACTGATGAAAAATGTCCCTTGATAAACATTCATTGCTATGAATCCTCAGCATTCAAGTTTCCTGTGTGGTAACTTTATATGCACTTTTGTGCATTGAGGCACTCTATGTCAGATATACCCAATGTCAACAGAAGCCAATATTAAAAAGTGATTACATAGCATAATTGCCTAACCTACTACTGTATAGACTCCTCAAGATATTAAAATATGATAAAATCTTTAATGCAAGGATATGATGGTTATATCACTGTTTTTGCTAACATAATTGGATTATGTATTGGAACTACAATGTTTACCAGCAGTTATAGTAAGCATGTATCAGTATTATGCTGTACTCAACACACATTCATGCAATAATTGAACGTTATTAGAAAGCTGGTTGGAGCACTAAATTAATGGTTATTATATTTTAAAAGCCTTAATTATTTGTATAAGTGTTTACTGAAGCTTCAAAGCATTTTTTCATTTTTTTTTCTTTTTAGCTTTTTTTTTCTTTTTTTATTTTCTTCAAAGCTTTTTTTCATTTTTTAAAGACTTTTTTTCATTTTATATTTTTGAAGGTGTATATAGGTGGAGATTTCCAGTTCGTGATGAAGTACAGAAGACTTGAGCAGAATATCAAAGGAAAAAAGCTAAATTGTTAGCTAGTAATTATTTACAAGCAAATGAGAACACAGTGAAATGTAGTAAATACACTTTAACGCCTCAGAGTAAGAAAAGCAGCAAGCAAAATAACTTTCAGTATATAGGTTGACAATTCACAAAAGAGTTCTGTGTTTAATCAGCATATGTCCATTATTTGCTAATTATTAGGAAAGCCAAAACATTGAGTACTGACCTCCACAAATATTGCATGTGTCCATTTCTGTATTGATTTGGTGAGAATTGCGACAACATCTTAAAAAGTAATAATATTATGTGATAATTTTAGTCTATATTTTAAATCACAAAGCGATTCAACTTATGCACGTACATTAATATTACATTTCGGAATGCTCGGATCACATATCAACGTATTTGGCCTAGTTGTCCTTATTATGAAGTATTGTAACACATAGCTGATAAGTACTTGTGTAGTTACAAAAGAATCCATAAATATAATTATGTAGCTCCAATCTTAACAAGAGACCCTGCAAATTTTATATTTCTTGACAGTTTTCTATAGCATAAAAGTACAGCTATAGACATTATCATTTACAAATACAATGATTCTGTTTTGGACTATTGGAGCACTGATAGCGCAGTGCTGTTTGTGTCTACCATTGGAGAGTTTTTATCCATTTGGTGTTAATGAAAGTGATTTAACTGTCTCACCAGCAACTGGGTTTGCAAGCTTTGTCTTGTCAGAAGATTTCATTTTTTACAATGAAGTTCGCAGAATACTATATGTAAGTAGTTAAATAGCTATACATATTGAATGCACAGTATAATGTGTAGCTACTGTTTATATGTTTAATGTGACTATCATGAAACCGCATATTCCTGAACAATTAGCTATCTAGTTTTGCTACTAGCTACGTAACTATCTCAAGCTCTTACATGTAGTCCTGCAATGATTATGGCTATATATGCGTATCACATGTTCAAGTTTCAGTTTAGCTATAGCCGACAACTCCTAACGCCTTTTATCTTTCAGGGAATTTGATGCAAATAACTGCTGTAGCTGGCGAACAAAATTAATTTCGTATCGTACCACGGGTCTTGATTCTCAGGCCCTCCTCTGCCTAAGAATCGAAGTGGACCTAAGACACGAGCATAGTGACACGAGTAATTATAAACATAGCTACGTATAGAAATAGCTTAACTACGACAGGACGCTAGCTACGACACTGGAGTGCTGAGTCGGCTGCGCTGATAATAACTCATCTAAACCATCCGTCTCGCCAAGTCTGAAATAAGTCCGATTATTTCCGTATATTTCTTACAGTAAAATACGGAAAATTATTTAACTCAGCACACATGCATACCGATAAAATAAGCTATAAATTCAGGGACAATACATGAGCGTGGAGGGGTAGTCTCACGTTGGCAGGCTGCTTTATCTCCGCATGGCGGCTTATCGATTGGCACCTTTTCGGAGCAGGCGCTTATAATAAGCTCCAATTGATAAGCGCTGTGCGGAGAAAAAACGCGAGAGGAGTGGATACAGGATGGTCCAGGGAACTGGTGGCTACTGGATGCACAGTTTGATGATTAAATGAAACCATTATATTTCAGCGCCGGGGTGTGGAGTAGCGGAGATGGTATTGCATACAGTATTTATCAAGACTCACGGTAGTGAGTCGCGAGGCCAAGAAGCACAAAGCGCGCGCCCACAAAACAATAAACACGCGACCACTACTGTGAGTCATTTGCATGAGGGATTGATTACGCAATCTTTTAAAATCTGCATGGCGAAATCTCAGCCTTACTAAAAGATTCCGCCTTGAAACCAAGGGCATGTAACCTTTGTATAATGAGTAACTACTACACGAAAAGTCAGGCGAATTGTTGGAGTAGTTTGTTCCATCGCCCACCCATTTACAATGAAATTATTTATTCAAGTGTGCATCGTTCGTTTTTTTCATTTTCTTCATCCCATTGGAGCGATTTTCTTTCAACCATGAAGTCGTACTGTAAAAAGGCTGCGGCTATCAGGGGCTTTTTACACAATGCATCTGTACATTTAATTTCGCTAAGAGTTGTTCGTTGGTTTATGAGATCGCTTTTGTGCTCTTTGAAGATTCAAACTTGCCGCCATGACGTCGAGATGTGAGGCGCCCGCCTCAATTCCCAAACCCAAACAGTGTGGAAGTGGTTAGCCATAGCGAGCTGGCTGATTTCATTGTGCTGTCAACTCTTGATTTAATTGTGAGTCCAGTCACTGATTTGTTTTAAATTCGCCACGGTATGCCTCCACTGACTCGTTATAGTGTGACTCCGGCCCATGCAGGGCCGTACATAGCTGTAGCCAGCTGTTTCATACCCGCTGTAGTGATATAGTTGGAGTAACTTACTGCTACATTACCCGTGCACGTCTTTAATCCCGCCCCAGCCCTTCAGTGCCTGTGAAACTTCAGTGTTCACTTAAAAAGCCAGCATCAGCGCATCACCTTTCAGTAACCCACAATTATAGACCGAAACTCTTTAATATCATAGCATGAGTTCCACAAGGAACCGTTCTTGCTCCATTATTGTTCTTATGCTTCATAAATGATTTACCAAAAAACATACTATCGACAGTAAGATTATATGCAGATGACGTCATTCTGTACACCCCTATTAACTCAAAAGAAGACTGTTACCAACTTCAGAAAGATCTAACTATTTTGGAAAGATGGGCAAATAAATGGAAAATGACCTTTAATGTTAAGAAATGTGAATTCATGGGTTTGGTAGTGTTTGCATTGGTAACTTGTTCTCAGCGAACGCTGTTATCAACACCTTTCAAGCAGAGCTTAGAATTTTCGGCGGTCTGGTACATGTTACCATCGTGTATCTCAGAAATGTCCGTATAACTAAGAATTACATGCTAATATCCTAAAGTGATAAATTTAAATACAGGCAATGTTGTTATTACTATTGGTTAGTGCTATGCAGTTTAGTGGGCAGAGAGGGAAGTCCCTACAGAGTATTCATAGTCATTCCCTTCGGCTGTAAAAATGCATAATCACCTAGCAACCAAGTGGTAGTTACAGTATAGAGGAAACAACAGGTAAACAGCAATCTTTAGGCTCCCTCCTTGTAATACAACAGTTTTGTAGCATTGAATGCTGTCTTCTCACTGTTACACAATCCCATTGCAATTTGAAAGTAAAATTGGATGTAGATATAAAACTATTTTAATATGATCATGGTCTAATTGTGAAAACCACCTTATGCAATTGCAGACATCCACCTTCTTACCATCTGTGACAAGTGTCACCGAATGTGTTAAAGTGGGTAAATTAATACAATCAATACAATCAGCAATTGAAAGAGTTGCTATCTAGTGTGGCCAAGAATGAACAAATGCAAATAATGAAGATCAGAACTTTATCATTCCTTTAATCCTAATAAGCTAATTGTTTTTAATAGTGAATTGGTAAGCAGATTGACTGAACATAGAATATGGGTAAGTGATTTAATTCTAATCTTAAACTAAGTACACTTATGATGTATTCTTGGTCACACCAGATAGCAAATCGTTTGGTCACGTATTACTTTGTTTAACATACATGCCCATTTTACAGCCAAGCTGTTTCTTTCATCATAAAAATATATTTTGCAGCATAGATACACAGTTACACTGCCCTTTTCATCCTTGCATGAATCACAATAATTTATTGTTAATCTTTGCAGGTCAGTGCTAATGGAATTATCAGCTTTAATGATCCATTCACTTCAGTTGTTCCTTCACCGTTTCCTTTAAGCAGTGATGATGAGCTGATTGCACCATATTGGGCTCATGGAGATATTAACTCAGCTGGAACAGTCTTCTATCGTGAAACTAATGATTCAGATATACTTTCAAGGGGTAACAGTGAAGTACGATTCTTCTTTCCACAATTTTCAAGTTTTTCAGCCACCACTGGATTTATTGTAACCTGGGAAGAAATAGGTTATGCTTTTGGAGGAGATGAAAGAGTAAGCTTTTTATGTGCATATGACAACTGACTTGTATAGCAATGCGTTCTCAGTTACTGATATAATAATTATTATATGTATGCATACACTGTTTATACAGTATACATGATAATAATATGTAACTAATGATGCAGTTTGTGCACACTCTAAACATACATTAGGCACCTGTCAATCACAATGACATAATCTGTAAGTATGTTAAGTGCCAGAAGCATCAAGTGTAACACTAGCAACATAATAAGGTGAATAAAATTGTACCATACTATGAATTATTGTCATTGAAAACACATGAGACAAAAAAGTGACATACTTTAGTCAGTAAGTTCAATAGAGCAGTCATGCTTTTTATCACACAGTACTACCTCATAGTACTGATCATCCCAACTATGTAGTATATAATCATCCCAAATAAAGTGGTTCCCACAAAATCTGCCACCATAAAAAGCACCTTTACAAAAGAGTTTCAGCACTTCTAAAGTCAGTCAGTCACCATACCTGTCAGCCAGACCACACCCAAAAGGCTAGACACTAAACATTGAGTGACTTTAGTTTAACCTCATGGTAGCTGGCAAAAGCCATTCTTTCTTACCAGAACAAACACACATCACACAGCCATCATTTTATGCCAAAATATCTAACTCACATCTGAAATGTGCATTTTAGATTCCAACAAGCATGCCTGCCCCTGCGCCTTACATTTCCTTTTATCTTCGATCATAGTGGTTGTTATGCAACAAAACATTTTTGAGGTGCTAATTTTTCATGTCAAAATTTTCCTTGAGTAGATGAAGCAAAATTATTTGGCTTATGGTACTGTAAGAGATAGTAGAGATACAGTTGAGATATACCGTGCTTTTTTAATGATCTAGATATAAAGATGGGCAACCACACCTCTCAATAATTCTGATTGACCACAGCAACCACGCCCCTAATAATTAATCATCACTTATTGTAATTGAACACCGCATGACCATGTCCAAGGCATGGCAACTACACCCATTGAAATGTCAAATAAAACAGTCAGCCTAATACAACACTCATGCACAATATTCTAATGGAACAGTCATGCTTGTACATTACACTAGTAGCTATATTGCTATACAAAAAAATAGGTTCAAAATTTGTACAAATCCAGCCTAGCTGTAAAGTAGTAAAAGTATTAAACAAAATAACTGTTATAACATGCTAATGTAGAGCTACATACATAGCTAATGTTTGAATGTGTGCTTTTAATTTGTACTTGGTATGTAATAGTGGCATTAGAAATAATTATTACATTTGTTATGCACTCTAGACAAACACATTTCAAGCTCTCCTTATAACTAATGGATTACAATCATTTGTTGGATTCTTATATGCTGATGAATTAATACAATGGACCACTGGTGATAGTGCTGGAGGTTTTAATGGGACTGGTGGATTAGAAGCACAAGCAGGGATTAATGCTGGTGATGGTATAACCTCTGTCACTATTCCAGGATCAGGGACTCCAAATATCATCAACATTACTCAAACAAGCAATGTGAACTTTCCAGGTGTTTGGGTGTTTCAAGTAGATTCTTCGGGTGACTTTGTTCCAAATACTTCAGGTTTGTATTAAATAAAATTCTGTTGTAGCTATGTGCAGAATACTTTTAACTTACTAGTGAGAGCCCTAAAGCTGCTGGCTCAAGGACAAGTACATATACAGTATATATAAATTTTGAACACTAAAATGCTTCAAAATCTACTCTTTACTAGATTCATACAATCATCATAAGTTATAGAATTGGGTGTTGGAGTATAATGATGTACCATACATGTGTGAATAACATTTTGAGGGATATTAGCCCACACATTGAAAACCACGATTGATAATCAGATACCAGTGCACTTATTAGGTGGGTGCATGATATATCCAGGGTCCGGGGGTCCGCAACCACAAAAAAAAATTCCTGTGCAAGATCTCAAATTTTGGGATTTGGCAAAATTTAACTCATGGCGAGATTTCAGCACAAATAAATTTTAGTATCTAGAATATTTTAATCATGTGATGCTTAGTATCCAGAGATGTATGGAAACATTTCATGAGGTTAGATTTAATAGAGTCCCAAATCACTTGTGACTTATGAGGATGCTGGACAAAGCACTCATAATGCATAAATATTGTGGGAAATATAATTATGGAACTTTGCGATGATTTTTTAAAGATTCATATTTCAAGATTTCAAATTTTGACAAGATTTTAAAGAGCCTGTACAGGATTCCAAGGGAGTTGTGGACCCTTCACTTGTACCATAACTGCTTGAGATTTGCTGATATACTGTATACACCCACATCCCTCTGGCCTGTGGAACAAAATCCTTCATAGCCATGTTGTAACTATCGCATAATGTTGCATAACCCAGTGAGTCAGTGACTAAACTGGACCAGGAATTTGTATGAAAATGGTCATAATTCAAGGCAGTACAGTAATCAAACAATGGAAGTTGGTCTGTAGATAAGTACAGTAGCTCAAACTTTATTAAAGAACATTAACTATCATACAACAGGAAAATTTGACACATTCATAATATTAATCAGCTTGTATGAGTTAAAATTTTTGACAAAAAGCAAGAAACAATGGATCTAAACACTGACATTTGTCAATTTTTCTTTCATCAAGATTTTCTGTCAAACTGTACAGAGCTACAAATCAAACATGTATGTATATATAAGCTTGATTGAAATACACTAATAGAACAGTCACCCAGAATGAAAAATGTGCATGTACAAAATTCCTGAACAAACAAAATTGTGTGAATTAGATGCAGAGACAAAATTTCAAGTGCCTTACCACTTTGTCACAGTTGCCAGCTATTCACCTCCCTAAATCTCTAATTTATGAATAAAAATTATCTTAAATCAACATGCCTGCCTGCCTGCCTGCCTGCCTGCCTGCCTGCCTGCCTGCCTGCCTGCCTGCCTGCCTGCCTGCCTGCCTGCCTGCCTGCCTGCCTGCCTGCCTGCCTGCCTGCCTGCCTGCCTGCCTGCCTGCCTGCCTGCCTGCCTGCCTGCCTGCCTGCCTGCCTGCCTGCCTGCCTGCCTGCCTGCCTGCCTGCCTGCCTGCCTGCCTGCCTGCCTGCCTGCCTGCCTGCCTGCCTGCCTGCCTGCCTGCCTGCCTGCCTGCCTGCCTGCCTGCCTGCCTGCCTGCCTGCCTGCCTGCCTGCCTGCCTGCCTGCCTGCCTGCCTGCCTGCCTGCCTGCCTGCTTTCAAGGATGCATAACATGATAATAGCTATAAGGCTGCCAGTTTGATTTTTTTTCACCATTTTACATCATTTCCGCTCAGCATCTACAGGTGCCTTTTGGCATACATATAATTAATGTATGATGGACTTACCTTGTCCTCCTTTGTGTCCCATTTCTTTTTGCTGACAGTCCAAAGTGTCAATCTTCTAGGCTCTCAATGACAGCTATATATAATTTTAGGGGGGCTACGCCCCTCCATGATTTAATGACAGGGCTACAGACCCCCTTTCTTGCCGCCTCTGGAGACCACTACCTTGAATCGTTGTGTTTTAAAAACCTCAACTATGCCTTGGTTTTTAAAGTCCACAAAACTCCATGTACAGTGGATCCTCACTTTTCCGAACCTCGCTTATCTGAACCTCAGTTATATGAGCACCTTGATTATTCAAAGCTAAACTAACCGTTCCATTAGAGTATTTTGTCATTATCGTGTGTTTTATAAGAGTAAATGACTGTTCTATTAGAGTAATTGAACATAGCTGTGTATATAAATCAATGAGCTTCATATATCTGAGTAATTCACTTATCAGAACACTTTTGTCTAACTCTAGGAACAAAAATGTTCAGATAACTGAAGATTCACTGTACTAGATCTCTAACTTACACTAAAATTAATGTATATTTATGAGTTGGATATACTTGAAGTTTTGTTTATCATCTTTAGCAATTACACCTTCAACACCTACTACAACAGCTATGGTATCATCATCTCAACCAGTCATACCCATGGTATCATCATCTCCACCAGTCACACCAGTGGTTTCATTATCTCCACCAGTCACACCGCTGGTATCATCATTTCCACCAGTCACACCAGTGGTATCATCATTTCCACCAGTCACACCAGTGGTATCATCATTTCCATCAGTCACACCAGTGGTATCATCATCTCCATCAGTCACACCAGTGGTTTCATTATCTCCACCAGTCACACCGCTGGTATCATCATTTCCACCAGTCACACCAGTGGTATCATCATTTCCATCAGTCACACCAGTAATATCATCATTTCCACCAGTCACACCAGTGATATCATCATTTCCACCAGTCACATCAGTGGTATCATCATTTCCATCAGTCACACCAGTGGTATCATCATTTCAACCAGTAACACCAGTGGTATCATCATTTCCATCAGTCACACCAGTGGTATCATCATTTCAACCAGTCACACCAGTGGTATCATCATTTCCACCAGTCACATCAGTGGTATCATCATTTCCACCAGTCACATCAGTGGTATCATCATTTCCATCAGTCACACCAATGGTATCATCATTTCAACCAGTAACACCAGTGGTATCATCATTTCCATCAGTCACACCAGTGGTATCATCATTTCAACCAGTCACACCAGTGGTATCATCATTTCCACCAGTCACATCAGTGGTATCATCATTTCCACCAGTCACATCAGTGGTATCATCATTTCCATCAGTCACACCAGTGGTATCATCATTTCAACCAGTCACACCAGTGGTATCATCATTTCCACCAGTCACATCAGTGGTATTATCATTTCCATCAGTCACACCAGTGGTATCATCATTTCCATCAGTCACACCAGTGGTATCATCATTTCAACCAGTCACACCAGTGGTATCATCATTTCCATCAGTCACACCAGTGGTATCATCATTTCAACCAGTAACACCAGTGGTATCATCATTTCCACCAGTCACACCAGTGATATCATCATTTCCACCAGTCACACCAGTGGTATCATCATTTCCATCAGTCACACCAGTGGTATCATCATTTCCATCAGTCACACCAGCGGTATCATCACCTACACCCACAGTAACTCCCACCACAACTGTTTCTTCTGGTACTATCTCACCTTCGCCAACTTCCATTGGTATGTTGATCATATTACTGTATGTCAATATACTTAGAGAAAATTGCATTTGTATTACCCATTCACTGTATGTAATGGTTATGCAAACCTGTGCTGGCTACATAGTATGCATTGTTTATTGCTAGGTATTTAGCTTACAGTATCTTGTTTTATGCTGTATCACTATCATTTATACTAGTATACTATGGTAAGAAAATCCCTCGCATACAGTTATGCTGTTACGGTAATAAAACCATCATTCATCTCTTCTTTCACTACCTTTATGGCTTGGAACCCTACTTCATTTGTTAATTAATAATTCATCAATTTAATAATTATGCTAGTTTGTTTTGTTATTTTGTTATAGCATAAAAATATCTTTAAGATGATTTTTGAAGTAATTTTAGGTGGTTCACATCACTTTACGGAGATCCCTACTTAAACAGTTATACCATACTGTTTGTTTCACTATTTTTTATTACTTGGATTGCTGCATTGTATTAGTTTCTTCAGTTTTTGCTATAGTATGAAGCTGTGATATATATGTGTGTGTAACTGTTCTATTAGAATATTGAACATGGCTGTTGTATTAGGGTGGTTGCTTTATTAGAGTATCTTGATTGGGCCTAGGATGACTGGCTCTACACAATATTGTTGAGGGGCATAGTCTTTCCATGCCTCCTTTTCATCATGCTTGCAGTAAGAGAACAATCAATTACAGCTCAATGTAGATCCAAGGCTAGATCATTAAGGAACATGTTGTGATGTCATTTATTGTTGGTGCTGTTTACGGTAAAGGGTCATGATCAATCCTAATATGCAGCTTACAAGTATGGTATCTACTAGCTGGTATATAATACCTCTTACAGCAGCATGAGCACTTTGTATAATTTCACTACATCTAAATGTGGAAAATGTTGATACAAAAAATTAATGCCTCAATATAGTTTCATTGTATGAATAAGTCAAAAACCAGCATGATGGTGCATAGGGCAGACACTTGTTGGAACCACAAAGGCATATGCCACTTGTGAGTTAGTTATTGTGGCATAATAATGGTGTTCATACAATGTGTCCTATAGCTAAATGGGTTTTCATCTTTTTTTTAAATTCAGGATTTGATTTTTGTAAGGGATAATTATACTGTTTTTAATGCTATGCCTGGCATTAGTAATGCTGTAACTCTTCCATAAGGATGAATTTTTATGATGTAAGATATTTATATAATTAGAGGTGTACCGATATACCGATACATATCGTATCGGTGGCCGATATAGACATTTCTACTATATCGGTGGGAGCCGATATTGCTACTAAAAACCAATACGATACACCGATATACAACTGAACTATCTTGAGGACACTGTCCAATGATCAAGCCATATTATAAACCCTATTATTTAGCTATCAAGGGCCAGAAACAGTAGTTATCTTCCTTGTCTGAAAGCAGTACACTACATGAAGCCATCTAAGTGCATGGATAATTACTGTTTTGTTGTCACAAAGCTTACTAATCATACGACAAACACTCAACGGAGCCTTCCTGAATGGAGCCTTCCAACGGAGCCTGTCCGAACGGAGCCTTCCCTACCATCCGCCACAATGACATCCAAGATTTGACTGCAGAATTAATGTCAGAGGTTTGTCATGATGTATCTACTGAACCTCCCCTTCAGCCCTTGAGTGGTGAATCTCTCTCCCTACGTACAGCTAACCAAGATGTTGGTGCTCGCTTTGACATCAAGGCTTCTGGATTCTGGGGTTCTCGGTTTGAACCTACTTTTTTTGATGTTAGAATATTTAACCCTTATGCCCCTTCAAATCGTTGTAATCCCTATCACCAGCATGAAACTTCGAAGCACCGTCAGTATGAGGAGAGAGTGCGAGAGGTGGAACATAGTAATTTTGGTCCTCTTGTTTTTTCAACTTCTGGGGGCATGGGTGCCTCCACCACTGTGGCTTACAAGCGCCTGGCCTTCCTCCTATCTTGTAAGTGAAAATCACCCTACTGTAGAGTGATAAGCTGGCTTCGCTGCCGTCTTGGCTTCTCCTTATTGCACTCTGCCATCATGTACATAAGGGGTTCTCACTCCTCCTCTGGTCATCCCTTTAAGGGTAATGTTCCAGCATCAGTTGGCCTTGCACTGGGGGAGGGGCGTCTTGGGGCTGTTTCAGCCCCATTTCCTTTTTTTCTATTCTGTGTTCTGTAGGTTCTGTTTCAGTAGCTCTGTAGGTGTAGGAATAGGCTAAACCCATTTTAATGGAACATCTTAGTGTAGAGTAGAGTGTGGTAGATGGGAGTGCCAACTATGGCTGGTTCTTCTTTCTTTCAAAAACAATGAAAAAAACCGACAAACACTCATAGTGGTGGGCCTAGGGAAACAGCAAAAAGATGAACCAAGAGCACAGCATAAAACAATCAGCCATCTTTACAAGCCATTAAAATGTGGAGTAATCCGGACTAATCTTGGCAGGAACATGTATTAAAATATTTGTGGGTGCCTTATAGTCTGAGCTGTCAATAGAGGCCACACCACCATGGGTAACCAAGCATAGCCAATGATTTAAAGACTGTCTTCAGTAGTTTCTTCAGCAGCTAAAATAAAGTTAAACATGGCATATGTGGTTCCTCAAACATAAATAGCTGCACTTAGTTATATCGGTATATCGGATCGGTATTAGCATTTAGGCGTGGTATATCGGAATATATTGGATCGGTTTAAAATTTCTCTATCAGTACACCTCTATATATGGTTTTAATGAATGGTAGTTTTGAGGCTGTTGCACATATTTTTATTGTGTCCCTACTATATAGTACCTCCTTGCTGTAAAGTGATGTGTATGTTGCATACAATTGACTACAAATAATACAATCAATTTGTTTTTCAGTAAATTGTAAACCAGAGATGGCAACGTGCTTATCTGAGGTATGTTTGTATAACAATATAATATGAGTGTGTTTACATAAAGTATAGTAGCAATGAACTCTTGTTTCCTTGCACTGCTGTAATAGACAAATTTCATAATAAGGCTTTTTAGCGCATAATAATAACCACTGCCCCTAGTACCTGAATTTTCCATTCTTTTTAAGTGATAATGTCTAAAGTAATTTCTGCAAATTTTGAAAGGATATAGCATATAAGTGTTATAAGATATGACATTTTGAAATTTGTGGTTTCTCATACATCTATGTGAGAGGGCTACAGTTTCCCCTTTTGGGCAATCACAAAAATGAGGTATTTCAATGTATGCAAAAACCAAAAATTCTAAAGACTTATATCAATTTTACATAATTTTTAGATGTGAATGTCAGCAATAATTTCTTTAAGTTTCAAATGGATGGTGTATATTGAATCTCGATTACCCAGCAACTGGTGTCCCTCTCATATACAATGTATGGAAAAATTACAACTTCAAAATGTCCTATATTGTAACTTATATGCGCTATCCTTTTAAAACTTGAAGAGGTTACTTTAGACATTGACACCATGCAAATAATGTAAAATTTAGGTTGCTAGGGGCAACAGTTAATTTTTAAAAATAATAAAATTTGTCCATTATTGGCTGCTAAAAATTCATTGTGCTTAGCTAACACATGACTACTAGACAATATATACTTACAAATTGTTCATACACATATAAAAGCATCAGTGTCAGTTTATCGTGATAATTAGAACAATTGGTTGATGCTTTATAATCCAGTTACAAATATTCCACTCTTACACTTGAGGGAACTTTTGTTTAAAGTTTAATGTAGTCTCTCATAATAGACTTTCTGACTACTCTATATTATTGGGCATCATTTTCATGTATTTCATACAAATTGACTTCAAGGTTAGTATTATAGCACAAGAAAGCTAATACTTTTATGCCACAGTTGTCAGACAATTGTGGAAATATATAGTATAAGAAAATCACATCAGGATAACTTTTCAGTACTTGAATAGGTACATAGGTGTGGGAAGTAAAAACAAGAGCTTTGGATAATGTATCTGACTGTACATGTTGTAATACAATTGCCAGAAATTCTATTCTGAGAAACTTTTCCTAAATTGCCATCAAGGAAATTATCCATAATTTTCACAAGTGTACAGAGAGTACACTTCACCTACGTTCCTACCCAAATGTGCACTATAAAATGTTTATGTTATACTGTATGTAGCTACATGTTATGAACAAACGACTACATTTACAGTAGTTTTTCTCACTGTATCTGCCTACAACATGTACTTAATACTGTGGATCATCACAATGTAAGCACTGACATAATTTTGGAACTTTGTGTACACAATTTGTCTTCTTAGCTATCCCCCTTTGGCTGTAACCCAACTTCAAAATTATTTTATCATTCTAACTAAAAATTAGTGCTAGATTATAATCTTATAGTGTAACTACAGCTTAAAAACATAGAGATGAATTTGCCCCCTTCCCTTACATACTCTCTGTAGTGTTGCAAAAAATGCTGAAAATAATGGATGATTCCTAGTATATTTGTGACTGTAGGGTTGAAGTATTAAATTAATTGTTTTGTGTAATAAGCATTGAGAATTTTAGTAAGCAATGGTGTAGAAGTACACTGATTAAAAGTATGTACATATGTATAATGCTGGGAGAGAGAAGACATACTATACAGTATATATGCACAGTGTGACAAGAATTGGACCTTTCTGTGTGTGCATGAACAAATTCAAAGTACATATACTCTCTAGTACTGTAGTTTTGGTTTTGTAATATATAAAACTGATTTGCATGTACGCTCTGCAATAATCAAAAATGACTTTACATTCACTTGCATGTATACAGCAACTGTTAGTACATGTATTGATGTGTCTCAAATCTTTGAAGTATTATTTATGGCTCATTCTCATTCTTTCTGATAGTTTTACCCATTTGGGTTTGATACAAGTGATAATATAGTAGGACCAACTCTTGATGGTTCCTCACCACCAGTTAACCTGACTGAAGACTTCATCTTTTTTGACCAAATTTACAGAAGATTATTTGTAAGTGAATCATGATTATTTTGAAATACAGTGTACGTAACTGTGTAGTGGAGTTTCATATCTTTTATTTGAATCAATATTTTGTGTATAATTTTCTATAGAACACATGAATAGATTCTCTATCTTTGGAAAGTACTGGTATATGGTTTCCCTATGCTTCAAAGCTGATCACCTGCATATTTTAGTATATGTTAAAGTATTGCTGTGAGTGCTATACAATTAATAAAGCATGAGGCATGCAGCCGTGTACTACTTTAGTATTGAACCCAAGCACTGAGTGTTTATTATTAAGCAAGGTGATGCTTTAAATTATTTACAGAATGTTCTAATGGATTGAGGCCCAGTGCACAAATCATGCTCACATGGCAGTGAATGTCAGCAGTCCAGGTGCATGATGTTGCTGGTGTTTCGGCTTCCTTGTAATGTACAGTAAGCATGTTAATTAGTGTAATGATTGTAATTTTCTCTGGACCAAGCTGCTGAGTACGGAGTTCCAGCATTATGTTTGCCACACTCAGCTATCCTGAGGGATGTATACAGCAAACCACTGATGCCCATGTTTTATTACTGTCATAACTCCACCTTTTCAAACACACTTTCTGTAATAACTTTGGACAAGCTGTAAGACCAGGAGTCCTACAGACCTTCAGAACTTGTGCTTTAAAGTCTAAATAAATAAATAAATAAATAAATAAATAACTATACTTTAATTATAATTATTAAGTGTTGAAGATTCATAAAATTTCCTTTGATCATGTTTATAACCTGTAGCTATTATTATAGCTAGTGATTGTTGATTATTACATTGTGCAGGTCAACAACAATGGAAAAATCACTTTGGAAAATAGTTTCAGTCAGTTTAATCCTACCAGATTTCCTAGAAATGGTACAGATCAAGCAGTGATTGCTCCATACTGGGCTGACGCAGACACCAGAATAAATGGGAGTGGAAACGTGTTTTTTCGAGAGACCACAGATGCTACTTTACTTCAAAGAGCTTCTAGTGAAATACAGGATGGACTGTCTATGTCTTTTTCTCCAACTCACTTAGTGATAGCTACATGGGATTCCATTGGCTACTATAATCAGAGAACTGACCGGGTAATTGCATATGCATATGTTATGTAATGCATTTGCATTGTAATTGTGTAATTATGTATACACGCTGTACACAACATATAGTATACTGTGATTAGCCATTTCTGGTACATAATTGCACTAGTGAATTTATATCTAAATTATGTTTTGTGTTTATTTGTATGTAGAGGAACACATTTCAATGTGTGCTTGCAACTGATGGAATATGGTCTTTTATAATATTCCTGTATGCTGATGGACTAATACAATGGACTACTGGTGATGATTCTGGTGGAATAAATGGACTTGGTGGGAATGCAGCAACTGCTGGATATGATGCTGGTGATGGAGAGAACTTCTTCAACATCCCTGGATCAGGGACTTCAGAAATCATTGGTATTACAAGGACCAGCAATGTGGGTAATCCTGGAATGTGGATATTTAGAACTACTCAACAAGGTGTGTAATGGTAGCTGTTTCACAATTTCACACAATACTAAATAATGTTGTGGTGAATTACTACTGTAACAAGTATCAATTATTATCTGAAAAGTGAAGTATCCATTACGCTTTGTGGTTGGCTATGTTCAACCACGTTACACAGCAGTACGAATCAAGAACTGTTCAAAAAGCACCTCTGCAACCAAAACAGCCACCATGAAAAATACGGACGATTTCCATTACGAAGGGAAGCCATCACGTGCTATTACCAAATCGACACTTTCTGCTGTCAGCAAAGATGAATGTGACACAGAGGAGTACACTGGTAAGTCCATGAAGAATGCATTGTACGTACTGCAGTATGCCAAAAGGCACCTCTCGGGCAGAGCGACATCGAACAGAGAAAAAATCAAGCCTGTAGACTTAGCCGTTATCGAGTTACACTTATCTGAAGGTGTCAGTCAGTCAGTCAGACAGTCAGTCAGTAGAAAATTCCGTTAATTTAAAGTTCTGTAGCAACTTGTTGAAAATGTTTCGGGTCGATCTGAAAGGTTGTTTGGCTTAGTTTTACCTAACCAATACTGCCTCATCATCATCAGGGAAATTTGAGGCTGGTTTTTGGGTGATGGTATTTTGTGGGCCACACCTACTCCTTTGTGGTCCCTACTATACAGTACTATCGTAGTGAATGATAAGTATTCATCAGAGACATGAAGAGTGGTAGTACAATTAACAACTAAAAAATGTTATAAATATACTGTAGTACACAAAACTTAATGTGGATTATTAAACTCCTTTTTACTCACTTAAAAAAGTTATTCAAATACGTATCAATGATCAGTGTTTTAAAACTTTAAATGAAAGAGTAAATTGCTGTAGTACCTTAAAACTAGTTGTCACTTTCATTTCTGATAAAAATGCTATTTGGCAGCATTATTTATGCTGCTTTAAATACAATTGTGATTATAGTAAATTTGAATTGTTCACATACCTCAGATGAAGGGGTCTGGAAGTAACACCCCCACGGAAGTTGACTATATAGACTCAGCAGATGACTACGTATGTTCCAGCAAAGACTAAAATCACCACATTTCAAAGTGGTGAAATGGTAGCTAAACCCAAAATTGGTTAATCATAGTTTCAACATTTTCAGTATCTAAAGTGCTTGTTTCTCGCTAAACCACCTTATAGATCTTAAACATCTTAAACATGCCTCTAGGAATAATTATCCCATAGAAAGTGTTGTTATCAAACAATACGGTAGTACAGTTTAAGTAGGGATCCCGCAAATATTAAGCGTGCCTCTTCCTAAAATTCTGCTTTTAAACCTATGTAAAACTGAAGCTACAAATTGTTATTTCATAATCTCACATCTAATTCATAGATATATTTGTTACCATTGTAAGTGATCCACCTGGTAACCTTGTTGATGATGGTAATAATACTTTTGAACACCTGATTGGATCCAACATCACTTTCACCTGTGAGGTCAACTCTACACTGACATTTAATGACAGTGATTTTATTTGGGCTTGTTCTACTGGATGTTTTGCTGACATGGAAGTGGAACAAACTATTAACATCACTGAAATAGAAGTAACGGACAGTGGAATATTAAATTGCTCTATCATCATTGATGGTGTGGAGTACACTAGTGAACCGTATGACTTACGAGTATCAGGTATGTGGCAATAAGATCAAACATTTTAGTTATGGATGCTTTGTGTAATGTACATGGAAAAAGTATTGTAAATGTAAGTATTGTATATTATGAAAATACAGAAAGAAACCACACCTTTTACTTTGATCTATTTCAAAATATCACTAAGGCATTAATATACTACGACTGAGGTAAACATTTTTATAACAGATCATTAGTTTGCAACAATGATATCTCTTTGCTAGGCAATTTACATATTTACACCAAAGTAGCTATTCTAAATTAACCACTGTAAAATAATACTGTTTATCATTCCCTTTATAGTCAGAGAAAGAGGTATATCTAGTTAGAGCACTATCATGAGTAAATTTGTTATGAATGCTTCAAATTTGGTAAATGTTTTATTCAGCTCAGTTCCTTCAGTGAATGCTATTTACTTCTCTACAATTATTATTATTATTTTATTTCTAATCCCTGTGGCAAATAAAAGATGACTTCAGTTTAATGCTTGTCTTACAGAATTTACTCAAACAATTACACTACAACCATCTGGAGTCATGCAAGCAATGGCGGGTGGAATGCAGGACATTGTTTGTTCAGTAACAACAGCTGTTACAACAGACACAAGTGAAGTAGCTCTTACCTGGGTAGGACCTGATGGAGTTATAATAGAGGATGATAGAGTGTCCATTATTCCAACATTTTCTGATGGTAACACTTACACAACAATCCTTCAATTTGACTATCTGATGGAAGGTGATGAAGGAGTGTACACTTGTGATGTAATGATTGGAGAAAGTGTTGATTCATTGTCTGTGGAACTACAAAACATTATTAGTAAGTACATGTGCAAGCATTGACACGCATGACACAAATTTTGCATATACGTATGGCCTAATGTATTGGTGGAGTTTACATACGTATATATGTAATTGGATGTAGAATGGAATCACTATGCTGCACTGCTACAAGCTGTCCACCTCCTAAAAGTCAATTGGTGGAAAAGTAATCTACACCCAGTGAAGACAAAACCAACGTTGAACCTGACCTTAACCCTAATGCTAGCTGAGATGTGCCTGTTAAACATAACACTATATCATTCACTGTCTACGATTTCAAAGTGAGCTACTGTAGAGTTGGCTCAGTTTGCTGGGATGGTGACTTATTCCCTCCAACCCTACTTTAGCTCGCTGCAAAATCACTGAAAACTTACCTCCATAGAGTGTACTTTTATACAACTAGAGTGTTTAATACTGATGATACAGTGCCAATAGCCATTTAGCTAAGCACGTAGCATGCCAGTTTACCACATTTAAACGTGGACTCCAGTGCCAGCATTTATCCACTTTAATTGGAGCATTTCAATCAGAGTGACTGTGGCGTACCATGGCCACCTGCTTCCATTCCTTCTCTAGTCACGTTTTCACTTAGTGGCATCTCTGCACAAGGTTCCCCAACACCATTACAGGCCTATATCAACAAAATTAGAATATACTTCAATAGTACAAAGGACAGTTTCTACCTTAATATTACTTCCTCGGCCTTTTAATAGATGTTGTAGTTATCAAACCACTAAACACAAGTTTGTGCTGACAATCAAAAATACTTCGGTGCAACCAATAAGTGAGAGTTTACACTATTGGGAGGACAAAATGCTGTGAAAGAGACTTTGGTATTTAAAAACAAAGTTGTATGTTAAAGATTTCATAATCTTGTGTTAATATGTATGTATATGGTAAATTTAGAAAATAAATGTTAAGCTTGATAGTCATTGTATGTACTATAATTATTGTATGTGTTTATGAATAAATGTTTACCACCATAACTTCATTATGTTCACTATTTTTTTTCTGCTAGTTCCAAGTCCTGTGGTAAATTTGAGAGCCGTATCTGATCAGATTACTGGACAACCACTTACACTGGAGTGTAATGCAACAGCAGTCAGGGGTATTACAAGCAGTGTGGATATATCAATATTTTCACTGGAAACATTTGAAGATGTAGATCCCATCATAGTTGGTAACTCAGCAGTGTACAGTGCAACTTTCACACTGGATGAATTGACTGCCTTTGATAATGGCAGACTTCTAGTCTGTATGGTTAACATAAATGGTACAACAGCATTTGCAAGTGATGCAATTACTTTGGATGTCCTAGGTTAGAGAATATGCAACAATTTAGATAAATCTCAATAGACACGCGTTTGTATTAATCAATGGGGTTTGAGATACTATGATAGTGATTCCAGTACAATTGCTTCTCCTTCATTATTCTACATGTTCCACTGTACTGCATGGATAAAAAGCTATGCAGGGAGCTTACTCCTTAGTAAATGCACTTCCTAGATGCACTTCCTAGATGGTGGAAACTCAGCTTTACAGCAAATTTAGTTTGACGCCAAAAAGAAATAGACACAACATACGTATATTTCCATTTGGTTATTTATGTCTTAAATGGACCAACAACACTTTAGTATTGTGACATCCAACTTTATCAGTACTAAATGGTTAGGCTTCAGTTTAGTTGTCTAATACTAGCATTTTCAACACTGGTATTAATACAGTCACTAGCCAAAAAGTAAAATACAGTGCCAAATATAGTGATGTGAGTGCCAACTACACATTTTCAAATTCATAATGGCTACTCAAGCTCTAATTATCCAGTAGTAAATCTTCAAAATTGGACATTCATATAATCAAATCACTGTGGAGACACAGATCATATTTCTTAAACTCGTCAATCTCTTAAATAGCCTCAGGTAGCTAATTACATTCAATCTAGTAGTGTTTGTGTCCCAAATCACTATTACACCGCAGAACATATTATCCTCCTTGGAACACAATATAGCCATAGCACTCAATATCCTCGTTACCTACACATCCAGATGTCGGTTACCTACCACTAAACATAACTTTGTAGCAGCTAATTAGAAACATATCGGGTTGCACTGAAGACACCTTTTAACTTACAGTAACTAATACTGTCAAAGTAATGTGAACTCAAGGCATTTTGAGGATGATTTCTGGTCATCATTTGTTTATGTAGGAAAGTGCAAACCTTCATGATTCCTATTAAAGAGCACTAGCACAATTGAGTCTAATAATTATATTTTATTACACAGATATCATTGTTACCATTGTAAGTGATCCTCCTGGTAACCTTGTTGATGATGGTAATAATACTTTTGAACACCTGATTGGATCCGACATCACTTTCACCTGTGAGATCAACTCTACACTGACATTTAATGATAGTGATTTTATTTGGGCTTGTTCTACTGGATGTTTTGCTGACATGGAAGTGGAACAAACTATTAACATCACTGAAATAGAAGTAACTGACAGTGGAATATTAAATTGCTCTATTATCATTGATGGTGTGGAGATCACCAGTGAACCATATGACTTACAAGTATCAGGTATTACATGTACTACATAAGTTGCGAAACAAGTTTCAAACAATAATATAGGAATAAAAACCACAAGATGTGTACCTTGCTTAGCATTTTTAAGTATTCATGAGGAAAATTCAACCATGTTGTGGCTCTAGATGGTTTTTCCCACTGATGTTTAGTTTGAACTCTGGCTGTTCATCTGAGGCAGATGGATATCACTGATTTAGGATATTTAGCTATCATGGAAAAGGGGGACACATCCCATTTTAGATTTTCATTGCTTTAAAAAATTTGGAATTGCTTGTTTTAGCCATGTAAATAATGTTGTCACTAAGTAAAGAACAGAAAGTTCATGACAGTCTCAAATTAATTTTTTAGCAAAATTTAATATTACAATAACTCAATTACGTCCTAAAGTTCTGTTTAATGCTCACCATGTGATCACCTAAATTTCCAAATGCTGCTTGTCATCTTTTGCTGCTGACCCCTTCAACTTGAAAAGATGCAATTCTTTTAAATATGGTAGAGTATAACGCAGTGCAAAATACAGTACAGCTCAAATGCAACCTCGTTTCACAAGATTGCAAGCGATTATAAAACTCACTATTTAAAAGGTGTGACACCCATTTTGCTCACGAGTATTCATCCCAAACTAAACAAGATGAATACTTGTGAGTAGAATGGGTGCCGCTGCCTTTAATTAGCAAGTTTATTAATCGCTCGCACTCTCACGACATGATTGAGTGGTACCATACACATACAGTACTAAATGAATTGATGCTGTGTTGAATAATAGTTTGAAAGAATGAAAGTTATTAAAGGACACATGTCTTCTTCTTCTACTTTTGATTACGCAATTTGGAAAGTTCGTTCTTACAATTATATGCAGATATATTCTTAAGTAACAAGCACAGCATAACACATTAACAAATAACTTTATTTCAGTATTTGTTTTACAGAATTTATTCCAACAATTACACTACAACCATCTGGTGTCATGCAAGCAATGGTTGGTGAAATGCAGGACATTGTTTGTTCAGTAACAACAGCCTTTGGGACAGATGTAAACGAAGTAGCTCTGACCTGGGTAGGACCTGATGGAGTTATAATAGAGGATGACAGGGTATCTATTATTCCAACATTTGCTGATGGTAATACGTACACAACAATCCTTCAATTTGACTATCTGATGGAAGGTGATGAAGGAGTATACACTTGTGATGTAATGATTGGAGAAAACATTGAAACACTGTCTGTGGAACTGCAGAACATTACCAGTAAGTACATGATAATAATTTGTTAATGAATCCAAAGGTGGCAGCCTAGAAATGGCCACAATGATGTTGATATTAATTATGCACAACCAAAATTGATTTGCATTAACTTCATTGCATTGGTTGCCACTATTGATTTCACAACTTTATTTACCCTAGGCTGCACGCGTTTTGCACATCTTGGCTGTTTTTGTGTGGATTTTATTTCTTTTTATAGGCCCAAATCCTGGCCATTAGCTGGCTTTGGGGTTTATTTTTACTCACATTTTTTCTTATCTACAGACAAAATGATAATTATTGAAAGAAAAGTTGTAATTGCATTGTTTATTAGAATTTTATTGTAATTCTCTAATAGAGCACACATTTGTGAAGAATTCTAATAGAACACACATATATCATTCTGGAATTTCCATTGGAATATCTATGAAATACAACTTTTACTGGAGTGTATTAAGTAGATTTTAGCTAGAATTTAATGCTATTGAGTGAGGTAACCAGCAGTGATAGCAGTGGCCCAGTAGTTAAAGATTTGGGTCTTTAGTATGCAGTTCAGTGCTTTGAATCCTGGTAAGTTTTTTCTGACATTTTATGCACATTTTTACCCCATGGTGACTGTTCTATTAGAGTATCTCAATCCAACATTCCACAGTTGTTTGGTTTTTGCTTTGTATGTTACATCTTTGCTTGTCTAACCATTAAAAGTGCTGCTATAATGGTTAACCTAGACACACACCAATTGTGAAGTTGTATTACATTTGTAAGCTGTAGCCTTAACAAACTTTTGACCTTTTATGCATAAATGAATGTTCATAGCAGCTTGGATACTTATCAGTTCCTTGAAACTTAGTATGTAAATTCATCATTATATCTGTACCAAATTCCAAGGTAATAGAATTATACATTTATGTCAGTTTTTGCAGAGTTTGCTAAAAGATCCCATAGACCCCTTAAAAGAAGAAAAACAATAATAAGATTGAAACTTTGGGTTCCGATATCTTATGAATGGATGGGGTGAATATAATCAAATTTGCTGTATGGCCTACCCTACCCAGCAAACAGCTATAGTACAAAAATGGTGTTCTTTGAAGAAAGACCAGGGAGCTATACAGGCATGAAAATTGCATTTGTTCTTCTTGCCAACATGCACACAGTGTGATGCACCAGCTTTCTCAACGACTTCATCTATAATCATGTGATACCTGTTATTGTTTAATCTGTTAGTTCCAAGTCCTGTGGTAAATTTGAGAGCTGTAACTGATCAGATTTCTGGACAACCACTTACACTGGAGTGTAATGCAACAGCAGTTAGGGGTATCACAAGCAGTGTGGATATATCAATATTATCACTGGAAATATTTGAAGATGTAGATCCCATCATAGTTGGTAACTCAGCAGTGTATAGTGCAACTTTCACACTGGATGAATTGACTCCATTTGATAATGGTAGATTTCTAGTCTGTTTGGTAAATATTAATGGTACCACCTCATCAGCAAGTGATGCAATCACTTTGGATGTCCTAGGTGAGGAGTGTAAATCTGTCTCCCTAAAGATGTATAGACAGTTGATATGTACTGCATTGTATATCTAATATTTGCATACACTATCTCATGTTCTAACAGGTATGCATGTAATAATACACAAAAATATGGTTCAGGGCTTGATTTGGTGTGGATGGATTTCACTGCATAAGAAGTGGTATAAGGAATAATTTATGTTGGACTTAAATTTCACTCTCAATCCTCAGCAGTGATAAGAAAGCTAACCAACTATTAGGTAGAGATTTTACAATGGCAGATTTCTAGTCTGTTTGGTTAATATTAATAGTGCCACTTCAGGTGATATATTAATTTTAGATGTCTTAGGTAAAGATAAAATCATAATTATATGTATTGGTATGTTTCACCTTTGTTTGAAGTTAGTATATACGTATACAAATTGGCAGCAGTTTTTATCTGCCTACACATTCTACTATGAATAATGTATAAATAGTGTGTATACACCTGTACATAGGTCATTGGTGTAATGTATCTAGGTGTTTATCAGTGTCTTGTTTAGCAACAATAATATATGTAACCCAGTCTGGGAAAACCGGTCTTATTGCCTATTTAAAATTGAGAAATGCCAGTTTTAAGCATTCAGTGTGTTATAGCTTGCCAACGGTAGAAGCTATGTGCAACAACTTTTCACACATTTTACACCAATTACTTACCTTCAAGAGCATCAACAGTAGAAGTAGCCAACACTTAAGTTTGCAGCCATTTTAGATAGTTTTTAACTTACTAGGCAAGCTCCAAAGGGGTGGGTGGCGGGGGCTGGAATCAGGCAAGAGACTGTTTTGAAAAATTAAAAAGGAAGGCATAAGGATGAATGAGGCCAAGTTATGAGCCACTCAGGTATCAAAACAAAAGCACATTTACAGCACAGGTCTTTGACCGCTCATACGGATCGCCACTGTGCATGAAAAAAGTAGCCAGCGGAAGCAGACCACTTGAGTCTTGATTGTGAAATTGAGTGATAGTTTATTCATGTAGTTGTGTGTTCTTAGTGAAAAAGCAAATCTGCTGTCATGGGTGATAAGACCGGTTTTTCCCAGACTCAGTCACATATAACTGTTGCTGTACATATGCTAGTAGCATGCACTTTTAAGCAATTCTTTTGTGACAACAATACAATTACAGTTTATATCATTATATACAATATCATGTGTAGCACAGTATGTTGCATACAAATTATAAACATAGCTTTATGTTATAATTTTTTTTTTCAGTGATTTGTAATCCAGAAATGGCAACATGCTTATCTGAGGTATGTACATATGTATATCAATGTATGTGTGTGTTTAGATCATTACATAAAATACAGTTAGCAACATACTCTTGCAGTGCAACAATTACTGAATTTATTTGTGGGTACTTAACACATGACCACTAGCTAGGCAGTATAACCCTAGATTAATTCCTTGTAATATTATGGTGCAACTACTGTATAGTCAACATTTTTTAAGCATAAAGATGAATTTACAGCCTCCCTTTTGTACAATCCTGAAAGTAATCAATGATCCCCAGTAGTAGTTTGTAACTTCTGAAATATCTACCAATTTAGCTGAACTCACTACATAGTAACTTATAATAATTTCTACTACTGGGTTATATTTGTAACTTTGCAGAAGTTTCTACAGGTTGCTTGCTACGTAGCTGAACTCTGTACATAATAATTTATCATAACTGAAGGCTTAAAGCATTAAATTATCTATTTTATTTAATACACTGACATAACTATTATTGAAAATTTGTAGTAAGCAATAGTTTGGTAGGTATAGTAAGCTGGAACTGATGAAAGAACTGTATGTATAATGCTGGCAGAGTGAAGACATATACAGTAGTGTAAGCATTGGACCCATTTATGCGAACAAATTTAGCACTCACAAATATTTTTTGATTTGCATGGATAGTCTGCAATGATCAATAATGACTGTGCATTTCCTTGCATGTCTACAGCTACTGTACATAGTACATGTATTGATGTGTCTCAATTCTTTGAAGTGTTATGGTGAATTTTCATTTTTACTAATAGTTTTACCCATTTGGGTTTGATACAAGTGATGGTATAGTAGGACCAACCCTTGATGGTTCCTCACCACCAGTTAACTTGACAGAAGATTTCATCTTTTTTGACCAAACTTACAGAAGACTGTTTGTAAGTGAATCATGATGTAATTGCAGTACTGTAGTGACTTCACATCTTTTATTTGAATCAATAATATAATTTTGCATAATTTCCTGTAGAAACACAGGCAAAGCTTTTCTATCTTTAGAAAGTACCAGTATAGTGGAAACTCAGTTACCCTAACTCCTTGGGCCCAGGGGTGGTCCACAAGTCTGTATCTCTGAAACTGTGTGTAAAATAATCTTAAAAGTAGCACAAAGAACATTTTTGAAAATTTCAGTATTATCAACTATCCTAATAGAAATGTCACTACTCTAACAGAGCAGTCATTTCTATAGTTCAGTTAACCAAGAATCTGGATAAGTGGGGTCTGGATAACTGAGGCTCAACTGTAAATGTTTCCTTATGTCTCACATATTTTAGTATATATATAATGCTGCAAGTGCTTTGAATAAAGTGCAAGGCATGCAGCCATGATGCTAATAAAGCATGAGGCAAGGCTGAGTGATTTATATAGAATCAAGGCAAAGTGCTGACTGCTTTATTATTGGTATATATAGCATGAGCAAAGCAATTTTTAAAATTATTTATGAAATGTTCTAGTGGACATGTAGTACATATAATCAGTAGCTTCTAGCTAGTGATTGTTGATTATTACATTGTGCAGGTCAACAACAATGGAAAAATCACTTTGGAAAATAGTTTCAGTCAGTTTAATCCTACCAGATTTCCTAGAAATGGTACAGATCAAGCAGTGATTGCTCCATATTGGGCTGACGCAGACACCAGAATAAATGGGAGTGGAAACGTGTTTTTTCGAGAGACCACAAGTGCTACTTTACTTCAAAGAGCTTCTAGTGAAATACAAAATGGACTGTCTATGTCATTTTCTCCAACTCACTTAGTGATAGCTACATGGGATTCCATTGGCTACTATAATCAAAGAACTGACCGGGTAATTGTACATGCATAATTTATACAATGTGTTAAATATGGAGCTGCAAAACTGAAGGTTATTGTACTTGCTTGAAACACTTTTGTTGTAGTGCATCATTTACCAGTTGTAAATCTTCATAGTTAGGCTTAAACCAATTTTATGCTTTAAAAACAGTTTTATTATTGGGTGCATCCATTTAATGGACTTGACTACTGGACTCAAGTAGTTCTTATTTCTAGCCTTTTATAGGTGTATTGAAATGTTTTAGAAATCAGCTCCGTTCACCATTAAACATACTTTTTATTGACAGAAACCACATGAAAACCTCGGTGTAGTTCAGGTGTTGAACGTAATTTACTTACTGCTTGCAATAATATAAGAACAGTGTGCATACATGCATGTACGTCTATGGAAAACAGGTATATATATATATATATATATATAAGACAGAAACCAGTACTAACCTATTCATTATATACACTGTGTATACACCCTGTACACAACATACTGTATACTGTGATTAGCCATTTTTGGTATATGATTGTGACTTTATATCTAAATTATATTTTGTGTTTATTTGTATGTAGAGGAACACATTTCAATGTGTGCTTGCTACTGATGGAGTATGGTCTTTTATAATATTCCTGTATGCTGATGGACTGATACAATGGACTACTGGTGATGATTCTGGTGGAACAAATGGACTTGGTGGGAATGCAGCAACTGCTGGATATGATGCTGGTGATGGAGAGAACTTCTTCAACATCCCAGGATCAGGGACTTCAGAGATCATTGGTATTACAAGGACCAGCAATGTGGGTAATCTCGGAATGTGGATATTTAGTACTACTCAACAAGGTGTGTAATGGTTCATCTACTGTTCTACACACTGTATATGTGTACATAATATGAACATACATACTTATACCATAATAATATACTTTCACTCAATGCTAAACAAAATTGTGGTGAATTACTAAGAATTATTCATCAGAAATATGATGATGAATACTGGTAACACAATTTAATATTTTATGGGACAACTCACAAATGTTGTAAATGTAGTACACAGAACTTATTGTAAATTATCAAATTCCTCTTTATTCACTTAACAAAGTTATCCATAAAATTATGTATTTATTAGGGATGCAACAATACTGGTAAATATCATATTGCATATTGCCTTTTAAAATATTGCAATATTTTGCTGTAGTACAATATTCGGATTACGGCCTTTAGCGTTGTTAAAGTGCTATACTTGTGTATTTAACTCATGGAAATAAGCTTCATAAGATACAGCAGATAGCATTAGTGTCATGTGGTGTACACCCACCAGTCAAAAGCTGCTTATAATGGACAACAGTTATTAAATAGGTATTACAGTACAAATAGGCAGTACTACAACCAGCACTGTTTGTTTAGGATATGTGGCTTCTAAAACAGCTACATTCTGGTGGCTTTGATGCCCACCTTCCAGGAGGGTGGCAGCTGAATAGGCTAATTATCTACAAGCCACAGCCCATTACAACCCTGCAATATTATGCAATATATTGTGACACAGCAATATATTGCAATAAGCAATATATTGATATGTTTCATCACACATACTGTATTGTATTGTGATAGAAAATATTGTAGTATATCGATATATCGATGCATTGTTGCACCCCTAGTATTTATCAGTGATCAGTGATTTAAAACTTTAGTATATGCAGTATCTTGAAACTAGCTGTCACTTTCATTTCTGAAAAATCCTAAGTTTACCATTATCCAGACTGCAGGGCTTGCTATAGGGTTCTCTGGAAGTATAACTGGAGCAAATTAAAAGATAGCAACAATATAATATTCCTAGACGCATGTTTAAGATGTTGAAAATACTATAAGGTGGTTTTGTGAGAAAAAAATACTTTAGACACTGAAATTGATGAAACTATGATTAACTAATTTAGGGTTTACCATTTCACCACTTCTTCATTGAAATGTGGTGAGTTTGGTCTTTGCTGTCAATTGTTGGATCTTTATAGTCAACTGCTGGAGGGGGAGGGTTACTTCCAGGCCCCTGCATCTGAAGTCTGCGACAATTCAAAATTACTAGAATCACTATACTGTATTTATAGCAGTGTAACTAATGCTACTTAATGATGGCATTGACAAAAGTTGCTAGCTAGTTTCTGTAGCTATGCATTTTTAGAAGAATAAAAGCTGTCAGAAACACTAGAAGCTACTGTAAAAGTTCTCTTAAAATGTAAAACTGAAGCTGCAAATTGTTATTACACAATCTTGCATTTAATACACAGATATCATTGTTACCATTGTAAGTGATCCTCCTGGTAACCTTGTTGATGATGGTAATAATACTTTTGAACACCTGATTGGATCCGACATCACTTTCACCTGTGAGGTCAACTCTACACTGACATTTAATGATAGTGATTTTATTTGGGCTTGTTCTACTGGATGTTTTGCTGACATGGAAGTGGAACAGACTATTAACATCACTGAAATAGAAGTAACTGACAGTGGAATATTAAATTGCTCTATCATCATTGATGGTGTGGAGTACACCAGTGAACCATATGACTTACGAGTATCAGGTATGTGTATGAATTATGCAATAAGATCAAACATGTTTAGTTATTATTATAATTTGTTAACGATGTAAAGGCAATGCCTGTATATCCTGCATGGGTGTGTACATTGCATCTCTTAGCTAGTCACCTTGCATATTTATACCAAAGTAGCTATTCTAATTATTATCCATTCAAATGCTGTAAATACTGTTTAATAAGTCCCTTGTTAGTCAGAGAAAGTACCAGGACTAGGAATATCTTGTTACAGCATCATCATTACTAAATTTGTCATTAATGCTTCAAATTTCATTATTTTCTTCTCTGCAATTAATTTTTTATTTCTAACTCCTATGGCAAATTCAGTTCAATGCTTGATTAAGTAACGTCTACAATAGAATAATACATTTAACATACAGATTTGTCTTATAGAATTTACTCAAACAATTACACTGCAACCATCTGGAGTCATGCAAGCAACTGTTGGTGAAATGCAGGACATTGTTTGTTCAGTAACAACAGCTACTACTACAGACACAAGTGAAGTAACTCTTACCTGGGTGGGACCTGATGGGGTTATAATAGAGGATGATAGAGTGTCCATTATTCCAACATTTTCTGATGGTAACACTTACACAACAATCCTTCAATTTGACTATCTGATGGAAGGTGATGAAGGAGTGTACACTTGTGATGTAATGATTGGTGAAGATGTTGATACACTGTCTGTGGAACTCCAAAACCTTATTAGTAAGTACAAGTGCAAGTACACTTTACACATGTGACATAAATTTTTCATAGTTCTAGATTAAATATTAACATATTGGTAGAAAATGATAATTGTAAGATAACACGGTATTATATGGCTATAAATTCAACAGAGAACCAATTGTCGTTTAGTATATCTATACCAAAAACAGCCAAGCTGTGTAAAAGAGTGCAGCTCCCCTATAAAGGCCAGGACGGAAAGTTGTGAATCAAAAGTGGTGGCTAAACAATGGCTGCAATGATGTTAATGCCCATCATTTGTAATGGCTCATCATCCTGGCTTTTTGGAGGGGGATGGGGTGCACCCTTGGCATTAACATCATTGCAACCTTTTCTTAACCGGTTGCACAACTTTTTTCAACCTGACTTTTTTGGGCGAGCACACCCTTTCATCGAAGCTTGGCTGTTTTGGTAAAGATATCTTTTCTTTTGTAACTGTAAATCCCAAAGCCGGCCATAGGCTTGCTTTGGGGCTTCTTTTTTACTTTTCTTCTTTCTTTCATGCAGAAATAAGATGGAAACTTTTAAATTTGTATGGTCTGTTTGAAATTGTGTAATCAATGTTAATATGTAACAAAATTTTTAAAAGGGTGGCTTGTGTCATAGGGAGATTTGTGATGTAATTGAACTCTCTACAGGCTGACTTTGTATGTAGCTGAGTTCTCTACATGGTGGCTTGTATTTTAGCTGAACTCTATACAGCGAGACTTGTGTAGCTAAACTCTAGAGGGTGACTTATTTGCAGTTGAATGTTCTGCAAGGTGACTTGTTCATAGTGAACTACTGTATCAACGGAGGGTCAATTGTTTGTAGCTGAACTCTCTACAGGGTGGCTTGAAACATAGTTTACTTTCTACAGGGTGGCTGGTATAGTATCTGAACTCTCTACAATAGGCATGTGCCTATTATGCCGGCATAATTTTGAGAATAATACATAGATCACCAATTTCATGAGAATAATTCCAGAATAATTGGACGGTTAAAGACGTAAATTTAAAATTATCAGATGTTTACAGGAATAATTGGGGGCATGTCTATTCTTGATTAACCAGAAGAAAGAGCTAAGCTACTAAGAGTGATATATAGCTGACATTATTATGCTGAAAAGGAGCTGAAAGCTTCTAAAAGATCGATATACTCTAACAGAACGCTCAAATACTTTAGTAGAGCAGTCAGATCATTTCATGTTAATAATCTGCAGCCAGCATCAGGGATTCAACTGCATGATTATCTGCAATTCTGAAACTTGTACATCTAATACCAGTGTATCTTCTTCAAGTCTTGATCATTTCTATCAAAATTAGTATGTAGCTATAACCATAGCTTTAATACACCAATAATTTTAAAACACTTTAACTAATGCTGCAGTTTGCAAATACTGTAGCTATTCTAAGTCTGTTGCAACTACTTATGGCTAGAAAAATTAATGATGTGTAAGATGGAGCACTTCATTTATTCCCATTAATCAATTCTGGCAAACTACTTAGATCAGCATCTTGAAAACTACTGTAAGTGACTAGCTACAGAGAATTAATTTGGAATAACAAGAAAAAAAGAGTAATGGGTGAAAATTTTGGGAAATCCTGGTAAGAATAATAGGTAAAAGTTTGAGCATAATAGGCTCAGGCCTACTCTATATGACCTGTTAAGAAGCTGAACCCTAAATGTAGCTGAATTCTCTATATACATGGTGAATTGTTTGTAGCTGAAGTCTCTACAGATGACATGTTGGTTATGTGGCTGAATTCTCTACAATAGCTGAGCTTTTGACATTGTGAATTGTTTGTTGCTTAATTTTCTATGTTGAGACTTGTTGTAAACGTGAATTGTCAACAGGATGACACTTCATGTGGCTGAACTCTCCATAGGGTGACTTTTTGTTACACAGTGACTTCTTATGGAGATAAACGCTCTACAGGATGACATGTAATGTAGCTGAACTCCCTACTGGGTGACTTGTAACATACTGTAGCTGAACTTTCTTCAATGTGACTTGTAATGGTGCTGAACTCTCTACAATATTACTTCTTTGCAGCTGAACTCTTTACAGGATGACTTTAATGTAACTGAATGCTCTAAGGGAATGACTGCACTGTTATGTAGAACAGGTAGGGGATACAAAGCTTCATTTGTAGAAGTGGCTATGTAGTCAAATGAAAATACAAGCTGTGGTAGTTTGAGGATAGGCTTGCATCAATTATGCCAGCATAATTTTTGGCATTGTAGGGGATGAAAAGCATAAAGCATAATGCTGGAATAATGGAGTATAATTAGGAGCATAATGGGCAAGTTTCCACCATAATAAGTATAACTTCTGCTATAACTGTCACAAAGTCAAGGGTTAACCTGTTTTGAATGGTGAAATGAATCCTGATAACGTGCAGAAAAATGCAGAACTAGCTACATGTTTACACCCCTCGTGGGTTTGAGTTTTTAAGGACACATGTGGTCATGTTCCAACTAGCACCAAGGCATGGCAAAGCAGTATAGCTGAGCTTCAATCATTGAATTTGTACTAGTAATAGCATGGGTAGCAGTGAAATTTGGGATAAATACCATGAGTGTTGTATTGGAAATTTACCATTTCCAATACAACAAGAGTGGTATTTATCCCTAATTTCACTGCTACCCATGCTATTCCCAGTTAATACCATACTCGCTGCATATACGCATGCTGTGCATTAGCGTTGCTATGTACGCAATTTGTCACTATGTACTAAACATGTGTCAACACTAATTGTTAACATAAATTCTAGCCAATGAAATTGCAATTACAACTTTTTCACTGCTGTCAGTGAAATATGGGATAAATTTCACTGCTACTATTGAGACTTTTGTACGGGCAGTGAAACAGGTATGGTATTAGGTATTATATAATATGTCTCATTGTCTGATTTTGAATAAAATATGATAATTTTTATGATGATTATGATTATTGGAAGCTCGATTGGAAAGCAATACAATAGAAGCTTTGATGATAATAAGGTAAGTGTTGAGTCAGATAGCTAGTGAATGTATGGACATTGAAAATAGTGCATGAGGTCTGGAGTGAGACTGAGGTTAATATCAAACCAGGAAAGTATTTCAAAAAGGTTGAGATTCTCTAATAGAACAGTCAAACACTCTAATAGAACAGTCATCGCATGCAACAGATATAATGAGAACCATTACGAGCTTATCACCAGGAGGCTAATATGTTCTTGGCATGGTGATGCTAATGCAAGTTACATATTATACTGAGCAGTTGCTGTCCTTTGAATGCCAATTGCTATAACTCAGAAGATCAAGCAGAAACGATCGATGCATAATATTTTATTTGCATACAAACTACAAAGATATTAGACAATAAAATGTCTATAGCTTCTGAGGGACTATAGATATGCCCCTAGACCCCCTGCTCTAATAGAACGAACTCTGGAACACATCTACTGTAATTTCAAGTTATTGCTATTATTTGTATGTTGCAGTTGAAGTGACACTTCTCCATTTACATTGTATCATATGAAAAACTTCTCTGCACCAGATCTGCTCTACACAAAGAAAACAAACACACAATAAAAGCATAATGCATTTCTGTAAAGCATAAAAATAAGCATAATAGGCAGAAAATTGGGGAAATTCCAAAAAACATAATATGCAAATTTTGGAGTATAATAGACTCTAGCCTATTTCAGGAATTGAACCTAGTATATGTAATTGGAATGTAGAATGGAACCACTATGCTGTGCTGGTACATGCTGTCTACCTCCCTCAGTTTTTTTCCTATAAATGTGAGTCAGTTGGTATAACAGAACTACACCTATGTAGTAAAGAAGAAATGATAGTTGAACCCGACATCAACCCTAATGGTAACCAAGGTTTGTGTAATAAAATCATTCACTGCCTACTGTATGTAGATAAATTTTTATTGAGTTCAATGGGAGCTAAAGTTAGTCTGGTTTTGCTGGGATGGTCATTATACATTCCCTCCGACCCTATTTCACTTTGAACTCTCTGAAAACTTAACTCCATATAGTGTACCTTCTTACAACTACTGTGTTTGATACTGATGATGCAGTGCCACATTTAGTTGAACACTCAGCCCGGCTTTGTAGAGTATCTTGATCAGAGTGATCATGGCCTGAGGCCATGTGGCCATGATCACTGGCTTTCCATCCTTTTCTAGTCACATTTTGACTTTGTGGCATCTCTGAACAAGGTTCATAATACCATTACATTCCTACATCGAAAATAAAATATACTTCAAAAGTTCAAAGGGTAGTTTCTACTTCAATTTTACTTCCTTGCCTTTCCTTGTAAATTTTCAATTTACTAAGCATAAATATATTGCAATGGTGACTAAGTATTTTTTCCAGCTAGAAGCAAACTTTTCTGTCTAATAGAACGGCACTATTACTGCTCCAAAATTTTGTTATGCATCTTCAATTGTGAGTCAAGATTTCTTTTGAAAATTTGATATTTAAAAATATTGTTGTAGTTTTGAGAATAATGAAGACATTTTAGAATTAATAAGAGCATAGTGAGAACTTTTTGGGAGAAATTCGGAATAAAAATAATGGTGAAAATTTGGAGCATGATTCCCTAAGGCCTGTTCCGCATATTGTATGTGTGTGTGCTTAGGACTAAATGCTTACCATTTCAGTGTATAACTCTGTTACCGTATGTTCACTCTTTGTTCTAACAGTTCCAAGTCCTGTGGTAAATTTGATAGCTGTAACTGATCAGATTTCTGGACAACCACTCACACTGGAGTGTAATGCAACAACAGTGAGGGGTATCACAAGCAGTGTGGATATATCAATATTATCACTGGAAGCATTTGAAGATGTAGATCCCATCATAGTTGGTAACTCAGCAGTGTACAGTGCAAATTTCACACTGGAAGAATTGACTCCCTTTGATAATGGCAGACTTCTAGTCTGTTTGGTAAACATAAATGGTACCACTTCAAGTGATACATTAATTTTGGATTTCTTAGGTAAAGATATAATAATATTTGTATGGTTCACCTTACGTAGCTTGAATATTTAAGAGATTTGTGCATAAGTTGGCAGCAGTCTTTTATGTGTATCTTCCCACACATTATACTATGAATAATGTATAAACAACATGCATGCTTGATAGGTATTAAGTTTGTTGTAGCAACATAATAGATATAGTTATTGTTGTAGCTGCATTCTTATGCAGTTCTTTGGTGAACAATATTACAATTATAATAATGTAAGGTTAAGTATGATACAGAAATTAACACCTTGGTATGGTTTCCTTGCATGAAGTAGAGTACAATCATATATTTTGAAGATAAAAGGAAAGGCAAGGCACTCATCAGAATATGAAGAGGCACATGCCACAGTTGAGTTTGTTATTATGGTGTTCACGTGAACTGGTTATAAGCTTCATTTAGCTTCTAACCTTGCAATGTGGTCTGGCATGCAAGTTGGCAGACATACCAAAAATTGGATTTTGGTTATATATTTTTAAGTTCAATAGTCAGCCTTTTGTAAATTTGTAAGTGTTTCCTTGTTTTTAACAGAGGATTTGAATCATTTGATAATGAGACTCTTCTGTAAAAGTACCTTTCATCATGTATGATGTGTATTTCTGTGATGGTTTTATGGCAGTATTTTGATGTGCACCATTCATTTTAAAGTTGAAGCCTACTAAACATTACTACTTGATACCATTGCATGTGTATTTAAATAATATAATTTCTTTGTCAGCTGGCACTATCACTGCTTTCCTACTCTTATCCAAGCATATAACTTTCAAAAGCAGTGATTAATTGCTAAGTTAGATATCCGCCAATTTTGGTTTCACAGTACATATACTTTAACACTGTCTGATGATTTTGAATTGACATTGCATCCAATCAATCCCACAATAATGACTCCACCTACATATACACCAATTTAGTGCCCCATTATTTAAGTTGGTAAGAGACCACTGCCTCAAATCTTTTTGTTTTGTTTTAATTTTTAAAACAAAAGTTTCACCTTGATTTTTTAAGTCCACAAAGATCCTTGCGCTAGGTCTCTAACCTGTATGCATATGAGTTTGTGTATACTTGAATTTTTGTTTATCTTTGAATAGAATCTTCAGCAAATACATCTTCAATAGCTATAACACCCTTTACAACAGCTACACCCCCAATTACAACAATGGTAGAATTTTCTACACCAGTTACAACTGTTGTACCATCATCTACACCAATTACAACTGTGGTACCATCATCTATACCAGTTACAACTGTGGTGCCATCATCTATACCAGTTACAACTATGGTACCATCATCTATACCAGTTACAACCGTGGTACCATCATCTATACCAGTTACAACCGTGGTACCATCATCTACACCAGTTACAACTGTGGTATCATCATCTATACCATTTACAACTGTGGTACCATCATCTATACCAGTTACAACTGTGGTATCATCATCTATACCAGTTACAACTGTGGTACCATCATCTATACCAGTTACAACTGTGGTACCATCATCTACACCAGTTACAACCGTGGTACCATCATCTACACCAGTTACAACCGTGGTACCATCATCTATACCAGTTACAACCGTGGTACCATCATCTACACCAGTTACAACCGTGGTACCATCATCTACACCAGTTACAACCGTGGTGCCATCATCTACACCATTTACAACTGTGGTATCATCATCTATACCAGTTACAACTGTGGTACCATCATCTACACCAGTTACAACTGTGGTATCATCATCTATACCAGTTACAACTGTGGTACCATCATCTATACCAGTTACAACCATGGTACCATCATCTACACCATTTACAACTGTGGTATCATCATCTACACCAGTTACAACTGTGGTATCATCATCTATACCATTTACAACTGTGGTACCATCATCTATACCAGTTACAACTGTGGTATCATCATCTATACCAGTTACAACTGTGGTACCATCATCTACACCAGTTACAACTGTGGTACCATCATCTACACCAGTTACAACTGTGGTACCATCATCTACACCAGTTACAACCGTGGTACCATCATCTACACCAGTTACAACCGTGGTACCATCATCTATACCAGTTACAACCGTGGTACCATCATCTATACCAGTTACAACCGTGGTGCCATCATCTACACCATTTACAACTGTGGTATCATCATCTATACCAGTTACAACTGTGGTACCATCATCTACACCAGTTACAACTGTGGTATCATCATCTATACCAGTTACAACTGTGGTACCATCATCTATACCAGTTACAACCATGGTACCATCATCTACACCATTTACAACTGTGGTATCATCATCTACACCAGTTACAACTGTGGTATCATCATCTATACCATTTACAACTGTGGTACCATCATCTATACCAGTTACAACTGTGGTACCATCATCTATACCAGTTACAACTGTGGTACCATCATCTATACCAGTTACAACTGTGGTACCATCATCTATACCAGTTACAACTGTGGTACCATCATCTATACCAGTTACAACTGTGGTACCATCATCTATACCAGTTACAACTGTGGTACCATCATCTATACCGGTTACAACTGTAGTACCATCATCTATACCAGTTACAACTGTGGTACCATCATCTATACCAGTTACAACTGTGGTACCATCATCTATACCAGTTACAACTGTGGTACCATCATCTATACCAGTTACAACTGTGGTACCATCATCTATACCGGTTACAACTGTGGTACCATCATCTATACCAGTTACAACTGTGGTACCATCATCTATACCGGTTACAACTGTAGTACCATCATCTATACCAGTTACAACTGTGGTACCATCATCTATACCGGTTACAACTGTGGTACCATCATCTATACCGGTTACAACTGTGGTACCATCATCTATACCAGTTACAACTGTGGTACCATCATCTACACCAGTTACAACTGTGGTATCATCATCTACACCAGTTACAACTGTGGTATCATCATCTACACCAGTTACAACTGTGGTATCATCATCTACACCAGTTACAACACCATCTACACCAGTTACAACTGTGATAGCATCACCTACGCCAGTTACGACAATGGTCTCATCATCTACACCCTTTATAACTACAATACCTCCCACCACAGCTGTTTCTACTAGTATTATTTCACCTTCACCAACTCCTATTGGTATGTTAATCATATTATGTCAACATGCTTATAGGAAATTGCATTTGTGTTACCCATTTACTGTAAGTAGCTAGTAGTAATAACAAACCCATGAGAATTTATCAATCATAATTCTTCACTAACAGGTCCTTTAAGATTTCTGGAATTTGGTGATAATAGAAGATATATTACAAATCGTAATGGTCCAGATGCAGCTTCAGAACCAATTTCATTGCCTTTAGGATTTCCTTTTGGCTCAGAGGTTCACACTTTAGCATTCGTAAGTTTGTATATTGCATTGATACTCATCTAATTCATGTGATATGGCATAACAATGAGAATGAGATACTGTACATAAGCATACTACAGTAGTTTAAAAAATTAACATCTAATTTTCCTAGAAAATGAATTGTATTGTTTACCAACGGAGCAAATAGCTGAATTTAGAAATGTTGTTACAAGAACACACCAGTATAACACTTACACTAAATTGTTTACACAGTCACACTACACTATTGCAGTGGTTCAAAAGAAATATCGAGAAGCAATATGTGCTGATTTTTGGTCCGGCTATCAAACTAACCAATCCCAGTAGTGTACAGTAAATAGCCAACTTTTTAATAACCTCTAGCTCCATCATTCTATCTCAGAGTAATCATCATCACATGTCAAACCATTGCACACCATGTCACACGATACCATTCTACCAACTCCAGACAAAGGCAAATCATACCTGGACACTTTGTAAATTCATCCACCTCCATAATTTTTAGCACCTCTGTAGTAGTAGCAGTAATACATAGTTGTTGTAGCTTTCAGTGAAGTTGTTTTTGCCACATTACAGAAAGCAGCCATATTGGGACCAGTTAATGTTCTTAGAAATATTAATTTATGTACAGTATGATGTAGCTAAGGATATTAGGTCGTTGTGACACTAGTGTTGTCTGTACATGGTACATGTGGAATTTCATTCAATACATAGTAGTACTCTAATAGAGTGCACATTTTTTGAGCACTTATAATACAATGTGTATAGAATGTTCTACAACGTGACAATCTAGAGTTTCCATAGATACATCTATGAAATTATAAATATTTTGGTACAGCAAACTAGAACTTCTATTTATAAAGTAGGCGAGTTGAGCAACTGACAACAGTGGTAAAGGGCTCATGTGTACAAGAGTGGAGGTCCCTGGTTTGAACCCTGTTATTTTGTCATTTTTGTGCACTTTTTATTTTTTTACTTCTCAGTGACTGTGTGCTTGTTCCACATGTTTGGTTTTTGCTTTATATCTCCTTAGCTAATACTCTCAGTACTTTCAATCACCTAGCCTATCTGTTAAGTTGTTTCTGTCAATATTACCCTGCAGGCATGAGAAAAATTGCAGTTGCACTTTTGGAAAATCACTCGTAACTTTGCTCCATTTCTACCAATATTGAAAGATACATGCACTATTATATGCTATTTATACCCTCCAAATTTGAAAACAATCCAATAGGGCTTTTGGCAATTTTTGTCAGTGTTGTGAAAAGAAAATTAACAGCAGAAGAAGAAAAAAAAGACAAACTTTGAAGGTGCATATCTCAGTAACCACTAGACTAATTTAGAATGGAAGATATCTCACCCCAAGGGATTTATTGCAGTAAAATGGGTTATTTCTGTTTACCGTTACTGAGGTATAAAGGTGTGACAATATTATTGTCTTGGTTACTGTAAAATGCACACTGCACCAAAATACACTGCCTTTTCCTTGGCCGCATGACACACTATCATTTGTCCTGATCCACAGGTGTACAGTAGGTGACATTCCTTGTTTCACTACTTTTATTTCTATACCTAATTGAACTTACTGTTCCAAATTTTTCTGGCAATTGTTAAATATTATCAGAATTTTTGTTTAGTGGTGAATATGATGACTGGTGTTTTGTTATTCCTTTCATATAATTATATTTAGGTTGGGACTAATGGAATAATCTCATTTGGTCAGCCATTTTTATTCTGGATTCCTGAACCATTCCCCGGTGGCACAACCAGTAGGATAAGAAATGTCCATGTGGTTGCCCCTTATTGGACTGATAATGACATTCGTAGAGAAGGCAATGTATCTTATGAAGTGTTTCAACTACAAGCTACTGGTGCATATGGAGACCAGTTACTAGATGATGTCAGTAGCTATATAAGAGAACGCAACACGTCTTCAGATTTTGCAGGAACTTTTATGATATTGGCAGAGTGGGAAGGTGTTCACTCTTATCCTCATGGTGCTAGCAGTGCCTCGGATGATGATCCTTTCCTTGCACAGGTACATATATGTACTACTACTGTATTTTAGACACAGTAAATCACAACATTCTTAACTTGTGTCACAAATGTAATTTTTGTAACTTCTTAGACCAACACTTACCAGGCTGTAGTGATTACTAACTTGGAAGAATCCTACGCACTTTTTATATATGAATGCAATTTGATTGAGTGGGCTGGTAGATTTACATTTCCTACAATTGGATTCAACTCACCTTCTACTACTACATTTATCAACCATCCATTTACTGGACAAAGCAATGCCAATGAAGTAGCATGTAGAGATAGCAATCTGCTGTATCAAATTAGTGTTTCTCAAAGTGTTATAGAAGAACAAAGACGAATGTGTGTGCAGTGGTATCTTTCAGATATAGCACGTTTTGGTCAATCCATAGCTTTTCTGGACAGTATCACAACATCTTGTCCATGCAGTATATCCCAAGCTTTCTTTGACCGTAGATTCTTTGTAAGCCGTTTTGGGTTCCAAGCCAGATTTAACACATTGTGCTTTCTTTTAAGATTTTCTCGTGGTAATGATAGGGAGTGTTGTTACACTTTGGAATCATCTATGTTTGGATCATTGATCACTGATCCTATGGATGGAGGTTCTCTATTACTGTTTGATGAACGTACAATCGAATCATATGAAGAGAACAATTTTAATCCAAAGTCATTTTGTTGCTCTGACTTTGTTGGATTATGTAACTTGTATTCTGAACGACGGCCACCAAATGATTGTGCCAGATACAGACCACCAAGAATAAGTGAGTGACTATGTTTGAATATAATTAAAGTACTCATATATACTTTTGATAGGGTGGTTTTGGGGTGATCCCCACTTTACTACTCTTGATGATTTCACATACACCTTCAATGGAATTGGTGAATATGTACTATTGAGAACTATGGGAGAGGTCAATGTAGAGTTTCAGGGTAGAACTGCCTTAGTACCTAGCTCCAATGCCACTGTGTTTTCTGCTTTTGCTATACAACATGAAGACATTACAGTTCAGGTACATCATATTGTGTTCTAATTAAGTGATACTTGCATAATATTAGTATACAAAGCACAATTATTGTTACATTAATCTAAAGTTCAGCTCATTTTTGTACATTTTATTATTCTTGGAAATTTATATATACGTATATATAGCTAGAGGTAAAATTGACACTGAAACATGAAATTACCATTCTCATTTTATAGTCAAATGAATATAATGTACATTGTATAGTATGAATAAGTTTAGGAAAACTGCTTAGTATTATTATAGGCAAGCTGCTAAGTATTATTTTACAGAACTTTAATCAAATGAAAATTTTATACCTCATTTTCCATAAAGTACAGTTTAACATAAAGTACAGTGTACAGTTTAATTACCTGAAAGAAGTGTTCTGCTAGACCAACAACTGTATTTTATGTATATATATATGTTAAAGCATTGCCTTAATTGTGCTATATGAACAATAAAGCACTCGCCGCTTGGCCTTGATGCTGATAAAGCACAAGGCAGATGATTTATTGAAATTCTAGTCGTGTAGCTTTACCATGCACTAGGACTCATAATTAACACGTGTTGCACAAATTATTAGCAGCCTGAATGCACACAAACTAGTTTATAACAAAGTAACTCACTCGTAGTTCACCATAGTTTGGCATAGTAGATCGACGTTCATCGCGTATTTGGCAGATTTTGGTCAAACCCCACAATCGATTCTATTGTGACACATGGTGAAGTATTTCCATGATATCTCCAGGAGTTGTCCATTAACATTTACAAAGTAACAACAACGTTACCTTCTTCCACCCATCATCGAAGCATTTAGATATGTCTATAATGGCAATCAAGTTGTAGGAATTGTGTTGGCGGGGTAATTGACCACTCAGCTTGGTGAGGGCTATCAGCCTTCACTGGCTTGGGTGATTAGTTGCACTGGAATTAGTGCCATGGGCTATTAGCCTGCACTAGAGCATGTGGGAAACTGTGCTTTATTGTCCACAAAGAGTGCTTTATTGCACTGCAAAGAGTGCTTTAATGTACGATTAAAGCACTCTTTGCAGTGCAATAAAGCACTCTTTGTGAGCAACAAATCACTGTTTGCCAGCCTAAAGTGTACTTTATGAAATTTAAAGTACACATTTTCCTTTGATTTTGCCCATGCAAAGTTTGATAAGATACTGTGTTTCAAAGTCTTATAAAAGTAAGGCATCAACAGTGTTTTGTCAGCAACCCCCAGGACAACTGGGTGTTGCCAAACATAATACCGTAGCTCAGTAATCAGCACAAAGTCCACAGAACATTGCTAATGTTTACAAGATAAAAACTTGTTGTTAGGAATGTGCTGATTTTACTGGAACTTTTTATTGAAAATAGAGCAGTCAAGATGTATAGTGCAAACTGATGAGCATACTATAGGGAAAATTTTGGGGCATTGCTCAAAAGCCTAAAAAGTAACCTTAGAAACATAATAGGCTCAGGCCTCTTTAAAGATATCACATGTACTTTTCGTGTTTTTCCCTATTAGTTGGGTGTTACAAATGGAGAATTTGATGTACTAACAAATGGAAGTGATGTTTCCACTCAATTGTCTATGACTGGGTCTAACATTTCTGAATCTACTTATTTCCTTGAGAGAAGTGCAAACAATTCTGTGTTAGTGCAATTTCCTTCAGGATTTGGACTCACTGCAAACTATTCAAATGGAATACTCAGTTTTGTCCTTAGTTTACCTCCGACATTTAACAGCACAGCACAAGGATTGTTGGGAACATTTAATGGCAACATTTCTGATGACCTAATCTTCCGAAATGGCACTTTGTTATCAGTTAACTCATCTGATGCAGAAAAGCATGTGTTTGGACAATCATGTATGGCAAGTGTAATAGTAATATTCATGTAATAATTGCACTAAACTTTTTCAGGGCAAATCACTGAAGATGAAAGCATTTTCACATATACTCCTGGTGATGGCGTAGCCACTTTTTCAGATCCTGACCATGTACCACCATTTTTGGATGAAATTAGATCCAGTCTGGAAGGAAACAGCAGTCTTGTTGAAATCTGTGGGAATAATCCACAATGTTTGTTTGATGTAGAACAAACTGGTGATGCAAATGTTGGCATGGATACTCTGCAATTTGAAGAAGAAGCAATGGATCAAGTTGCAACATTAGGTACTAAATAGATACTATGTAGCTAGTGTAATCATTATGTCACCTTCCACAGACACCTTTCCACCCAATATAACTGCTCCAGCAGTGTTTATGGCCACAGTTGGCATCAACTCCACATACTCATTTCTGGTTACTGATAGTATAAGTGTTAGTATCATGGTCAATGGGCAATTTGAATTACCTTCAAATGTGCAACTCACTAATCTGTCAAATGAAGATTATGTACTTACATGGATCCCATTAGATGTGTCTGAAGAGTTAAACATAACGATTGTGGCTTTAGGATCAAGAAATGTGTCATCTGTATTCAACCCTCGTGTGCAGTTGTGTGGTTGTGTGAACAATGGAAGTTGTACTGAAGCTGGTGTTTTAAACCTTCAATTTCCTTTTATTGTACTGAACTGTGAATGTCCCCCAGGTAAACATTGCTTATTTATAATACATCTGCATTATGTATCATGTATGTGTGTGTATGTAGCTTATGAAGGAGACTTTTGTGAAAATGATGCTGATGGTTGTGCTGTAACATCTTGCCTTGAAGGACAGATATGCACTGACAACCCTGCACCAATGTCTGGTGCAGAGTGCACTTGCCCTGATGGATACATCACCATTGACTCCAAATGTGATGGTATGTAAATTGTATAGGTTGAAGGGGTGGGTAGCTGTTTCAATACTGTGTGAATGTGAATGTTAAGTTCTTCATAGTAATCCCAGTGGTACTTTGATCAGGGATCAGTGATTCATACTCAGCAGTGGAGGGTCATAATAGTGTTACATGTGGTGACTGTCCTATTATAATATTTGGCTGACTTCTCTATTAGAGTATCCCAATCTTGTGTACATTTTTTAAGGAGGGGATCCCTGTGCCCTCTCCCCCTGGATCAGAAAGCGTAATTAATTTCTATCATGTCTACTCTACATCAAAAACTTCAGTCTTGAAACACCTTAGCTTTGGGGGGCTGCACACCCAGATCCCTGCTTCCCGGTGCACCTCCCCCTAGGTCTACTCCTGGATCTTTAGCTCTGTAAACTTCACAAAATGTCATCTACATACATACGTGCAGTACTTTTTACTACTGTCTTCTTGCTTTCTTTGGCTACTTTCTGGCCTTTACTTACATCAGTCTCTTGAATGTTTTGTCCTGTAGTGATGTCTTGGAAGCTGTCATAGCAGTGGATGAGTCCTACGAGTTGGGGTAGTTTTTTTGTGAAGATGTGGCAAGCCTTTTGCTTGACAATAAGCCATGTGTGGATTTTATGAAGCAGAAAATTACGCTGATATTATTATTCGCCCATCATTTTCTTCATCATTCTACTTTATTTATTGTCACCCCTAGAGCATGTTTGTAGCATGGCATCAAATCTTCTTTATATAAAGGACAGTAGATAACAGGATATATAGTATTTGTACACACACACACTGTACATGATAACTAAACCATAGCTTGCTCTAATTGTGGTGTGGAACAAGCCAAAGCCAATGGTGAATCATAGTTCCTCAGGTTCCTCAAACAGCGTTTTCTTCAACTACAACCAAGTCAGTGTTGCACTAATTCTAAAACCAGATGACCAGTTAAGTGCTATCCCTTATTAAGTAGAGTTAAGTAATTAACTGTGTATGAAATTGTCTGCCTGCCTGTCTGCCTACCTGCCTGTCTACTGGCCCACCCACCCACCCACCCGCTCGCTTTCCTTCCTGCCATCACAAGTGCATTTTAGCATACCACAGTATGTACATACAATGTATGCATCATGGACTTATCTTTGTCCTTCTTTGTGTCCCATTTCTTCTCACTGACAATGTGAGGTGTTGATTTTCTATAGTGCATGATGGCTTCCCTATTATTTTTTGCAACAGAAATCATCTTTATTTTCCATCATGTCTGGATTGATCGCAGAGATGCTTTTTGTAATATTTTTCTTTTATAATGCTGTGTAACGGGCTGAAAATAGCTGAAAATGTTGTGTAATGGCCACTTCTTTTTTCAGTAATTAGATGAAAATATTAAGTCTGACATTATTCTGTTGGTACATTATGTGCTGGCTCATCAATTATACAAAAAAAGGTAAACAAACAAGTAATCTATACCCATGATTGCAGTAGCTATTAAATGTTCACTTGCATATCTCCAAGTGTAGTTGAACTCCCTTATTTCGCAGTTTCTCTACCTTTATTGCAATTAAATTTAATACCTAATTTTTTTTTGTACTTGTGTATTTCATTACTCAGTGTTTATACAGTTTGAAGATTTATTCCATACATCATGTACATGTACACAGACATTGATGAGTGTATGGAAGACATTGACAATTGTACACAACTACAAGAGTGTGTAAACACAGCTGGTAGTTTCACCTGTTCCTGCATAGCTGGTTATCAGTTCTCTTCAACATCTTCATTACTCTGTGAAGGTAACTACTATTTGTCCAATGACAAAATTGTATATGTTAAAGTTTGTGTACTTCTGTTCTACAGATATAAATGAATGTGCTGTGCAAAGTGATAACTGTCAACAAGATTGTATTAATACCATTGGATCATTTAGCTGTAGCTGTAGAACAGGATTTGTACTGAATCCTGATAATATCACTTGTAATGGTATGTAATAATACTTCATTTAAAATATATTATTAGTGTGTGATACATTACAGTTACAGATGTATGTTCTACAAGCCATAACTGTAGTCAGTTGTGTAGTGCTGCTAGTGGAATGGAAATTTGTAGCTGTCAGCGAGGATTTCTCTTAGAAAATGATAATGTATCATGCATTGGTAATAACTGTGTTATAATTCCCCACATATTGATGCTATTAATTTTGCACAGATGTTAATGAGTGTGATATTGATGGGGCCTGCAGTCAAAACTGTACTAACGTTGTTGGCAGTTTTATATGTTCCTGTAATAATGGTTATACATTGGACAGTGATGGCAGGACTTGCAATGGTAAATTGAGATGCTCATTAATAACTTTATACATTACAGCTTATTGGCCTCTAATCTATTATTAGCGTATGTTTTCACTTCAGTGTTGTCTTTTGTTTAGATATCAATGAATGCTTAACCCTCCCATGTACACAGAATATGCTGTGTAATAACATTGATGGTAGCTTTGAATGTCTGTGTCCTCCTGGTACAGTAATGAGGAACAATGAATGTTCAGGTAAGCTACAATAGTTTAAATCATACCATGAAAGAACTCATACAGGCATGAAACCAATGTACATGATTTTTAGTGGTACAGTACAGACACAACAATTTTCACCAACTTTGATAAAAATTAATACTTCACTTTAGTACAGGAATTGGTTTCAAGGATCAGATATATATTGAAATGTTTTGTATAGCTAGTCTTATAATGTTTGCAGCAATAAATATATAAACTGTCACCCAGGCTATGTTAAGCAGGTTTTATATAACTAAAAATTTTAGTGAGTTTAGTTTTATAAATATAATAAAATGCTATTAATGTAAGCTTTGTTACAATGCATATAACAGCATACAGTACACAATCTTATTACATTTTGTTGTATAGTTACATGTACAGTACATAGTTTTGTACTTTTTTGTGTACTAACCTGTCTATCTCATTTTCAGCTGTGAATTGCAGTGAGGGCATGGTATATCTACAGTGTGGTCCAGCATGTCCTAAAACATGTAATGATGATGATAATGTTGACTGTCCTAGTGGATGTGTTGAAGGATGTTTCTGTCCAACTGGAACAGTATTGTCAAATGGACAGTGTATAAATGAAAGTGATTGTGAAGGTAAAGTTAATACTGTACCTGCATACATATTGATTATTCTTTGTATGTTGTGTTGTAATAAGTATTAGAAGTGTAATGTTACAAGGTAGACGGATCATAGTGCTTAAACAAAGGGATCATCACCTGAAGTGCAAATTTACTTCACAATTCAGGTTATGGTCCTCCTTGTTTACACTGCACTTTCTAGCTTTTAAAATTCATAAATTTTCCAACTTGAAATTCCCTTTCCAACTTTTAAAACAGTAATGATTTTGTACACTTTACAATTGGATCTACATACCTGCCAAATAACTAACAAAAAGTTACAGCATATCGGAAAATATTGTTACAATTTTTTACTTTTATAGATATCATAAACAATGAATTATTACACCTTATAACAATGAAAACAAAATTTTAGTATGGTAGTACTTTAAGTAGGTATCAGGACGTATAGACTCTTGCCCAAGAATATCACCCAAAAACCAGCCTCAGTTTTCCTTCATAATAGCTTGGCAGTTTGGTTAGGCCATATTGATGTCTTCAAAGTGATCTCAACTCTTCCAACAAATTTTTAAAGTATATATGTTGAGCTGAATTTTCTGCTAATTAATCAACACACTGACAGATGGGCTGACTGACTGACTGACTCTTGACTGTATAGCTGGAAATTTTCAAGGGATAAAAAGTGTCACGTGAATGTTCAAATCTCACGTTTTTATTATGAAACAATGAGTGGTAATACACGTGACCTGTGATTATATTGTTGTGTAGCTGTCATCCCTCATGAAACTCACAGTAGTTTTGTACCCCATTATACACTAAACCATGAATTGTTCAGTAGCCATATTATATTGTATAAAAAGTAAGTCACATTGTGTGTATTTTTCCTTTAAATGATTTCTTCAATCAACACTCTACCTCTGATCTATGATTATTTACAGGTCCTACTGGTAAGTGGCATATTTTGTGTGCATTGTAAGTTATTGATTTTATTCTTATACTTTTATTTGTTGCTGGCAGTTAATGTGCTGCTGTACTCTTACCTTGTATGTTAAAAATTGGTCTAAACTCAGATGATAAACATTAGAATTATAAATACATGTTAAAGTTATTTTGCTAGACTAAAATACACTGGATGTGATCCACAATTCCCTATGGATATGTGGTACTGTTATGTTCTCCTTATCAGGGTTATGTAGTCAAACAACACAAAACTTAAAAGTTACAGTATACCTGACTATTTAAGTTTGCAAAGTATGCGAGTCAAATAGAAATGTATAAAGTGAAGATCAAGCAGAAACTTTGCAATATCAGTTTTAGGTGTAGTAATAAGCATGGAAACTATCGTAACACTCTGAGTACTAAAGTTTCTTACTTTGCTCTCACTGTATATACACTGTAGCTCTGTTAAAAAATGACACACATAAATAATTAATTAGTAAAGTTTATACTGCATGTTATGTACCTACACAGGAGTTGGAATGGATCCTCATTTTGCTGTGCCTCTCTCCAATGGTCACAACTTGTGCTACAGCTTGCAAGGAATTGCTCATTTTGTGTTCAATTTAATCTCAGATCCCCTCATCAACATAAACGCCTATTTTATTCCTCCAAAAGTTGAAAGTCATTTGAAAGAGTATTCAACATTCTTAGGAGATGTTGGAATTATGATCAAGTCACCTAAATGTCTGAAGAATAATAAGTGTGCTAAGAAGGACATCATTAAAGTAGAAATTTCTGCCGAGGATAACACTGTGCTCTTGGACACTAGCAAAACAGCAGTCATTGACAAAGTTGTTCATGTTATGGTTGCAAATAACGCAACTACAGTACAATTTGGGCGGAGGTTTAAAAAGAAAGAGCAGCGTTACCTAATAATCGAAGTCAAGGAATCACATTTGGCCTTCAGGTTTCAGTTTATGAATGGGCATCTTGATATGATCATTTTGGATCTTACTGGAATAAGTGATACAGCCCATGGGATTATGGGTAAGTGATAAATCTTGTATTATTGATGCTCTATTAAGCTCTATTTTACAGGTCAGTTTTTGCATAGAGAAGCAGCAATAGATTCTGACCACCAATACTTGAAGATTAACAACAGGGTGATGAAATTTGAAAAGTTACCAGGGTGGGATTTTCTAAATCACAATGATCCATGTTTGCATGTGAAGTCAGAACATGGTTACCAAGCTGAGGGAATCATTGAGGGAACATACACTGATTACCTTGTGGATTCCCTGTTCTCCACAAAGTTCCAGTACCACCAATTCTCTGGTTAACATGCATCCAGTCTGACTGTTAACATAGTTTGTTATACTGTAATGTACTATAAGACACTTTGTATTATGCAAATGTACAATAGTAATATATTTTTAGTATTGTTAATATGGAGTAATATTTTCCACTTTAATTAATGCCTTGTGTCTATAAAACTGATAAAGAAAGCAACAAAGAGGCATGATAAATAGTTACTAGTAGTATGTGCTATATACACAACACCTTATTTCTGCTAGGTACGGTACATACAGTACACATAATCAGTAAGGCGAAAATTGTTATTGTAATGATTATGTTCTTATGATGGTCAACAACCTACATAGCTATAATGCTGGCACCATCCAAAAGTGCCACAAAGCACCTTTACAGTGCTTGTAGACTCCCACCATATGATAGTTTAGTATGACAATCTGCATTGTCTACATAATAGCAGGAGTATATTCTTGTTTGATTACACTGGTAACTTCGATCTCTAGCTTCCTTTCCATGTAGCTGTGTTTATGTGTATGTTGAATTGAGCTCAACATGTACAGTCATCATGCACCATATAAGCCAAAAAATTACAATTAAAAAATAAAATTCCTCCTAAAGTAGGCATGGTCATATGCAGTCCCCAGAAACTCATTAACAGGAGACAGCCCTATGTTATAGACCCCATACGCTAGACTGCCAGTTACCTGCAATTACATAGGTAGGATATTAAATAATATTATGCTTAAAAACAATAGCCTGTTAGGAAACTGCAATTGCAATCCTCTAGCTCTGATTAAAAGGCTGCTGTAATTCACTTGCAGCTATCTATATAGCTCTAATTCAAATTTCTGTGATTGAGGTATGCAAATGCTTGGTAACTAGTGTGTAATCCTACACTGCCATGTTGACATAAGAAGCCATTTGTGGATGCATACATGGTGCTTCCTACATTGTTCTATATAAAACTGTGGATGTATAGTTGTACTGCTTTGTGACAATGTAGAAGTCAACTAAACAGAACTGTAGTCATTATGCTGTCTAGTGTGATTATAGTTGTGGTGACACTGATAGTAAAGTGTTTGTGTTTACCACTGGAGGACTTTTATCCATTTGGCTCTAGAAAGGGTGACAAATCTGTTTCCCACATTGTTGGTTATTCCAAAGTTATTCTATCTGAAGACTTGATTTTCTTCAATCAACTTCATAGAGAATTGATAGTAAGTTTGTACTGTAAGACAGATGATTAACTATGTATGATGAACATAATATTATGTACATCAATGTGTGCAAGTGCAAACCTCATCATGCAATAGTTCTCTGCTATTTGCTACGTATATGGCTACAACAAGTACACACAAATATGTAGTAAAGTAAAAGAAATTATGTACTGTATTATTATATGAAATAATTTATGTAGGATCTGTATAACTATAATGCTGTTTGCATGACGCATGACATAATGTTATGGTGTTTATACGGTAGATATAGTGCATGTATTGTGATCTTGCTTTGTATAAAGAGATTTCATTCTGTTGCTACACTTTAGCTACCTCAGAATATGTACAAGAATCTAAACTGGTTGGCTTCTAAAACATTTATAGAGTGACTGGTGTAATTTGATCAGCATGAACAGGCTTCATGTATTCACACAAATGCAATTGTGCTGTACACCTTCACTATTCAGATTAACCGAGTTGTTATTACACTCACCTGCGTGTGACTGTAAAATGTTTATTTATGTGTGATTCTAGTCCAGTGTTAGTAATAAAAGTGTGTATGAATGAAAGTGTTTTGAAAAGTTCCATATTTGAGAAAACGTACAAGATAAAATTTTACTGTGAAATCATAACTAAATTAATGAAGTTTCTTGTGGTTTTTTTGCTTACACCTACACATTACAAAATTCTTTTGGGGTGTTCTTGCAAACCAGCTGTATTCAATAGAAACCTGCACACTTAAAACACAACCATATTCATGTTAAAGAGAATGATGTACAGAACTTCTAGGTATCTATTTACCTGTAAACAATTGCAATCAGTAACTTTGAAACCTATTGAGACATGAAATCAAGAGTTCAATGAACTCTTGATGAAATCATTCACTTGTAATATCTACAGAATTATGTAACTCTATAACAGTAAAGTATGCACTTTGTAGTTGGTTTACACAAAAACTATAAATCTATTATATACCTAGCTACTGTACCCCACTAGGGACCGCCGATTATGCTGGTACAATAATGAGCATGATAGGTGCCTGAAAGCATTGAGCATAATGCTAGCATAATAGGCAGAGCACTTGTGCATTACCATAAATTCTTGCTTTAATATCAAAAAAGCATATCACAGCAAACGATCGATATACTCTAATAGAACAATCAGAGTGCTGACTGTTCTATTAGAGTATATCGATTTTTCTGTGAAATGTATTTTGACAAGCAAGGATTTAGAGTCTGTGTTTCAGCAACTTAGCTACTGTTTTCTCATAAAGTGCAAATTTACTAGAAAAACATGGGAACTGAGGTATAAATATTGAGCATAATTTGAGCATAATAGGTAATTATTGAACATTCATTTAAGCATAATAGGCAAAATTTAGAGCAGTGCAGCATAGCATAATAGGTAAAATAATGAGCATAATCGGCAGGTCCCTAACTCCCTATTACAACAGCAACCCCACAGCAGTTGTGGAATTTACTTTCTACTTTTAACATGCTGTATAATATTATATATACTACATTATTATGTTAGTGTATTCATAGTTAATAATAAGACACACATGTACAGAATCTACTAGATAGGTACGCAGTTACTTATTGAAGTAGATCTACATTTTGATTTCCTAAACTGTAGTAGCACCAAGTATGTGCCATTTACATCTTTCTCTCTTTTTTATGTGTAAGTGCATAGATTCAGAATCAACAAGTCTCCTTGGTCAGTTACTAAACCTTCACCATACAAATAAAAAGTTTATGTTCTGGTTTTGAATATATGAATCCAATTATTAAGGTATAATGACTGCTACTGTACCTGGTATATTAAACTGCACCAGTCGGTGTAATGAATAAGTAAGGGCATGTTGACCTGACATTAAATATGCTATGCACGTACATACATACATACATACATACATACATACATACATACATACATACATACATGCATACATACATACATACCTTATAAAAGTAGTAGCATAGTAATAACTGGTTACTCAGTATAGCGGCAGTACAATTTATTTATTTTTATTTTTATTAAGGCATTACAGCACAACTGTAGGACACCTGGTGTTTAATGATGTTGTAAAATTAAACAAGTCTTTTGCAGTGCAGTCAGTATAAACATTCTTTACTATGCATAAACACTTCTATAGGTTAACAACAATGGGGTGATAAGCTTTGAAAGGCCTTTCAATGTCATTAAACCTTTAAAATTTCCTGCAAATAATTCTCTAATTGCTGCACTCTGGACAGATCCAAATGCTAAAAGGACTGGACGGGTGTTCTATCGATACTCTACTGACCGTGTGCTGCTTGATAGAGCTTCCAAGGAAATACAAAATGTTTATTCAATGCCATTCTCTCCAACATCTATGTTCATCACTTCATGGAATGTTGCTGACAATGCCAATCAAAGATCTCTCAGGGTTTGTTCTACTGTATGACTGTATGATACTTATATAATACTGTATTATGTCTGAATAATTATAAAGCAGAAGTTATCAGTTGTCTGACACGAGGTCTGACATTAATATTTTACATCTTAAGTGAACAAACATGTATGTACATATGTACGCATAGGCGGGGGGGGGGGGGGGGGCAGGGGGGCCATGGCCCCCCACTTTTATGGGACACTGTTTGCAAGAAAAGATTGAGATACTCTAATAGAACAGTCAGGATCTGCATACTCTAATAGAGTAGTCACAGTATTCGGAGAAGCAGTGTAGCAAGCTACTTACGTAGCTACGTATATATAATTGGTGGAGAGCAACTATTGTCAGCAAGCTGTGACCTTTTTTTTTGGCCTTCAACTTACAGTTGGTCTGGCCCCCCCTCTCTTTGGCCTGTTCCACCGCCCTTGTATGTACGTATATATAGTTTGATCTGCAGCAATTAATTTATTGCTTTTATACTTAGATTAATTTTGTCTATTCTGATCCCTAGTTTTTGATACATGTAATCATTGATAATGTGCATAGTATTATTGTAATATTTGAGTTAGATGTGTGTATAATGTAAGTATACTACATATCACTTGTTACATGTAGGGAACTGCGTTGATGAGTAATCCATTCCAACTTGTAATTGTTCAAGACAAACACCACTATCAGTGTTACATGCTGTTCTTATATGGTGATAACTTGAAGATCATTCAAAGCCGAGTTAGTGATGTCATTGTTACTGCTGGCTATGATGCCGATAATGGGCAGAACTTTGCTAACATCCCAGGATCATGGACTATGGAGATTAATGGTTTGAATGAAACTAGTAATGTGGGTGTTCCCGGAATGTGGATATTTAATTGTGATGGTAAGCAATTGATGTGAAAATGTGGATCAATGACAATAAAGATTAGTAATGAATTCTTTTTTGTAATAACTATACAGTATAATATGACTGGGCCTGCAAAAATAGGGCACGTGGGCACATTAAATTTGCCTGCTTTTTCAAACTTTTATGACTCGTACCTTTTTATGCCATTGTGCTATGGCCACATATTTTTAACACTTATTAAACAATTCATTGACTTTATAACAACAGTTACAGAGTGCAGATACTCTATTTCAACACTGAGATATGTTCTGTTATGTGATGGGGTGTAGTTTGTGCCCACATGCCCTATTTTCGTAGGCCCAGTCACATATGTAGCTTGGCTATAAATCCATGTACAATACCTCAAACAGCAATGCATGCATATTATTACGTGATCAGTATACTGCAAAAGGGGTCTCACAGCCTTTCCAAATTTCCAAGTTCAACAACTAATCCTCATGCTCTTGACTTATCCAAGCAATGGCAGCTTGTTATACCAGGATATGTATAATCAGTGATTAATCTAGACCTTACTTACGGGTTGGGGGGGGGAAGTAGGGAACAGCATGACTATTGTTGTGTGGCTGTAATATAAGTAGAATTTCAGGAGAAGAATCTGCAGGATTTTTGCACAACTTTCGGTGGCCATTAGGCTATGATTCAAGAGAGAAAAAAAATGTATTGAAGGCATATAATGTAAGGAAACATAGCACTACAGTGAATAGACTGCTGCTGCTAAATGACCTCAAAAGTTATCAGCCAGACAGCCACCTCATATTATCATACAAAAACCAGATAACCAGAACATTTCTGCTGTTTACACCTGGCAATTTAATTAATATCTTTCCAATACATTATGTATGGTTGAAGCTATAATACCCCAATTGCATACAGGCAAAGATGTTTCAAGCTCCGAATATAGCCTCTAATCCATAATGTGGTCACTTCAACATTAAAATGAGATTTGAATTTAACTGACATAATATTGACATAGTTCTCTGTATTTTTTAAAGCCATTATTTCAGTTAACAACATGGGATAAAGCCTCGAAGGATTACCATAGGAGCCATTTTACAGTTTCCAAGTAAGGACAAGGTTGTAATCATCTGATACACCACATATTTTTAGACCACAAACTCACACACTTTCTCGCTCGCTCACTTACTCACACACATACCCTGTACACACACACACACACACACAAACACACACATGTGCATCAGCAGAATCATCAGCAGAATATCCTAGACATTTGTAAATACATTTGTAAATCAGCTGGTTGGGAAGCAGTACCGGACATTGTACTACCCACCCTCATCAGCCCCTCCCCCAACCCACAAACCATGTAAGAACATCATGTTATATCACATGATCACATAATTGAATTAAAATGTTATCACACATTGTGTTATTAGTTCGTAAGCATAAAGTCTCATGCCATCAGTTATTTCCTTTACTATGAGAAAGTCAAAATGTGTTACCTAAAAACATCATTACACTAATGCACATTGCGCGCGCGCACACACACACACACACACACACACACACACACAGTAAAAAAAACATCACAGTACAGCACATACTACACAAGCAACATACAGTAAGTAGCAAAGTCAGTGTATAAACATTAGTGTCCTTAATAAGTAAATAAAGAAATTAAATCTATGGTTCATTTTAAATGCAATCAGTACTGAAGCCATCAGACATGACAACAATACCAACAAAACTAGCAATGATAATAAAGAGATACACATACAATCATTATGTCAAGTAGTGTGCTATACTAGGGTGTTGTGCAAGCCTTCACTCATGTCCCTCACTGTACACCCAAATTTGGTAGTGTTGAAGGCTTGAAAAATAGCCTAAAATGTATGCTAAAACCATGCAAAATTAACAATGCCAACCTATACTACAAATTTCCCCAAACTTATTTTTCAGCAGGAGGGCCACCTTAGAATTGCCTATCCGTATAATGTGACCAAATGTTAACTGGGTTATCAGGTGCAATAAGATACCTTTCTGCAGATTGGTATATGTAATAGGATGGATGGCTGTGGTATTAGGGATTAATAGTGCGAGCATTGTAAACAGGAAAGGAGTAAAATAGTGCGAGGCAAAGCCGAGCACTATTTCCTTCCTGTTTATAATGTGAGAACTATTAATCCCGAATACCTCAGCCATCCGTCCTATTGCAAATTAATCCGACAACCATAGCAACTGTTACTAGGCAACTGAAATTCAAAAAATAATCACTGCAAAAGACCAATCACACTCAGCAACCGTTGCCTGGCAACCGTTGCTATGGTCTCAAAATGACTTTTACCTTAGCAACAATCACCTAGCAACCGTTGCTAAGCAACCATATTGTGTCATACCTTGGGGGCAACTATCACTATGGTAACAATAGTTGTCAAGTCGGACATTTACTTCTAATATAAACACACCACACTATTTTAGCCAATCAAATTAGTATTATAGATTTTTGTCATGGGACCTTGACAAACAAGTGTAATACTAATTCTATTGGTTAATCGCTTGACGTATTTCAATATAATACGTCAAGCTGCTATTGAGAGTATTATACAGTAACACATTCAGTTGTTGGATTAGTCACATAATATAACACAGCAATAATTATGCCATGCTATCTAACAATCACTGCTCCATAATAACAGCTGGTATTTATATTGGATCTTTTCTCATAGCGTACTCAGAAGAGTGATGGAGCTTTGTTGGACTTATGATCATGATGTCTTGTATGTACAGTATCTGCTAGTGTTGATTATACTATAGTTTTTACTACAAAATAGTATACTTGTATAGCTATCACACTGTTTGTAACAGTGACATTTTGTGTGACTATAAGTGCATGTATTAGTCAATTTTAAAATTATTTCACTTTTCAATTTATCTATTGATATTGTGCATGATACAATTAATAAATATATCTTACATTAAAATAATGAAAAGTATAATATGTATGTATGATAGCTACATTGTGATATAATTACCCACTGCATCCAGTTGTTCAGAGCTTCAAAGAGGCCATAAAGAATTACAATGTTCTTCATTAAATGTTTGCTCAAATCCCTGCCAAGTACAAGGAGATGCAGCTACTGCATGCAAACAGTACATGTATACTGTAACAATTATTAATTTTGGGAATAGTACTTAGGAATTATCATTACTGGCAATTTTAACACACTATTCAAGCAGTTACAGTAGCTACAGTATAAAGGACCTAAAGTGGAAACTTGCTCTTCACACCTTTGGTTCACTGTTAAAAATGATAGCCCTTAGAGGTTTAGACAACATAAGCACTTTTAGGTGCTACTAGTATCAAGTGCTACTATAGTACATCAGTTTTAACATTGAATTGAGATTCTCTGTGAACACTATGCATGTATTTATACATTCAAACAGTCATAATCTGGCTATGACTTGTGCTTCAGAATTTTATAGTTACTTGTGCATGGTATTGTGAATGGGGTGTACATGCTTTTAACCCAACCAGGTATGCGTATATGTCTTTATTGTAGGTAGCCAACATGTCATGCATGATAGTTGCACATTTTCTAAAACCCATGATTATATATATATGTATGTACATAGTGTCAAACTATAGAATGTTCCATAACTTAATGGAAAATATAGCCACAGCAATATTTCAGATCTCAAATGGATAGTGCATAAATAATACCAAGAGTTCATAATATTTGTATTGGGGAGAGTGTCTAACTGCCATTATGGCCTGTACAAACACACTGTGGCAACTTCACTTTTGATCATATGTACACCTCTAGCCTGATTCTACTGATGACAAAGAACTGTTAATAGGTGATGATTGGTGTTGATAAGGTTAAGCCTCTCTTCTAAGAGAAGCATGAGGTGTTACTTGCAGCAGTGTGTTTGTTGAATGTACTCCAGTTAGACACTCTCCCCCATACAAATATTATGAACTATTTATAATCCTTTATCTATTGAATCAAGATTTTAATTTCTAGAGGTTGGATGAGATGAATTGCTAAATTACCTCAAAGCAATTCATTATAATATCCACACACAGTTTAAGGGAAAGCAATTTTAGAAAGCCATGCAAGTGTCACTAGCCATTTGGGTATGCATACACCTAATTCAGTACAGTTCACAGTGAGACCTGGCTATATAGCTCACTCAAAGTTGACTTCCTAGTGCTTTCAACATCTCAGAGCTACCTGTATAGTGGTAAGGGATGCTGGCTGGTAACTGGGAAAAAATATCTCCGAATTTTCCTCATACATCCAGTATTAGGCCTAATGAACTTTATTGTTAATTTCTCTTTCTCAAATGGTCAAAATACTGTAGCAATCAATGCCTGAGGGCAGATTTTTATTTTATTTGTTATTGAGCTAGATAGCTAGTTGGATTGTATGGCCTAAATGCATTAATTCGTTATAGCTAGCTACTAAATTTAGTAGCTAGTTCAAAGCAGCTAAATTGAAAAAGGTGCTTAATAGCTCCTTTCAACCACAATTAACCATAAGACAAAGGCAATGAGGGTGGGGGTGAGAAACTACTAAGATTGACATGAACAGCTATCTATGTGACCTTAAACTAGCTATATTTAGTAAAATTCTGTATATGGCTATAGACGTAGTACTTAGGTGCATGGAAGCTACAGTATATATGTGTCATACTGAGATGGCTCCAATGCTGAAAATTAATGATGCAACTATAATATCTAGCACTGGAAAATAGCTACTGTATGTACTGAGTAAACATGTGCATGTGGATTAGGCTTGAGCCAATTATGCTTTGAAAATTTGGCAGCCTACTATACTTAAAATTATGCTTTCAAAGTTCGAGTGTTATATTAGAGCATATCAGCAATTCCTGACTGCTCACTTTAGTCCAGCTATTAGAGTAAGTGATGAAGTATCTCGATCTTATTTCTGAAAAGTGTGAATAGACAATATCAATGAACATGCTACAATGAATATCAATGTCAAAAAGCTAAACTTGCTAAACTCACTGAGTTTAGCTTTTTGACATTGATATTCATTGTAGTATGTTTGTTGCTTACTGACATTTGTTGGCTGAAACCTGCACAATGATATGTGCAGATATAGCATAACCTTCCTGTAATGTACCAAATGTTAGCATCTAAATTCGTAATATGAATGCTTTAATTGTATCATCACACACTAAAATTAATATTGTTTTATGGTTTCCTGAGAATATTTAGCTAATAGCTTGTTCCTTACTTGACAATAGGTCATGCTCATAATGATTGTCCCTCTGCATGTGAATAGTTGTAAGCCTTAGGCAGGCAACTACTAATACATCATAAAGTACAGTAGTATATAATATTTTCCTTCATAAATATTATCATCTTGACATACATGCATTATTTATTGCATGGTTAGGCACCATCAAACCCAAGAATGCCTTCAGAGTAACCCCAAGCACTTCTAATTTTTTTCTAAGGAGTATATATCAGTGTAAAAGAATTTTCTGCTGACTGACTAAGTATTGAAGTGTAACTAAACATCCTTGAGGGAGTCCATGAAAGTGGTAGTTAGGACACCCAAAAAGTGTTTTGATTACATTAAATGTCTATGTGGAGGATTTTTGCTATGTACAGCTATACAGAAACCCAGAGACAGTGGGGTGGGGTATTAAGTAATTATAATACAGTTTAATTTTTATGATTTCATGTCTGTGACTCTGTTTGTGTACATATAAGCACCCACAGCCCCACACCTAAATATGTGTGGGCACATGTCTCCCACATAGGAAGAGCTAATGATAGGATGCTGGATGGATAAGGCATCAAGTATTACTTTATTGTATTTCTATATACAACATCTTTAATAATATACACTGTTGTTGATTATTTAATGTACCACTCTGCGTGGGCAGTTCAAAGGCACCGCCAGTGCCATAATTTGTATATTGCACTGCTGCAGACCGCAGCGAGTGCATTATAACTTATAACGCACTGGTTGCGGTTTTATAGACCACAACGAGTGCATTATAAGTTATAATGCACCGACCGCAGTGCAATATACAGATATTGCACTGGCTGCGGTTTTATGCAGCATAGCACAAGTGCCGGTGGCGAAGGCCACTACGACACCTCACCTAATAGGTGGAAGGACACTTCACAGATTACTCGAATTCTTTTATAGCCTGACATGTAAAGGTCGATTGTGGGCCATAACGTCACCAATACGTATAATGTTTACAAGCAGCCAATGGCGATTGAAAAAGCCAACACGGGTGGCCACAACTCTAGTCTACATATATATAAACGTACTTATACACCTTACTAGTCTGGTGCCATCTTAGCCCAGATTAAACTGTAGTCCACTTCGACAATATAATGACTCAATAAAACAAATATATTCTAAATAATACTAACCTTTACGTTCGATTGTGGTAACCAGTTTTGTCATGCCACCAGATTCGAGTTTAGCCAGTGTGAATAGTAAGAATTAGACCAGTATCGTTTAGTAGTTGGGTTTTGTTTACTTAAAATGTCTATTTAGCTACTTTTTTCGCTCAAGGGAATCACTATGGCGATTAGTCTGGCGCTTAGTCTATATGGCGATTGAGTGATCACGCTGGCATGTTGAGCACTACATAATGAGAGTCGAACAGCGACTGCAGGTTAGTGATATAACCCATAGCGTACTAGCTTTCAATATCTCAGGTGGCTGCAGTACTGCAGGGGGAACGTCATCGCAACGTCCGGCTTGGTTACCCACAATCGATGTTAGAAACCTGGCCTTTATAAGTGTTACAGCTGTCTTGTGAGACTCTCCGCACCTATTAGGTGAGTGGTACATAACAGTTATACAACGTGCACTCGTGCTCTGCCTGTATAAATGCATTTGCCTTCAGGCCTAACGGCCCTCAGGCTCGTGCGTTTATATCAGGCAGAGCACTCGTGTTCGTTGTATAACTATATAATAAGAAAGCAATACATATCTACATTATATTAAACCAATATTTGTTTTTAGTGACAATGATATTAATAGCTATTACAGCCATTGTCACTGGAATAGCTATATGTCACTTTATCTGTAGTGTATGTAAGATATTTTTCATTCGAAAACTTAAATAATGATCATTGAATTTACGCTGTGCCTAGAGTCACGGCACCGTGACTGGTGCTAAAGTCACGGCGCAGTCAACCAGAATTCACACAGTAGTTGTATGAAGGTAAGTTTTTGTTGTGTTTGAGGCGAGCTAGGGTTGGCAGAGTCTAGTATTCCCCGAGCATTCGACTTTAGGGCACGCGCCTAGTAGTATTCCCCGAGCATTCAACTTTAGGGGATGCGCCTGGTAGTATGCCCCGAGCATTCGACTTTAGGGGATGCGCCTTGTACTTTAGAGTTAGGGTTAGGGTAAGGGTTCAGGTTTAGTTTCTTCTTTACTGGTGTTATTTATATAGGCTTCTTCATGAATGACATATATAAGGTACAAACTAAGGGAGTAGGGTAGCTGGAACCGCAGTGATACACTGGTAGAGCGCTGGGCTAGAGCATGGGACGTCCTGGGTTCGATCCTCGCTTTAGCCAAACGTTTTTTTTCTTCGTTTTCTTAGGTTTTTTTGTCTAAGTTTTTTTCTATTCACGTGATTGCCGTGACTCTAGGCACAGCGTTGAATTTAGCATTTGAAATGAGCTGTATGCACAATCACGGTAAGACGAATAACTACAATGTACTTTTATTGTATATATACCCACAACTGAATCTCACTCTATCATTTTCCAACAGTATAATATAGACTTTAAACTCTCCTTCCAATATTCAGCAACAGTAAGCAGCTGTCATGTCTATGTGGAAATTATCAAGATAAGTTCTATCTCTGTATGTGTATTTAACAAATTTAATTTCATAAATTATGAGTTATGAATACTGTGAAAATAATATTATCTAAAGAAACCTATCTGCTCAATGACATCCATCCGGTAGTAGCAGTCGTACATAAACAAGGGAGTATTCCTGTAAAGAAAATAATGTGAATCACTATTAATATATCTATATAATAGTTAGACGTCAAGAACCAGGGTTCTATGGGATTTAGAAAACTCGAAGGCCCTGGGCTGTAGCGCCTGAGCGCAGCGAGGGCGCTACTAAGGGCCTGAGGGTTTTCTAAATCCTGTAGAACCCAGTGGTTCTTGACGTCTAACTTATTTAGACTACAACTCGTTATTGTACCTTGAGTTGACAGCTGCTTGTAAATAGGAAATGTATGGCTAATTACTAGAAACAAGCCCTCTACACCTCCCGACATGGCGGGACCTCAGCGTGGCTGTTGCTACCCGTTTAAACGCCCATGCGTTGCCAATGTTACAGGCGCGTGCTATGTATCGAAGTACTGGACTCAGCGAGTGGACTACAACTTATTGTTGGTTGCTGTTGTTGTGCCTCGACAGCTGCTTGTAAGCAAGTAATGTAGTGTTGATTAGTACAAACAAGCCCATTACACCTCCCTCTAATCCAGTACGGCTGTTACTAGCCATTTAAATGCCCATGCGTTGCCAATGTTACAGGCGCGTAATTATCGTGTTTCGTATCGCCTCAGAGCGTGGTCTCTATTGGACATCACCGTGGCTCTACGAGATTTAGAGACCACGTTTTCAGCCAATCAAATTTCAGTATCAAACTTGTTGTAGTCTAAAATATTATAAACTATGTAACGGAAATTATATTATACGAGCAGTATAGTAAAATGTTTCAATGGTACTAAAATATGTGATCAAGCTTGAGCCTGTGAAAACTAAGCATGTTGGCACAAACTACAGCCCATCACATAACAAATCATATCTCATGTATATAGAATATTTGTCTTTTGTAACATAAAGCCAACTAAATGCTTAATAAAAATGGCATGGAATGGCATAGAAATGTGAGTCAAGAAAGGTTTAAAAATTAAGCAAACTTTATGTGCCGCCATTCCCAGGCCCGATCACATATTTTGGTCCACCATGTATGTATGTACAATGCAATGTATGTCTTTAATCCATTACTTCTATACAATCCATTTTTGCTATACTTCATCAGGAGGTGTCTAAGTTACTTAGACCCTTTTCATGTTTACTTAGACCCTTTCATGTTTACTTAGACCCTTTTCATGTTTATTACGCGCACCCGGACTGGTAGCGTTGGCAACGCATCGCCATCTGAAAATTAATTTTAAACCCGTTACGGGTGGAATAATGGCTTGTTTCTACTAATGAACGCTACATTTCTCTGTTACAAGCAGCTGTCAACAATGTTAAGGTACAACAACTACATAAAGGGTCTAAATAACTTAGACTTCAGACCACAGGGGTCTAAGTAATTTAGTAACCCCCAGGCCCTGTAGTAGCGCCTTCGCTTCGCTCAGGCGCCACGACACATGGCCATCGGGTTACTAAATTACTTAGACCCCTGTGGTCTGAAGTCTAACTATTACTTATGACAAGAATCATTCCTTAAAGGGATAAATCATAACAACAGTACAGCTGAAACCTATTTGTATGTAGGAAGTCTTGAGACTACTTGTCAAAGGGGGAAACATCATGCAAACTAGCACATGAAGTATTATGGCATCTTGAAACGTGGTGATATAAATAAAAGACACAACTGATTCAGTGCATAGCATAAGATTTGACCTGGAACAAAATGTATGCAGGATTGATTGCAGCAGCAGTGGTACTACTCAGCTTTGGAGGAGAAAGCATTGCTCAGAGTGTGTACACTTTGAAAGTAGTGGAGGATGTGACCCTGGAACGTGGCTCAACAAATTTCAACGACCTGGAGTACCTGATTTAGTACGTACACATTCATGGCTCAACCATGCTGAAACAGAAGCATACAATGCCATTTTTGTTGTGGAAATTCATTACCCTCATTACAATTTTCAGTTAAAGATCTGTGCATATATCTCTATTTTTCATATTTTATTCACCTTCTTCTGGTTTTTGATTTTTTTGTGAACAACTCTTGTGATCATGTATAGTATAGTGATTGCATCATATATAATTTTTATGGTACATGTTTCTACCTTATATTCTCTTGGTCATGCACCTCGCCAGCTAACACAAAACCTTGATCGTTGCCTTGCTTTGAAGGCTCTTGCATAGTTGGGTTTGTTCTGTGTCTTGATACATTAAATTTGTTTTCAATGCAGTAGTATTAACAAAGATTTAAAGATGCCCACAGGCAATGGTATAATTAGATTGCAGCTAGTTCACTTAGTGTAGCTATATACAGTATTTCATTGTATTTCTATGTTTGCAGTATGTGCTGAAGTCACACATTTTGCAAGAGGGAGAAATAACTGGTCTGACTTTCAATGCAGAACAGTAGTTTGTAGATAAATAAGGTATCATGCATCACGTACGTATAGTCATTTGTACAGTTCTTCAAATATTTATACTCCAAATCCATACGAGGAATGAGAATGACATACAGTTGCATTTACATGCATGCTGCATCAGTCTGCTTCAAACTTTGTGATGTAGGTTTCAATATTTTTGTGGCATTAGAGCTACGTATATTGCTACTATTCAACTGTTAATGTATTTACTTACCCTTACCTACTAGCACACCAAAGTCTCACTTCTTATGTATATATAATTATAGTCCTGCATTACTCACTAGTACCGACTGATTGTCACTGGGGGTTGGTAGGTGAACAAGAGTTCTGTCTTCCTGGAGAAAATTTTATGAGCATTGTCACCTTAGTATACCTTATATATCACAGCTTAAACAATTGCAACAAACTAATGCTTGAGTTTTAGACTATGAAAATACATTGTACTATTGTTAAAAATAAAGTAAAACCTAACTTATAAAGGGAAGACTTTTAATAGCAGATGAGTATAATTATTATGACCTACAACAAGATGGAGACACTGACTGAGTACTCAGATCGGCTGCACTGGTAGGCTCCTGCCAATAAAACACACACCCAAGCTGCTTAAACACAACCGTGGTTCACCACACTGTAGGATGTACCATGACCTGTTTTCTACTACTTTAGTCACTCTGACATTAACACTGACCTGAGTCAGTGATACTGGTAGGCTACCACCAGCATACAGAATACATACTCTGACAATCTTTAACAAAACTGGTGTGCCAGCAATTACCACACACACAGTAGTGAATCAAGTGTTATTCCATAACCAAATAGAAGCAACTGCATTATTACATGATCACTGTCATTAGACCCAGAATGTAGAGAGTTCTAAACAACTTACTATGAAAATAAACAACATTTGCAGTGCTGTGAAGCATACAATCAATTAAACTGTAACGATGCTTTCATCACTACAAATAAATGCAGCATGTATGCATATTTAAGAGTAGTGATCCCATACAATACACATATAATCACATCGACTATACTATTTTTAAGTTACGTAACTACTGCTATTCCATGAAGCATTAAGCATTCGACACGTATGTAGTAAACTCGACATTTATTAGCATGACAGGTATACATTGTAATCATAAGAGAAGCTCCTCTGTATTTGGATGCTGCACTGACGTAAGAGTTGGGTGGGAGGAAAGCATCTTGATGTGCATATCAAAGTTAATGAATTAATCAATCATGAGTCAACATGTGTGCATATGCTATATCTAAATGGTGTCCACTATAACTTGGTTGTCTAGGAGTATAGTGTATAATGTATTTTCATCGATAATTATGAAACATTTTGGCATTTTAATAAATTCCTACACAATGCTTTTATCACCTCTGTGGCTATAGGCTGTTGACCAAATATTGTGTATTACATGTTTGTATAGACATTGAATTTAGGCAGTGAAAAAGATACAGTACAGCTACAGTGGTGGATACAAAGGGGTTGCGATGGTTTCAGCTGAAACCCCCTCTGAAAATACTGTGTGCACCCCAAATTTATATACGATTCATGCGGGTGATACAGTTATACATAGTGTAATACATTGGGACCTTTTCTACTGGCCAAACTTCATACGTTTACCTTTGAAATCAGTGAAAATGCCATTACGACGTTTAAGCATGTTAAGTGCCTCTAAAATAATTACTGTTTTTAATGAGTACGAGTGCTGTTTTGTCTCAAAACTTTCTGCAAAGGCCAGATTCAAGTATGAAACAATGCTGTGGATTTTTACTGATTCATTTAAGCTATAGATCTAAGCAGCTACATATAGGCCACCAGGCCACTGAGCTATCCAGACTGAGCCTAACATTCATCCCAGCTAGACTATACACTTCTCATTCTGGGGTCACAGTTACTGAAAACGTTTTGAACCTGAAACCCCCTCTGAAAATTCTTAGATCTGCCACTGAGTATATGTATATAGCTTTAATGGTTTCATTGATTCTTCTATATAGCTAGTTCAAAAGCATGCGGTATTCAAATAAGATATTCAATTGAGTCTACTACAACAGGATTAAGATACTGATGGAGATAAAAATAATTTTAGTGGTTTCATTATTTTACCTAGTATGATATTTTTTGAATAACTTGGGGAACAGTAGTTTAAATCAAGACTGGTAGTCTACATGGCTTCATCTTCTAACATGCTTAATAAATATCATACAGGATATATATCTAACATCTCCTAGAAGCAGTGAGGGTTGGCAACTGCATAATTATCTTGTGGAGAGCCCTGTAAGTAGCATATAGTATGCAGTATCAAGGAAACTGGCCAAGTATACTGTAGCTACATACTTTTTAACTGTTATTGGTTAGTTGTCAACTATAAAAGCTTGCACAGTTGCTAAATTTATAATTTTTCTCTAATTTATCCTCTAAACTTTATTACCAGTTTTCTAATGATCTTCTTGTTATGATACTTGTGTATACTGAGTATTTGAAACTTCCAAATCAATCTCTTTAACTACCTATGGCAAGTATAATAGTTTGACAAGCCATAATAAGATTACATGACACATGCATAGTCAAACAGTACTAGCAAAAAAAACAACTTTTGGCTACCATGCTAGCACAGTCACACCTTACCAATGTACCAACACTGAGACACCTGTGCATATACACAGGTGCTGTGAGTCAGTGCGGGAATTTTTTCTGGGGTGGGGCTGGTAATCCTCAGGAGGTTATACCATGTATCACAGGCAGGTGAAGGTGTAAGCACCCTAAGTATTACCAAAACCTTCACCCACTGAGTGAGACATTGACAGTTGGTGTTTACATCCCTATATAGTTCTGGGTGGGCTGTTTCCTCAGTTGACCACAGGTCCCCACTATACAGCTGTGTAAACTGAAGTGAAGTTTCTTGCGTAAGGAATATTAACAAGATCAACTGGGCATAACTGGGCATCAAACTTGGAACCCTTAATTACTATGCCAGTGCTCTAGCCACACACGACACACACACAACACACGCGCGCACACACACACACGCATACATGCATACATATACACACTCCTAGTACAAATACACAAAGCAAGATTTGTATAGTACAATTATAATGCTCCTAATAATGTGCAGGTAGTGTAGATATGTATGGCCATATGTGACTGAATTTGACAAAACAAGGCTTCAACGCACAAAGCTTTGTTAGGAGATATGGCGATTTTAAGGAATCATTGTGTTATAACTTCCCAGTGCCTACAGCTGTGCAAACAAAATTTGCACCAATTGTTCATCTGTTCACTAGCTATCACTGAGTGGGTGTATACATTTCTGATACCCAAAATTTGCCCTGTTTTGAGCAGCTTTTTTCGAGCGGGTAATAATATCACAGGTGGTAGTAATAGGGTGGGAGGGTGGGGGTGGACGGTGGTCTTAATATACGGGTATAAAATGAAGTAAGAAGACGATTGGAATCCAGAGGCCAAGTTTGGGCTCTCCATGGACCTCAAATTACTCCAAATTGACTGAGAATACTATTGGCGAGCTCTATGTGAAGTCCCAGCTCACTACACACCATTATCACAAAGCCATGGCTATTTAATGGTGCCAATCTCACACTCGTGGCTTTGACAGGGTCGGAAGAAAGCTGCTACAGAAACCAGACTTGCCAGTGCTGAAGGAAGTACAGTGTGAAATATGATAGTGTATTAGACCAGCAATCCATTTCTGGTAAATCGTAAGTTTGATTTTGTGTGTGTGGAAGCCTTGTTATGTGAAATCCGGTCACATATTAAAAGCTCTCCCCTTCATGGAATATTATGCAGTTACATACTTTCACAACATGTGACTTACATGTATGTATACATGAAACCTCAGATTCTAATTACATTAATTGCATAAAATCATAATACTCCAATCCCCCCTCCACTATAAAGGATGTATAGTAGGGAATTTCATGGCTAGTGTACTTTTATGTTCCTAAATAATTCAGATCATGTTTTGTGATACTGTATTGGTGGTGATACCTGTATTGCACATACAATGCATTTCAGTTGTTGATTGTGCGTCTGTATGTATGTATGTATGTATGTATGTATGTATGTATGTATGTATGTATGTATGTATGTATGTATGTATGTATGTATGTATGTATGTATGTATGTATGTATGTATGTATGTATGTATGTATGTACTGCATGTATGCATGCTCACAAACTGAAAGATGCATATGGTTTTTGGATTTTGATGAATTTTACTACTTACATTATACATAATTATTTGTTGGATTATTATGTATGTTACAGTATTATGTAATATAATGAATTGAGGTGTGGACTGCGGAATCCAGTATTTGAATGAACCAATTGCTTGTCATAAAGCCAATGGCCCTGTTACTGGAGACCCAGATTGTGTAAATTCTTCCTACATATGTGAGCCTTGGTTCCAAAGGCAATTCTGGCATGTGCTGCTGTTGATAAGTATAGCAACTGTATGTGAGAGCTGTTGAGGAAATTTTACACCTTCTGTTCTATCAGTGGATAAGATACTGCACTGTAAAGCTATGTAAGTATGCAGTGTGTTGGCTGCTTGTTTTATTTGTTTGTTTGGCCATAAACTGTCAAGATTGCAGGGTATTACGGTAGAACACACAGAGAGCTCTTGTTTGCTCATGGATGATGCTGCAAGTTTAGGAATAGTTCAGGCAAAGTGGGGCATTAAACCCAATGTTCTAGAGGGGATAACTGCTACCATTTAGATTCTGTTTTGAAGGTTAGTGTAGGTTCTGTTGGTGTATTATGTAGCATTTTGTTTGGGTTACTTCTATTAATAGAGATGTGGGTGGATGGGAATGCCATTTATAAGAGTATAGGAATGTTATTAATAATGATAAAATATTCACCTAAAATATTCCCCACTACATAATATGATTTGTAGCTCTATTAGTAAAAACAAGCTTTGCACTTTGTTATTATGAAAATAAACATGCCTGCCTCAACATGATACCATACACTACCAGAGAAGTATGCCATGAAACGTCTATGATTTTTCCATGAAATTTTAAATCTCCCCTATGAAATGTACCATGAAAGTCAATTCATGTTATTCAATGGGTTGTTTCATGGGCCATGAAATATGTCTATTGATCAGATTATCATGGTAATTTCATGGTGTTGCAGAGATTTCATGGGTGCAGTACCCATGAAACGTTAATATCCATGGGATAAATCATAGATATTTTCATGGGTATTTCATGGTTACTTTCATGGAAATTTCATGCACTGTATCTGGTAGTGATAATAATGGGTGAAACCCATTGATTTGTGCATGTAATGGGATTCTATTTGTTTCTTCTTGTACATATGAATGATGAAAAGTCATGCAATCATCAATTTGAAATGTTATGACATCTCTTACTACAATAGTATAAAAGAGCCAACCGATTTGGTTAGTAGCAACAAGATTTGACCTGATACAAAATGTATTCAGCACTGATTGCAGCAGTAGTGGCACTACTCAGCTTTGGAGGGGAAAGCTTTGCTCAGAGTCCACACACTTTACAAGTAGTGGAGGATGTGACCCTGGAACATGCTTCAACAAATTTCAACTACCTGGAGTACCTGATAGTGGGATTGCATCCTGGCTACCCTAAGAAACGTTCTTTGCTGAGATTTGAAAATGTCCCTAGTGGATGCAGTGTTGTCTACCATGCCACTATGTATCTTTACTACCAGTATTCTCACAAGGCTAGTTTCTACACTGATGCTCAAGTACCATTCATCACTCGCACCATACAAGCACACAGAGTGCTCAAGTCATGGAAGGAAACCCAAGCCACTAGCACCAAAAGATATTCCGGTGTAAATTGGGGTACACAATGGCTTGGCTTGAACAACATTGATGCTAAAAGTGTCTCAACTGGTCACACTACCATACATCCTACTACAAAAAGAGGATTTGTTGGAATTGATGTTACATCTGCTGTGAAAGATTGGAAAGCTGGACATCCAAACTATGGTGTGGTGATCTGGGCTACCAATGAGAATATAGCTGGCCGTGATACAAGATTTGCCAGTAAATCAGAAAGTAATTCCTCAAAGCACCCTTACATCCAGGTTACCTGTGATGGTGGCTCAGTGGGTAATACAGGATATAGTGGTCCTGATATTGGCATTCATTAAGAAATATGCACAGACTCTTTGACTGAAAACGCTAAGATTTTTTTTTGCATTTCAAAGTTAGGCTTTACATACACTTAGGGCTTTTGTACAGTATCATGTATTAAATTTAAAAATGAGATGTTGCTAATGTACAGCTATTTGGACATAAGAAGATATCTACACACTACTGACGTGCTGCTAACTACAACCCTTGTTAATTCAAGATATGTTCAAGCCATGGATTTGTTCATGTTTATATTTTATACCACTGAATAATATAGTAGTTAAGTCTGTGGAATTGACTTAACTATGTGCTGTTTGAATGACCAGTAGTTTAACTTAGAGGTAAATAGCTACATAACACATAGTGTAATCACAATGCTCTGATCCTTTGTACCAGTAATGAGTAGTTACATCATTAGGCAACACATAAATGTCCATTATGAATATAGTGTAAGTCTTCTAAGTGGATTAGCATGTAGGAGTCAGCAGACAATGGTGGTCTTATAGATGTCAGTATAATGTAAGGCAGCTTTCCTGCTATTTGAAAATAAAAGTTTATTGTGCTTAAATTTGCAGGAGATTTTAGTATTAATAATTTATTTCAGGAAAAAGGCACAGCCTGTGTATATCTTTCTCAATTAGCTACATACAAATCAGTGATTGTAAAAGTAATGATAGCTACTATAATCAATCCAGTGTTCATCTAATAAGTTCTTGAATGATCCTAACGAATTACCATTCACGATGTAATCAGGGAAACTATTCCAATCATTAATTACTCTGTTCGAAAATGTGTAGGGCCTTACAATAAATTCTTGTGAATACAATTAACGTTGTGGCCTCTGGTAGTTGTGTAGGTAGTTGGGGTGAAGAATGAAGCAGCAGCATTAAGCTGTAGGCCATGTACCATATGATGCACTAAAATGATATCTCCTCACTTCCTTCTATAGTACAGAGATGGTATCTGAGGTGTGAAAAACACTCATCATAATGGCAATCCCTGTAAGGCCCCAGGCAGAATTGGTATACTCTAAAATAGATCGAATGAAAGTCATATAAATTGGCAAAGAATCAACATCAAGGTGTTCAAAACACTATAGTGATAATTTTTCCATCATAGATTTGATAATATAATTTAGTGTTTATTAATGACTCTTCTATATAATATTGTTGTATTATTGCTCTGTTAGAGCACAACCTTTTATGAACCTCTCTGGTTATATTATAAGAATGCATAGAAGTTGCTAGTTGACAGTAGTGTGTCGTACGGCCCAAGAAGCCGGCGCGCCACACCGTGAGTATATTAACAGGAAGAAAGTAAACACGATTTTCACACCTTTGTAGCTCCGTGATTCCTTATCCGATTGAAACCAAAGTTGCTACAGAAGTGTCAGCTAGGTAGGGGAGTCCACATTCCACATCTGAAGAAAATCGCTCCAGCCATTTCCGAGATACGAGCGGCCAAAGTTAGGGTTTTTTTTCTTCGTTACATTTTTCTTCTACTTCTTTTCGCACACTTTGCAAAATCCGCCATAAAACACGCATTCGTGCTCCAATTGGGCTGAAATTTGGCACACTTAAAGGGCTTATTAAGGCGAATCTCAGTACCAAGTTTGGTAGGAATCCGGTGAACATTTACGGAGTTATGACCGATTATTTGCGTAAAATAAGGTCGAAGGTCTGTCACGCCCACAGGATAAACCGCTTGAAGGAATGAGCTGAAAATTGCTATGTAGATGAAGTAACTATCGTCGGAGTGCCTTTTTGTGGTTTGAAAAGAACCCAGTTAAAGGTCATCGAGATATGACACAAAACCCAACCTGTGTCACAATTACGCGATCGATTTTTATGAATAAAAAAAACTATTAGTTTTCACGCCTACCAGGCAAAACGCTTAGAGCAGTGAGCTGAAAATCGGTGTTTAGCTGAAATAATTATCATAGAAAGTCCTTGCAGTAGTACAGAAGAATCGGATTACAAACCACTGAGTTATGATTCCAAAGCCAACTATGTGTAGCATATACGAGATCGGGATACTCTAATAGAACAGTCACCCTAATAGAGCATTCAGCTACGTTTATAACTTACTCCATTATAGAATTATATTACATTGCAACTTATTCTGTATGGAGTTTAGCTACAACAGTTAATCTTATAGACAATTCAACTACATTACAAACAAGTCACTCTGTAGTACAAACAAGTCACCATGTAGCAACCAATCAAAAAAACCACTCTGTAAAGAGTTCAGCTATACAAACATGTTATAACTCTATAGAGAGATGTCATCCAGTAGAGAGATCAGCTACTATTCCATCTAAATCAGTAGTTCGTTACTTGTGGATGTACATCAATTCTCATCTTAAATGGAGTGATCATGTCAAACATATAACAGCTAAAGCCTCCCGTTCACTCAACTATTTAAGACACACTCTTTTTGCAAGTCCATCTACTGTTAAATCTGCTGCCTACAATTGCCTTGTTAGACCATTACTAGAATATGCCTCACCTGTATGGTATTTACACACTGCCAGAGACATTGATAGACTAGAAGCAATTCAGAGACGAGCTGCACGCTGGGTGTGTGGTAGCAGATGGAATCCTCATTCACATAACTGGTCCAAATCTTCTACTTCTTGTTTGCAGGACCTGAGATGGCCTGCGCTCCATACTCGTCAGTCCTATTTTACTATCACTCGATATTTTACATGACAGAGTATCTATCCCATTCAACTCACATTTCAAGTTTTCAAGCACCAATACTAAATCCCATTCACTTTCACTTACCACATCATCATCTACCATTAACGCATACCGTTTTTCTTTTTTTATAAATTCTCCATTTCTTTGGAACTCAGTACCTGTAGAAATTTTACAAATTTCCAAAGCAATTCCTTTTTGGATGGCACTTCGTCGATTTCTGCTCAGCTAACCTGATTTTGTAATTTTCTCTTTGTTTTCTTTTTGTATAGGTATGTAGTTGTCGTGTGTCATGTTTTTGCTGTATGTTTTATTTTGTACTAAGTCTTGTAACTGTATGTATGTATGTAAGTCTTTGTAAGGGGAGCACATTTACAGGCTTTGCCTTTTGTGTGACCCTTGTCTTTTGACAAAAATCGATAATCTAATCTAATCTAATCTAAACAAGACATCACCTTATAGAACGTTCAGTTACAAAGAAACCACCATGTAGAGAGTTCAGCTGCAAACAAATCACCCTGTAGAGAATTCAGCTATGAACAGATTACCCTATAGAGAGTTCAGCTAGAAAAAGTCATCCTGTAGAGAGATCAGTTAGAAGGATCACCTTGTAGAGAGTTCAACTACAAACAAATCACCCTGCAGATAGTTCAGCTACAAACAAGTCACCCTGTAGAAAGATCAGCTAGAAGAAGTTACCTTGTACAGAGTTCAGCTACAAAGAAATCATCATAAAGAGTTCAGCTGCAGCTGCAAACAAATCACCCTGTAGAGAGTTCAGCTACGAACAGATCACCCTGTAGAGAGATCAGCTAGAAGAAATCATCTTGTAGAGAGTTCAGCTACAAAGAAACCACAATGTAGAGAGTTCAGCTGCAAACAAACCATCTGTAGAGAGTTCAGCCAGAAACAAGTTCACCCTGTAGAGAGTTCAGCTAGAAAGAAGTTACCCCATAGAGAGATCAGCTACAAAGAAACCATCCTGTAGAGAGTTCAATTACAAACAGATAACCCTATAGAGAGATCAACTAGAAACAAGTCATCCAGAGATCAGCTAGAAACAAGTCACCCTGTAGAGAGGTCAGCTAGAAACAAGTCAACCTGTAGAGAGATCAGCTACAAAGAAACCATCCTGTAGAGAGTTCAGCTACAATCAAGTTACACTATAGAAAGATCAGCTAGAAACAAATCATCTTGTAGAGGGTTCAGTTGCAAACAAATCACCCTGTAGAGAATTCAGTCACCCTGTAGAGAGTTCAGCTAGAACAAGTCACCTTGTAGAGAGTTCAGCTACAAAGAAATCACCATGTAGACAGTTCAGCTGCAAACAAATCAGAGTTCAGCTAGAAACAAATCATCCTATAGAGAGTTCAGCTAGAAACAAATCACCCTGAAAAGAGTTCAGCTAGAAACAATGAGAGTTTCAGCTACAGTTCAGTTATGTAGCACATGATGTTGCTATCAGACCTTCAGTGCTGGTCACTGTAAACCGCTGATAACGATAACAATGTAAGAAGTCACCTTATTAACTGCAGTATGTGATAATCACCATTCAATGTTAAATATATACAAATATTTCATCAGACAAAAGCTATACACACATTACTTTCTTTGTTCCACAATTCCTGCAATAAAGAAAAAAACAAATTAAAAGGAAGCATCAAAGCCATATGGCCAGCTTTGTGGCTTACAATACAAAAAGAAGTGATATCTAAGCCAAAACAGCCAAGCTGTAAAAAAAGAGTGCGGCCCCCAAAAAAAGCCAAGGTGAAAAAAGATGTGAAATCCAATTTGGCAGCCAAGAAATGGCTGTGATGGTAGGTTAATGGCAAAAATTTTAATTGCGACAATTCAGGCGAATTTGGTGCCGAATCCTAGTGGAGGAGGTAGCACAAATTCACCTTAATAGTCGTAATTAAATTTTTGCCATTAATCTACCATCACAGCCATTTCTTGGCCGCCACCTTGGATTTCACATCTTTTTTCACCTTGGCTTTTTTGGGGGCCGTACTCTTTTTTTACAGCTTGGTTGTTTTGGCTTAGATAATAATAATACAGATCACAACCTTTAATCAATTAACAGAGACAATTAGTTATTCACAATGGCGAATCCAGAGAGGGGCACAGAAGGCACATGCTCCCCTCCCCCACCAAACTCTTATACACAAGATCAAAATATTATACTAATAGCTAGAACATGCAGTCACCACACATATCAGAATCCTCCACAGTGCATCTGCTGTACACTTGGCTATATAGTTGTTTGTTAATTAAATGCATTTGTACGTCATTCTATATACAAGAAAGGTGCTAGAAACAATGTTAGTAACTACCGTCCAGTCAGTCTTACATCCATTTTTGGTAAGTTAATGGAAACTATAGTTAAAGATCATTTAATAAGTCATTTAATATCGAACAATTTGCTCTCAGCTTACCAATTTGGATTTGTACCTGGCAGATCATGTACTACTCAATTACTTCATGTACTTGATTATTTCACTAAACACTTAGACGAAGATTACTCTGTTGATGTGACATATCTAGATTTTCAAAAAGCCTTTGACACAGTTCCCCACCAACGCTTTATTCAAAAATTGTCTTCTTTTGGGATACATGGTAAGATGCTACAGTGGATAAAAGATTTTCTTAAGGACAGAACACAAGAAGTAGTGCTTAATGGAAAGAAATCTAATACCATTCCTGTTAAAAGTGGAGTCCCACAGGGTTCAGTGTTGGGTCCCATCTTATTCACGATGTTTGTCAATGACTTACCTTCGGTTGTATCAAGTCCCGTGTATATGTTTGCTGACGACACTAAGATTTTCCGTGTTGTAAGAACTAGTGAGGATTATTCAGCACTACAACATGATTTGGACTTACTTTATGAATGGTCAATTTGTTGGCAACTTAAGTTCAATATCTTGAAGTGCAAGTATATGCACCTTGGACCGATGCATCACTATGGGCCATATTATTTGGATGGAACAGTTATTGACAATATTGATTCTTATAAAGACTTGGGCATTATCTTGGACTACCAACTTAAGTTCCACCTGCATACCACAGAGGTCGCTGTAAAAGCTAATCGATTACTAGGATTAATTAAGAAATCTTTTGATTATTTAGACTCTGATATGTTGACTAAATTATTTACAGCTTTTGTACGTCCAACACTTGAATATAGTAACGCAGTATTGGGGCCCTTCTTTGTTCTTGATCAAAGGAAAGTGGAGAAAGTCCAACGTAGGGCTACACGTTTATTGCCATCACTAAGAGATAAACCGTACGAAGAGAGACTAGCAGCACTACAGCTACCATCCCTGGCTCACAGGTGTCATAGAGGTGATATGATACTACTTTACAAGATTATCAATAACTATTTCAATTCAGATTTTTCCACTCTAGATATTTGTGCATAAACTACTAGGGATCCGTCGATTATGCTGGCATCATTATGAGCATAATAGGTGTCTGAAAGCATTGAGCATAATGCTAGCATCAAGAGTTCATAATATTAGTGTAGAGGGAGAGTGTCGAACGGAGTATGGGAGCTTCAAACGCACTTCTACTAGTACCGATTTAGCACGTCGCAGTGTCAACAACCCACAGAAGCCAACCCCTTTTCTTTTCCATACGCGCATATACTATAATGCGCTTATTCCGGACGCTTATTTATTATCGATAACGAGGCCATACCTTGTATTGACACGCGCTTGTTGACACGTGATAGTAATGGAAAGTAGAACACGAGGAAGAGCACAAAAAAGACGTAGCACAACTGAATTATCGCCAAGCAGTGGTGAAGTAGAGCAAGAAAACGAACATGTGCAAGACGCCGATCAGCCACAGGAAAATCCACAGCCGTGTCAACAACCGAAGCGAAGAAAATTGCAAAAAGGAAAGTCTTCAGCTACAACCGAGCCAGCTACAGCAAAGGATGGTGGTGCATCGTCAAAAACGGTGGGTACTCAAAAAAGACGTAGTACAACAGAATTATCGCCTAGCAGTGGTGAAGTAGCACAAGAAGAGGAACATATGCAAGACACCGATCAGCCACAGGAAAATCCGCAGCCGCGTCAACAACCGAAGCGAAGGAAATTACAAAAAGGAAAGTCTTCAGCTACAACCGAGCCAGCTACAACAAAGGATGGTGGTGCATCGTCAAAAACGGTGGGTACTCGTAAGAGAAAATCATTGAATAAGAGCGAGAAGAATAACATCAAATCCTCCATTTGCAATTTGCGTCCTGAAATTCTTTCCACTATTGCTCTAGCTAACGTTCGTAAACAACTGCCAGTAAATTTAAGTGATTTGAAGGCTTTTTGTGACTCAGTTAATTCAGTTTCTGTAAGCTTCTTAACAGATCATCTGCAGCAAATGTTCGTCACCTTATATGAAGAGTGCTCAAAATGTAAAGAACGACACATACAGCTTCAAATTAAATGGCTCCAGCATTGCAGTTATTTTTTGATGGATAAAAATATGGAGCTATCTTTAATTGGTCTCCACCCCTCAGACCCAGTTGCTGAAAGTGTAGTAGGTGTTCGTTCAAAGTGGAACAAAGTTTGTGTGGAATACTGCTTGCAAAAATCAGATGCCAAGAAATTTTTGATTTTGTTTTGTGATAGTGTATTTGAAGAATTGCTACGGCAATGCCACAGAATAATTGAGCCTAGTAATCAAATTTTGGACAGTGCTAGTGTTGAATCAGAAGATGTATACTTCCGCTTTGGAGGTGCAGCAATATGTAGCATGCTGCACAGTAGATATGCTAAAATAAAGAGCTGCAGTTTGAACCAGAAAGAGCAAGTTTCACAACAAATAACTATATTGCAACAACTCAGCGTGCACAAAACAGAAGACAAGGACCATGTCCCAGATTATTTAAAATATCGAGATGAGGGTTTCATGTACTTCCCTTGTAGGGAATTGTTGCCATTTTTAAGAACCGTTGACACAGCAACTACTAAGAAAGTTAATGATGCTAACTTCAGCCTAGAAGGAGCAGATATTTTGACAGTGGTTGTAGAATCACTTCATAGTGATCCGAATATCCACTCGTTATTTCTAACTGCGGCAGTTGATAAAGTACCAAGATTTGATGACATATCATGTGCTGCTGTTGATAGTGTATTCCAGGAGCTTGCACGTAAACTATGTCATACCAGGATACAAGAATACTTAGATTCTTTTAAACACAAAGGTGCGGCAAACAAGGGTTCTGCAACTCTGGCTGGCCAAAATTTGCGCGACTCACTTTTGACACACCACATTAATCTTAAAAGTAAACAGTAATAAAAACAACAACATTCTTTATGTAATTGAATTTTCTTATTGTTTATGCTTGTATTTCTTTTTCTGTAACACAGTGTCTGACAAATGTAACGGAACGTCCCTGTAGTTAACAGAACTATGATGGTAAGCCACACTGTGTTTGATGAGATGTGCTGCCCTAGCTGTAACGTAGTTGACCGAACTCAGCTTTCCACCAGCAGTATGTTTAAGCTGACTGAACAAAGTCTCGACAGCACTCCCTGATAGCCTCACTGGACTTATAAAATAGTCAGGAAACTCCTCCAAAAATGTTTGTACAAAACTTGAAAAGCCGTACACACAAATCCTCAGTAAATCAAATGCTACGGAACAAAGTTAATCAAATAATGATGTTGAAAGTGTCTAAACACTGCAATGGAACTTCTAACAGTCATTGTTTCAGCCCTTAATAGGTGGGTGGGTTAGTACAAATCTCTCAACTGGTCTTTATAGAAATGTGGCCTTTCTAAACAGGTGACCTCTAAGACAAGTTCCACTGCATGATTATTTATGGTGTATGCCTAGTGAATCACAACACTAACTGACTTTGCCAACTTAAGAACCTTGGATCTAGTGTTTCCAGACCACCTATTTTAAAATAAAGTACAATATCACTTAAACAAAATATTTAACAAGTACCTTCTCGTGATAAATCTCCATGCCACTTTTCAAAGAAGGAAAATCCTGTTGAAATGGAATGTAGAACCTTACTATCCACATCACATATTTTGTCATGACTCAAAAGTCCTTTCTCGAAAATTTTATTACACGCCTCCAAGTATTGCAAAGTATACTTCACACTGGCAACATCATCTGGTGCAGGATCAGACGTAAGATAGTGGTGCAACTCAGACATTACCAATTCTTGCTACATATAAAGTCCATATAGCTACGCAGGTATACAAAATACAATGAAAACCCACCTGCATAATCTTTGCAGGCAAGACATTTAATTTTGTCCATGCATCTCGAAGAACGTGCACTTCACGAAGTTTGGGGATCATTCTTGCATGCCCCTGGTCTCTCCTCTGACACTCTCTGGAGTACAAATCTAAAATTGCCTTCCACCCAAAAGTGGTCCCATCCGCAGCAGTAAATGTCCTCGTTCCCCCTTCTTGTGAGGAGAAAAGAGCATTAATCATGTTCTTCAACTGTTGTGTGAAACAATGCAATAATCTGATATAGTTATGTGAATAGATTTCTACAGGTTACCTGGTGACTGGGGCATATCAACCAGTAAATTCTATTGAGTGGATCATGAGGGTTCACAAACCAAGGTCTGACAGCGTATGGATCTGGACCATCAGATAAGCCATACATACCCTGGAATCCATGTGTTAACTTCAATGCAGCTAAGTTGGGAGCTGCACCATCACACACTAGCAAACATGTCCTCAAGTCATGTACCTATGTTAACAAAGGTGTTTTACGAGCATGATCAGACATACAGGGTAAAATAATATAATGGTAACACCAATACTTAATGAACTTTGTTCCATTATCTAGAGTAAAGAACAATACAACTATATATAAGTACCTTGAAAAGTTTGAGGGTCTGAAATACACAAGAACAAATAAATTTAGCTTGCATGGTTTCATTGCTTGTATAAAATGGGCCCACGATATCAAAAGATGAGGTTAAATCCCTCCACAGGAATTGGAGTATATAATTTGTCTGCTTGGTACGGTGGTCTTTATCAAAAAGCTGAAATACATCATGTAAAGAAGCTTGCGTTTCTTCTGTCATTGCCAACCCAATAATTCGGTGACTTCTAGAATTCCACATCAATGAGGATACAACCTTCACCTCATCAAAAACAAGTATACCCGTTGATAGGGGTTTTCGTTTGTTCTCAGCTTCACATGACTGTTGGAAAATCCTATATCTTTCTACTTGCTTGCTGATAGATTCAGTGGCAGCACCAGCCTCATGTTGAAATGCTCCTGTGTATGCTTGGAGAGTTGAGCGGGAGGGTAACTGCAGTATGTCAAAACTCTTAAGAGCTTCATATGCTGCTGGACTTCGTATAAAAACAGCAAGGGCTAAGTAAAAAAAAGGACAAGATAAAAATAGCTATGTAGCATATAGTTTAATGGCCATACCTATTCGTATAGTTACTAAACTCCAGCGATTGTTGCGGCATCCATTCTCTATAAAACAAATAATAACATGTTGAGTTAATAGCAACACACTTACTGTTGATCTGCTGATCCTTAAAGAACTTTTGTTGAGTAGATTGTCTGTTGCTTTCCCAAGCAGCACGGATTGACTCTCCTACTGAATGTTCATCAGCTTCATTGAAAATCTTTTCCAACTCATCTTCATTGGCCTCCTCAATCTTATTCATTATATTAGTCAACTCATCTGATTGCTCATCATCTAACGTGACCTCTAACTCAGCACACCGTGCCAGCTTTGTCTTGTCAGCTGATCTCTCCGTCTGTGTAGCCTTCTTTCGTTGAGCAACACTTGCTGGAGACAAGTACTTTAATTTGAAAGAAGAAGATGGCTGTTGCCTGGCAATCCGTCTTGCAGGACTGACTGTAGATCTTCATTTCTGGATGTCTAAATTATATTGAAGACGCTTACAATTCTTGCACATGACTGCAAAGCTAAGTTTATCTTCTTTGCTGGCATTCTTTGCAAGCTGATGCCACAGCAAACAACTCTTGGAATCCATGCGACTGAAAGGTTTCTCCCACTTACGAACACCATTGATATGGTATCGGATGACGGAATGATACTCATCATAATAACGCTTTACATCAAATCCAGGACAAAACTTGTACTCACCAACTCTTGAAATTATATCACAAACAGCAAAAAAGTCAGCCAAACTTTTAACCGTACCCGCGCGAATTGAGGTAAACAACACTTGCACATCATAAGTAAAGCCATTTGATTCTGCTGATAAAAATAAAATTCTAGCAACAGACAGATGATTATTTCCTGGTAGTGAGTACAATGAACGTTGCACAACTTCTAATGCTTCTTTCTTTTCACAAACAGTTTTAATGAAAACAAGATCAGGATATTTCAACCTCCCTTTGTTAGATACATTTTCAAAAGATAGATCATCTCTTGTACTTTGTATAGCTCCAGCATTGTTATCCACTGGTAGGGATAACGGATCAGGTGAATCTGTGGACTGCAAATATGTACATTGAGGTGGAAGTAACTGAACGGCTGGCTGGACAACTTGGTGAGATGGATTAGCCGGCTGTACAACTTGGTGAGATGGATTAGCCAGCTGCACAACTTGGTGAGATGGATTAGCCGGCTGGACAACTTGGTGAGACGGATTAGACGACTGTACAACTTGGTGAGATGGATTAGCCGGCTGTACAACTTGGTGAGATGGATTAGCCAGCTGGACAACTTGGTGAGATGGATTAGACGGCTGTACAACTTGGTGAGATAGATTAGCCAGCTGGACAACTTGGTGAGATGGATTAGACGACTGTACAACTTGGTGAGATGGATTAGCCAGCTGAACAACTTGGTGAGATGGATTAACCAACTGGACAACTTGGTGAGATGGATTAGTCGGCTGCACAACTTGGTGAGATGGATTAGCCGGCTGGACAACTTGGTGAAACGGATTAGCCGGCTGTACAACTTGGTGAGATGGATTAGCCAGCTGAACAACTTGATGAGATGGATTAGCTGGCTGTACAACTTGGTGAAATGGATTAGCCGGCTGTACAACTTGGTGAGATGGATTAGCCGGCTGTATCAGTAGTGTTCGTCCCAAAATCGACTGTGACATGGGCCTACTTAGAAATTGATTCATTGGTTGACCAAATAACTGGGTAGCTGGGTGGAACGCCAACGGTGCTATTACTGTAGGCGGCGGATACTGTACTGTTCCTTGCTGCTGGGAACAAAAGGTTCATTTCGACGTAATGTTACGCTATTGAATAAACTCACCTGATTCATAGAACTAAACTCAGACAGTTCAAGAACTCGACGTCTCTTATCGCTCCTCTGAGGGTCATCGCTTGGTCGTTTAGGAGTTCCAGCCATCGTAGTATTAAGTGAATGCCATTACACGCGCACCACACAAACACGCGGTAGTGCGCGACTAACTTAGTATGGGTTTCGAAGCCTCACGTTGTCTAATATCGTTATCTGTCGGCAAAGTCGTAGAGTTTCAAAACTATCTTCACTTATCAACAGTGTAGTCATCTGTGCCCGCGTGTTGATGAAATGCGGCAATATACGGTAATTTCCTGGTGATACTACGAGCAGTGCGTTTGTACGGGTTATATTGAACGTTCGACACTCTCCCTCTACACTAATATTATGAACTCTTGCTAGCATAATAGGTAGAATATTTGTGTTATAGTATGAATTCTTGCTTATCAAAATAGCAATCACAGAAAGATCAATATACTCTAATAGAACAGTCAGTAACTCTAATAATTATAACAATCATATAGCTGACTGTTCTATTAGAGTATATTGATCTTTTCTGTGATATGCATTTTGACCAGTAAGTTTGTGCTTCAACCACTTATTATTTATCCATAAATTGGAAGTTATTATGGGCATAATTTGAGCATAATGGGTAAGTAATGAGCATAAATTTAAGCATAATAGGTAAATGTTTGAGCAGTGCAGCATAGCATAATAGATAAAATTATGAGCATAATCAGCGGGTCCCTATAAACTACTCCACATCAAAAATTTCAATCCTGAAACATATCACTGCTTGAAGTTTCTTAGTTTACTGGAGTGGTATATTCCCAGTATATGGAACAGTTAATTGTTTGTTATTTTAGTAGCTTTTCAGTAAACCCACATTCACTGGTGTTTTACTGAGGTTTAAAACTTAGTAAAACAATATGTTCCATATACTTAAAGTTACTGACATTTTACTATCAGTGTAACTGGGTACAACTACAGTAAGGCAGCTTAACAAATTAGTAAACTAAGAACCTTCAAGCAGTGTATAAAATAATACCTTTAGCTCCTGGGATCTGCAGTGCCGCTGCACCCATTTACCTACTGCTACACTGGTCATGGTGCACCCCCTTGTCAAAACCCTGTATCCATCCCTGATTCATTTATGTATTTCATTATAATAGCACAGTTTAGTGGAACTTAATTTTATGTAGGCATGAAATTACTTTATAATTGTGTATGACTGCAATAGAAATGTGATCTAATGACCTAATTCATGTCTATATTTGGAAGCTAGGCCAGCCTGAGTGCATACCCAGGTATTATTTTCATAACTGCTAAATGTATATAGGGGCAGAGTTGTCTATAATACAGCTATATGTAATAGTTATACCATGGCTGCGAGGGATTTTGCTGATATATACACCCAAAGCCCGAGGGCCGCAGGCCTGAGGGCTGCGGGTGTATATGTTAGCAAAATCCCAAGCAGCCATGGTACAAGTGATATATATCACTTGGGGCGTACTCACCTAATAGGTGAAAGAACTAACGAGAACTCATCCCATTTGTTTTATACAGTAGCATCTGAAGATCGATTGTGGTTTTAATAGCGTGGGCTAATAGCCATCAAAACGTTGTCCATACGTTAAAACGTCATTAATACGTTACTATACTTCATCATGCAATGTTAGAAAGCTTGCGATTGTGGGATGGAGTTTATATTGTTATCATTTTTGTACTAAGTTAAGCCAACTAACTTCGCTATTGGGACAGTAAGTAAGTTATTATATTAAGTTAAGTACTTAGAACTGTAAGTTACTAACCTATTTCAACGTAGCAGCAGTAGCTTTGCTGTTCCATGGTCTGTTCAAAGGCTGATACGCGGTGGGTAGAAATACGCATCCACAATCGCCCAAACAATTATTTTGTGCCTTCATTATCCTTTAGTAACAACCAACTACTCTATCTTAGCCTATGTACTAAGCTTAGCAACCTCTACAAAACCGAGTCCCACAATACAAAGCTCTATGTCGCTCAATATAACGAGTCAAAGCGCATCGATTCTTTGAACTGGCTGGGTATCAAAGTCATTGGCAAACCGCTTTCCCATGATATTGCCCGGGCAATATGCGAGTTAAACACCGAGCGGCACCTTTGAACGCCCACGCTAAAGTGGTATATAATCAGATCAAGAAACACGGTAGTGTGTCGTGCGGCCCAAGAAGCCGGCGCGCCACACCCGTGAGTATATTGACAGGAAGAACGAAAACGTCACCTTTGTATCTCAGTGATCACTTATCCGATTGGAACCAAATTTGCTACACAGTTGTCCGCCAGCCAGGGGAGTCTACATTCCAAATTTGAAGGAAATCGCTCCAGCCATTTCCGAGATACGAGCTGCCAAAGTTTCGTTTTTTTTCTTCGTATTATTTTCTTCGTCTTTTCGCACACTTGCAAAAATTGCTATAACAAGCAAACGCGTACTCCGATCGCCATGAAATTTGGTACACAGAAAGGGAGTCCAACGGCGAATTTTAGCATCAAACTTGGTACAAATCCGATGAATGGTTCAGGAGTTATGACCGATTATTCGCGTAAAACAAGATCGATTTGTTGTCACGCCTACAGGATAAACCGCTTCATGGAATGAGTTGAAAATTGCTATGTAGATGGAGTAACCATCGTAGGAGTGCCTTTTGGTGGTTTGAAAGGAATCGAGATAAAGACCACGGAGATATGACACAAAACCCAACCTGTGTCACAATTACGCGATCGATTTTTACGATTAAAAAAGTATTAGTTTTCACGCCTACTAGGCAAACCGCTTAGAACAATGAGCTGAAAATCGGTGTATAGCTGGAATAATCTTCATAGAAAGTCCTTACAGTAGTACAGAAGAATCAGATTACAAACCACTGAGTTATGATTCTAAAGCCAACTCCGTGTAGCAAATGCGAGATCGAGATACTCTAATAGAACAGTCACCCTAATAGAGCATTCGGCTAATTTATTTACTCCATTATAGAATTTTATTGCATCACAAGTTATTCTGTAGGGATTTCAGCTGCAAACAGTTAATCTTATAGAGTCTAAGACAGTTTAGCAAGAAGCAAGTCACCATGTGGAGAGTTAAGCAAATATATCACTATAGAGATTCAGAACATTACAAGTCACACTGAAGAAAGTTCAGCTATAAACAAGTCATGCACCCTGTAGAGAATTCAGCTACAATTAAGTCACTCTCTAGAGAATTCAGCTACACAGAATTCAGCTACACACAAGTCACTGTGGAGAGAGTACAGCTACAAACAAATTACCCTGTAGAGAGATCAGCTACAAATAAAACACTTTGCAGAGTGTTCAGCTACAAAAAATCAACCTTTAGAGCGATCAGCAATGAACATATCAACATAAATCTACATGTAGAGAGATAAGCTAGAAACAAATCACCCTGTAGAGAGTTCAGCTACAAAAAATCACACTGTAGAGAGATCAGCTACAAACAAATCACCTTATAAACAGTTCAGCTACAAACAAATTACCCTGTAGAGAGATCGGCTACAAACAAATCAACCTGCAGAGAGATCAGCTACACACAAATCAACTTGTAGAGAGATCAGCTATAAAAAATCACCCCGTAGAGACATCAGTTAGAAACTAGACACAATGTAAGGAGTTCAGCTACAAGCAATCACCCTGTAGAGAGTTCAGCTAAAACAAATCAACCTGCAGAGAGATCAGCTACAAACAAATCACCTTATAGACAGTTCAGCTACAAACAAATTACCCTGTAGAGAGATCGGCTACAAACAAATCAACCTGCAGAGAGATCAGCTACACACAAATCAACTTGTAGAGAGATCAGCTATAAAAAAATCACCCCGTAGAGACATCAGCTAGAAACTAGACACAATGTAAGGAGTTCAGCTACAAGCAATCACCCTGTAGAGAGTTCAGCTAAAACAAATCAACCTGCAGAGAGATCAGCTACAAACAAATCACCTTATAGAGAGTTCAGCTACAAACAAATTACCCTGTAGAGAGATCAGCTAGAAACTAGACACAATGTAAGGAGTTCAGCTACAAGCAAATCACCCTGTAGAGAGTTCAGCTAAAACAAATCAACCTGCAGAGAGATCAGCTACACACAAATCAACTTGTAGAGAGATCAGCTACAAACAAATCACCCTGTAGAGAGATCAGCTAAAACAAATCAACCTGCAGAGAGATCAGCTACACACAAATCAACTTGTAGAGAGATCAGCTACAAACAAATCACCCTGTAGAGAGATCAGCTAGAAACTAGACACAATGTAAGGAGTTCAGCTACAAGCAAATCACCCTGTAGAGAGTTCAGCTAAAACAAATCAACCTGCAGAGAGATCAGCTACACACAAATCAACTTGTAGAGAGTTCAGCTACAAGCAAATCACCCTGTAGAGAGTTCAGCTAAAACAAATCAACCTGCAGAGAGATCAGCTACACACAAATCAACTTGTAGAGAGATCAGCTACAAACAAATCACCCTGTAGAGAGATCAGCTAGAAACTAGACACAATGTAAGGAGTTCAGTTACAAGCAAATCATCCTGTAGAGAGTTCAGCTACAAACAAACCAACCTGTAGAGCGATCATCTAGAAACAAATCAACCTGAAGAGAGGTCAGCTACAAAAAATCATCTTGTAGAGAGATCAACTACAAACAAAACACTTTGCAGAGAGTTCAGCTACAAACAAATCAACCTTTAGAGCAATCAGCAACAAACAAACCAACCTGTAGAGAGATCATCTAGAAACGAATCAACCTGCAGAGAGATCAGCTACAAACAAATCAGCTTGTAGAGAGATCAGTTACACACAAATCAACCTATAGAGAGATAAGCTAGAAACAAATCACCCTGTAGAGAGTTCAGCTAAAACAAATCAATCTGCAGAGAGATCAGCTACAAACAAATCACCTTATAGATAGTTCAGCTACAAACAAATTACCTTGTAGAGAGATCGGCTACAAACAAATCACCCTGCAGAGAGATCAGCTACACACAAATAAACTTGTATAGAGATCAGCTACAAACAAATCACCCTGTAGAGAAATCAGCAACAAACTAGACACAATGTAAGGAGTTCAGCTACAAGCAAATTACCCTGTAGAGAGTTCATCTACAAACAAATCAACCTGTAGAGCAATCAGCAACAAACAAACCAACCTGTAGAGAGATCATCTAGAAACGAATCAACCTGCAGAGAGATCAGCTACAAACAAATCAGCTTGTAGAGAGATCAGTTACACACAAATCAACCTATAGAGAGATAAGCTAGAAACAAATCACCCTGTAGAGAGTTCAGCTAAAACAAATCACCCTGCAGAGAGATCAGCTACACACAAATAAACTTGTATAGAGATCAGCTACAAACAAATCACCCTGTAGAGAAATCAGCCACAAACTAGACACAATGTAAGGAGTTCAGCTACAAGCAAATTACCCTGTAGAGAGTTCATCTACAAACAAATCAACCTGTAGAGCAATCAGCTAGAAACAAATCACCCTGAAGAGAGGTCAGCTACAAAAAATCACCCTGTAGAGAGAAACAAATCACCCTGGAGAGAGGTTAGCTACAAACAAAACACTTTGCAGAGAGTTCAGCTACAAACAAATCAACTTTTAGAGTGATCAGCAACAAACAAATCAACTTGTAGAGAGATCAGCTACAAACAAATCAACCTGCAGAGAGATCAGCTACAAACAAATCAGCTTGTAGAGAGACCAGTTACACACAAATCAACCTGTAGAGAGATAAGCTAGAAATAAATCACCCTGCAGAGAGTTCAGTTACAAGCAAAATACCCTGTAGAGAGTTCAGCAACAAAGTAACCACCATGTAGAGAATTCAGCTGCAAACAAATCACCATATAGAGAGTTCAGCTACAAACAAATTATCCTGTAGAGAGATCGGCTACAAACAAATCAACCTGTAGAGAGATCAGCTAAAAACTAGACACAATGTAAGGAGTTCAGCTACAAGTAAATCAGCGTGTAGAGAGTTCAGCTAAAACAAATCAACCTGCAGAGAGATCAGCTACAAACAAATCACCTTATAGACAGTTCAGCTACAAACAAATTACCCTGTAGAGAGATCGGCTACAAACAAATCAACCTGCAGAGAGATCAGCTACACACAAATCAACTTGTAGAGAGATCAGCTATAAAAAAATCACCCCGTAGAGACATCAGCTAGAAACTAGAAACAATGTAAGGAGTTCAGCTACAGGCAAATCACCCTTTAGTGAGTTCAGCTACAAACAAATCAACCTGCAGTGAGATCACCTACAAAAAAGCACCTTGTGCAGAGTTCAGCTACAAATAAATTACCCTGTAGAGAGATCGGCTACAAACAAATCAACCTGTAGAAAGATCAGCTACACACAAATCAACTTGTAGAGAGATCAGCTACAAACAAATCACCCTGTAGAGAGATCAGCTAGAAACTAGACACAATTCAAGGAGTTCAGCTACAAGTAAATCACCCTGTAAAGAGTTCAGCTAAAACAAATCAACCTGCAGAGAGATCAACTACAAACAAATCACCTTATAGACAGTTCAGCTACAAACAAATTACACTGTAGAGAGATCGGCTACAAATTAATCAACCTGCAGAGAGATCAGCTACACACAAATCAACTTGTAGAGAGATCAGCTGCAAACAAATCACCCTGTAGAGAGATCAGCTAGAACTAGACACAATGCAAGGAGTTCAGCTAAAAGCAAATCACCCTTTAGTGAGTTCAGCTACAAACAAATCAACCTGCAGTGAGATCACCCACAAAAACGCACCTTGTACAGAGTTCAGTTACAAACAAATTACCCTGTAGAGAGATCAAGTAAAAGAATTCACCTTGTAGAGAGTTCAGCAACAAAGAAACCATGTACAGAGTTTAGCTGCAAACAAATCACCCGGTAGAAAGATCAGCTAGAAGAAGTCACCTTGTAAAGAGTTCAGCTACAAAGAAACCATCATGTACAGAGTTCAGCTACAAAGAAACCACCATGTAGAGTGTTTAGCTACAAAAAATCACCTGTAGAGAGTTCAGCTAGAAACAAATCATCCTGTAGAGAGATCAGCTAGAAGAGGTCACCTTGTAGAGAGTTCAGCTACAAAGAAACCACCACATAAAGAGTTCAGCTGCAAATAAATCACTTGTAGAGAGTTCAGCTACAAATAAATCCCCCTGTAGAGGGATCAGCTAGAAGAAGTCACCTTGTAGAGAGTTCAGCTACAAAGAAACCATCATGTAGAGAGTTCAGTTACAAACAAATCACCCTGTAGAGAGATCAGCTAGAAGAAGTCACCTTGTAGAGTGTTCAGTTACAAAGAAACCATCATGTAGAGAGTTCAGCTGCAAACAAATCACTCTGTAGAGAGTTCAGCTACAAAGAAACCACCACGTAGAGAGTTCAGCCTCAAACAAACCACCTTGTAGAGAATTCAACTATAACAAATCACCCTGTAGAGAAGAAGTTACCTTGTAGAGAGTTCAGCTACAAAAAACCATCATGTAGGGAGTTCAGCTACAAAGAAACCACCATGTAGTGAGTTTAGCTGCAAACAAATCACCTGTAGAGAGTTCAGCTAGAAACAAATCACTTGTAGAGAGTTCAGCTAGAAACAAATCACCCCGTAGAGAGATCAGCTGGACGAAGTCACCTTGTAGAGAGTTCAGCTACAAAGAAACCATCATGTAGAGAGTTCAGCTGCAAACAAATCACCCTGTAGAGAGTTCAGCTACAAAAAAATCACCCTGTAGAGAGTTCAGCTAGACGAAGTCACCTTATAGAGAGTTCAGCTTCAAAGAAACCATCATTTAGAGAGTTCAGCTACAAAGAAACCACCATGTAGAGAGTTTAGCTGCAAACAAATCACCCTGTAGAGAGACCAGCTAGAAGAGGTCACCTTGTAGAGAGTTCAGCTACAAAGAAACCATCCTGTATATAGTTCAGCTACATTTCAAGTCACCCAGTAGAGAGATCAGCTGCAAAAAATATCCTGTGGGGAATAATGGGCATGTAATAAATATATGTATATAATTTGTATAATTACTAATAAATCAAAAATAATTGAAGTATTACAAATCTTCTTTAAGTTCTTTTCTTCTTCCTGTGGTAAAGAAAAAAACACATGGGTTAAAAAAGCCCCAAAGCCAGCCATAGGCGGGCTTTGCAGTATACAAATACAAAAAGAAGTGATATCTAATCAAAAACAGCCAAGCTGTAAAGAAAAGGTGCGGCCCCCAAAAAGGCCATGGTGAAAAAAGATGTGAAATCCAAGGTGGCGGCCAAGAAATGGCTGTGATGGTAGGTTAATGGTTACATTTTAATAACGACAATTCAAGTGAATTTTGTGCCACTTGGTCTTGGCACCAAACACTGTGAAAAAGGTGGGATAAAATATGGTATTTCCAGTGGCTTATTGAATACAAATAAGCCTTAATATAAATCCTGTATTATACTCATCTTATACTTTAGTATAATGCATTACTATACTATTGCATGTATGGTTTCAGTTTAATTACCACAATACTTGAAATAGCTTATATCTGATATAATTCCCACACTATACCATCACATATATGGTTTCAGTATGTTTAACACATTAACTAAAGCCTTATGTGGGATTGTTAGTATAATACAGGTTATACCAAGCTTTTTTGTATTCAATAAGCCACTGGAAGTACCATCTTATATCCCTCTTTTTTCACAGTGAAATTCACCTGAATTGTCGTTATTAAAATGTAACCATTAACCTACCATCACAGCCATTTCTTGGCCGCCACCTTGGATTTCACATCTTTTTTCACCATGGTCTTTTTGGGGGCCACACCTTTTTTTACAGCTTGGCTGTTTTTGATTAGATATATATATACTTCCACCATTTGACCACACAAATTGTTTTATATACTAATTCATTATAAGCACTGTAAAGGTGCTAGCACCTTTTGGCACTTATGGGTGCATGGTACCGGCATTATAGCTATGTACATATAAGGTTGTTGAACATCATAAGAAATATAATTATTATTTTAAAGCAATGCATGTAATTTTTAACCTTATTGGTATTACATATACTGATGTACTAGCTATAGCTACCTACTGTAAATAAGGTGTCGTGTAGCACACACTATTTGTAACTATCATAATTTCTCATGCCTTTTATATGCTAACTAACATTTACTCATTGCTGAAAATGTGATCGACACAAGGCATTAATTAAAAGAAAATATTACTCCATATTAACAAAACTAAAAATATTACTATACTGTACATTTGTATATACAAAAGTGTCTTATAGTATATAACAGAATATTGCAGTTAATTAACAAACTATGTTAAAAGTCAGACATAGAAAATTGGTGGTAATGGAACTTTGTGGAGAACAGGGAATCCACAAGGTAATCAGTGTATGTTCCCTCAATGATCCCCTCAGCTTGGTAACCATGTTCTGACTTCACATGCAAACATGGATCATTGTGATTCATAAAATCCCAACCTGGTAACTTTTCAAATTTCATCACCCTGTTGTTTATCTTCAAGTATTGGTTATCTGAATCAATTGCTGCTTCTCTGTGCAAAAACTTACCTATAAAATAGAGTTTAATACAATAACAATAATACAAGATTTATCCCTTACCCATAATCCCATGGGCTGTGTCACTTATTCCAGTGAGATCCAAAATGATCAAGTCAAGATGCCCATTTATAAACTGAAACTTAAAGGCCAAATGTGACTCCTTGACTTCGATTATTAGGTAACGCTGCTCTTTCTTTTTAAACCTCCACCCTAATTGTACTGTAGTTGTGTTATTTGCAACCATAACATGAACAACTTTGTCAATGACTGCTGTTTTGCTAGTGCCCAAGAGCACAGTGTTATCCTCGGCAGAAATTTCTACTTTAATGATGTCCTTCTTAGCACACTTATTATTCTTCAGACATTTAGGTGACTTGATCATAATTCCAACAGAATGTTGAATACTCTTTCAAATGACTTTCAACTTTTGGAGGAATAAAATAGGCGTTTATGTTGATGAGGGGATCTGAGATTAAATTGAACACAAAATGAGCAATTCCTTGCAAGCTGTAGCACAAGTTGTGACCATTGGAGAGAGGCACAGCAAAATGAGGATCCATTCCAACTCCTGTGTAGGTATGTAGCATGCAGTATAAACTCTACTAATTAATTATTTATGTGTGTCATCTTTTAACAGAGTGTAGTACATGTATTATAATGTAATATAACTTGGACAGCAAATATAGCTAAGTGTAAATAGGCTAGTGATAGACACTTGAGACACGTGTAATGTAATAATATATATTTTGGTTATTGTGTAATTGCTGTTGTTAAAGTATCTGAGTGCTGCTTACCTACTGCAAGACTGAACGTTACAACAAGAGCTACAGTGTACAGTGAGAGCAATGTAAGGAACTTTAGTACTCAGAGTGTTACAATAGTTTCCATGCTTGTTACTACACCTAAAACTGATATTTCAAAATTTCTGCTTCATCTTCAGTTTATACATTTCCATTTGACTCGCATACTTTGCAAACTTAAATAGTCAGGTATACTGTAACTTTTAAGTTTTGTGTTGTTTGACTACATAACCCTGATAAGGAGAACATAACAGTACCACATATCCATAGGGAATTGTGGATCACATCCAGTAGCAAAATAACTTATGTATTTATAATTCTATCTTCAAAAAGTTTGTCATCTTAGTTTAGACAATTTTTTAACATACCAGCAACGAATTAAAGTATAAGAATAAAATCAATAACTTACAGTGCACACAAATATGCCACTTACCAGTAGGACCTGTAAATAATCATTGATCAGAGGTAGAGTGTTGATTGAAGAAATCATTTAAAGGCAAAATACACACAATGTGACTTTTACACAAAAAATTTTTATACAATATAATATGGCTATTTTACAATTCAAGGTTTACTGTATAGTGGGGTACAAAACTGTATACTGTGAGTTTCATAAGGGATGACAGCTCCACAACAATACAACCACATGTCACATGTATCACCATTCATTGTTTCAATCATTTTGTGAATAAGAATGTGAGATTATGTGACAATTTTGTCCCTTGAAAATTTCCAGCTATACAGTACAAGAGTAGATCTTGTTCAGCCTAGCAAGTACAGTATAGTACTTAGGCTAACACATGCATAATACGGATGCATGAATAACTTCAGGATTAACGGCTGCATGGAAAAAATTATTCAGACATTTTGAAGCAATTTATAGAGCATAATTAGCACGAACATCCATTTGAGATTGAGACACTCCAACAGAATAGCTATTTTGCTTCAGTTCCAGCTATGTTCCAGCATTGCAAACAAAGAACAGTAGAGTGCTACTGTAATCAATCATTCCACAGGCTACCACCAATCAACACCTATGCGACAAAAAGGGGGACAGACCAGAATTCATGTATCGTAGCTGCAGTTGGCAAAAAAGGCATGTCACAGGCCAAAGTGATATTGAACAGTAAGGAAATCAAACCATAGTCATGTTGTACTTGGCTGGAGGCATCAGTCGGTTGGTTGGTTGGTCAGTCAGTCAGTCAGTCAGTCAGTCAGTCAGTCAGTCAGTCAGTCAGTCAGTCAGTCAGTCAGTCAGTCAGTCAGTCAGTCAGTCAGTCAGTCAGTCAGTCAGTCAGTCAGTCAGTCAGTCAGTCAGTCAGTCAGTCAGTTAGTTAGTCCGTCAGTCAATCAGTCAGTCAGTTAATCAGTCAGTCGGTTAGTCAGTCAGTTGGTTGGTCAGTAAGTGCATCTGTCAGTTAGTTAATTAGCAGAAATTCAGTTCAATATATAATATATTTTAAAAATTTGTTGTAAGAGTTGTGATCACTCCGAAGACATTAATATGGTCTAACCAATCTGCCAAGCTGTTATGAAGGAAAATTGAGGCTGGTTTTTGGGTGATATTCTTGGGCAAGAAGTCTATACGTTCTGATCCCTACTTAAAGTACTACCGTACTGCATAATTCTGAATTTTTTTGTTTCATTGTTATAAGGTGTAATATTTCATCATTTATGATATCTATAAAATTAAAAATTGCAACAATATTTTCTGATATGCTGTAATTAGTTATTTGGCAGGTATGTAGATCCAATTGCAAAGTGTACAAAATTATCACTGTTTTAAAAGCTGGTAGGGAATTTCAAGTTGGAAAATTTATGAATTTTAAAAACTAGTAGGAATCATTGCGATAAAAAGTGCAGTGTAAACAAGGAGGACCATTACTTGAACTATAAAGTAAATTTACACTTCAGATGATGATCCCCTTTGTAATAAGCACTGTGATCCCTCCACCTTGCACTTTTAATATTTATTACAATGCAACATAAAAAGAAAAATCAATATGTATGCAGTGGCAGATCTGGGGGGGGGGGGACACTTCCCCCCTCCCCCCAGTTCATCCCTTTCAAAAAATTGTATACAAGATCAAGATACTCTAATAGAGCAGTCAATCACTCTAATAAAGCAGTCACAGTGGTCATGAGCAGTGTAGCTAAACTATGAATAAGGATCTGAATAAGGATCTGAATAAGGATCTTTATATACTTTATTATAGATATTCTCTCGAACATCTATGACTTTATAGTATATACACAGAGGAGGTAGGACCATAGATATTCGAGAGTACTCGAATATCTATGGTAGGACATGACGTCACGATCATTGCGTGACGTATGCGTACTGTACATTTTGCCATAGGATTTAGTTCTAGTAAACCGTGAAGATCAGCGTTGAATTTATTTCAGAAATAGTAATTCAATAGTGAAGAATTCTCCAACTTTTCAAACACACCTTAAGTAGCTAAAGTCTTTGAGCTTATGTTTGAGCAGGCTGTAGGACCAGGTGTCCTACAGACCTTCAGCACTTGTGCTGTAAAGCATTAATAAAAAAAATCGTTTCATCTACTAATCCCCGCTAAGCCCCATCGATATTACGGTTAACTTTGCAATAGAGCGTTATTCAGAATAAGTTCTGATCTTATTTTCAGGTACCTGTGATTTTGTTCACTGATTTCTTAGTTGTTAGTAGTACCAAGAATACATAATAATAGAAGAGGGAGGAGAGTGTCTAACTCTCAATATAATCCATACAAACACACTGCGCTCAAACCCTCCTACTTCAATCCATAAAACTTCTAGTAATAAATCAATACCTTTAAGTGAACAGAAGACTGTTGATATTTCCTAATTGAAGCAGTAGAAGTGCTACAACCTCCTTCATAGAGCAAGCCATTTGTCACCTTTGGTGGCTATAGTTGATTGTGCAAGGTCTGAGTGCAGTGAGTTTGGTGAATCTACTGAAGTTAGACATTCTCCTCCCTACTCTATTATTATGTACTCTTGGTAGTACATGCAATCGACTTTGTCGTCTACAATGATGCAAGTAGCTGATACATTAAGTTTTTTATCTCGTAATTATCATTGGAATTCAATTAAATTACGCAAAATTGTATGTGTTATGACATCATGTCCTCCCCTTGGTATATACATTTGGTAAAGGACAGCCATTTTTGCTGTGATTTTTTTTCTTTTCAACTTTTCAGCAAAATGCACCTCCCTTCCAAACTCTGGATCCGCCCCTGGTATGCATGTACAGTATTAATTTTACTGTACCTTCACAATCACTCTCATTTATGCACTGTCCGTTTGACAATACCATTCCAGTTGGACAGAAACATCCTTCAACACATCCACTAGGACAGTCAACATTATCATCATCATTACATGTTTTAGGACATGCTGGACCACACTGTTGATATACCATGCCCTCACTGCAATTCATGATCACAGCTGAAAATGAGATAGACAGGTTAGTACACAAAAAGTACAAAACTATGTACTGTACATGTAACTATACAACAAAATGTAGTAAGATTGTGTACTGTATGCTGTTGTATGCATTGTAACAAAGCTTACATTGATAGCATTTTATTATATTTATAAAACTAAACTCACTAAAATTTTTAGTTATATAAAACCTGCTTAACATAGCCTGGGTGACAGTTTATATATTTATTGCTGCAAACATTATAAGACCAGCTATACAAAACATTCAATATGTATCTGATCCTTGAAACCAATTCCTGTACTAAAGTGAAGTATTAATTTTTATCAAAGTTGGTGAAAATTGTTGTGTCTGTACTGTACCACTAAAAATCATGTACATTGGTTTCATGCCTGTATGAGTTCTTTCATGGTATGATTTAAACTATTGTAGCTTACCTGAACATTCATTGTTCCTCATTACTGTACCAGGAGGACACAGACATTCAAAGCTACCATCAATGTTATTACACAACATATTCTGTGTACATGGGAGGGTTAAGCATTCATTGATATCTAAACAAAAGACAACACTGAAGTGAAAACATACGCTAATAATAGATTAGAGGCCAATAAGCTGTAATGTATAAAGTTATTAATCAGTATCTCAATTTACCATTGCAAGTCCTGCCATCACTGTCCAATGCATAACCATTATTACAGGAACATATAAAACTGCCAACAACGTTAGTACAGTTTTGACTGCAGGCCCCATCAATATCACACTCATTAACATCTGTACAGAATTAATATCAATATGTAGAGAATTATAACACAGTTATTACCAATGCATGATACATTATCATTATCTAAGAGAAATCCTCGCTGACAGCTACATATTTCCATTCTACTAGCAGCACTACACAACTGACTACAGTTATGGTTTGTAGGGCATACATCTGTAACTGTAATATATCACACAGCTAGTAAAGTATTTTAATGAAAGTATTGTTACGTACTATTACAAGTGATATTATCAGCATTCAGTATAAACCCTGTTCTACAGCTACAACTAAATGATCCAATGGTATTAATACAATCTTGTTGGCAGTTATCACTTTGCACAGCACATTCATTTATATCTGTGGAACACAAGTACACAAACTTTAACATATACAATTTTGTCATTGGACAAACAGTAGTTACCTTCACAGAGTAATGGAGATGTTGAAGAGAACTGATAACCAGCTATGCAGGAACAAGTAAAACTACCAGCTGTGTTTACACATTCTTGTAGTTGTGTACAATTGTCAATGTCTTCCATACACTCATCAATGTCTGTGTACATGTACATGATGTATGGAATAAAATCTTCAAATTGTATACGTAAACAATGAGTAACGAAATAAACTAATACAAGAAAAAAATTGGAATTCTACAATAACTTCGATCAGGAATCATAGAAATAAAAAGTAGTGAAACAAGGGAGTTTACCTACACTTGCAGATAAAAATTATACTAGTAAACATTTAAGGTGGCTCGGAACAGTTTTCATAAGGTTTCAACAGTGTTATGCAAGCAATCACATTAGCTATGAGGCTTAAATATAATCATTACTGTGGTTGACCACCAGTTCCTGTCATTTGCAAATGAATATAATTATGTTGCGTAAGCACACATCATCACAGCATTTAACAAGATCGCCGTGCGCTATTATTACAAGCCTCCATACAAAAATGAACTAGTTGCCGGTTTTTCAAGATATGACTGTCAAATTTTGGATGGGAAAGCAGTAGTAAATAAGCTGCAATTGTGCGGTAGCCGATTTTTAATATTAGCTTCTGCCTGGCAGTGGTGAATTTTTAAAAAACCTGTTTCAAATCTTTGTGTGACATGGGTAGAATTAACGCGTGAACTAAAGACCTGGTAGAAAAAGTAGCTCCGCACAATGATAGATAATCAGATAAATAGTGTCTAACAGCGAATCCAGCCCCATAGCGCCAAGCGCTGAGAAAGAGTTCACTCTGAAGGGCTAAATTTGTAACTTGCGCTACACGCATCCCAGAGAGCTCCTGTTTGTTGTAAACAGTAGAGAACAAATTGCTTCATAGATTTCTGTTAGTACAATGCACTTCGTGAAGATAGCTTGCTTGTTTTAGGCCCTGTAAATTTCATGGTGAAGCCATACGGAAACTGTTCCCAGCCACCTTAATATCTACTTCAATCATGGGTATAGATTACTTGCCCTTTTTGTAACAAAATTATGACTGGTGAGCCAGCTCATACCGCACCAAAAGAAAGAATGGTGCCAGACTTAATGTTTTCACCCAAACTCATGCCCAAACTATTGATCACTGAAAAAAAGAGGAGTGACTGCTATGCTACATTTTCAGCTATTTTCAGCCTGTTACACAGCAATACAAATGAAGAACATTACAAGATGCACCTCTGTGAACAATCCAGTCATTATGTTATAGTTAAAGCACTGCCACATGTGTGTATGGAAATGCAGCATGAGGGGGTAGGGGCTAAATATAGTACAAGACGAAGCCGAGTGCTGTATATATTTGCCTTGAGATACCCCCTGAGTGCTGTATTTTTTGTACACACAAGCATAGGCACTGCTTTAAGTGTTTTATTGTACTTCCTGGTCATCCTTTTTGGAGTGATTTTTTTCGTTTCAACTTTCGGCGACCGGACTATCAGTAAGTTGTCATATAATCTATTTGTAGTCGTAGAATGAACTGGCAAGATTAGTTTGGCTAGTTTTAGCATTTGACAGTGTCACACACGTGATCCATCATGCCATCTGTACAGGGTTTTTGCTTCAATTTTCCATTATCAGACTATCGGTAAGTGTTCACGCGTTTTATTTCTAGTCATAGAACCAACTGATAAGATTAGTTTGATTAGTTTTAGCAATTTACAATGTCATGCACGTGATCCGTTGTGCTGTCTGAGTGGGGTTGTTTTTTTAACATTCCTTATATAACTGTTCTGCATAACTGTACTGTATTTGCCCAAGTATCTGCATAACTGTACTGTATGGCTCATACAGTAAAGTTATGTAGCTAATTGGTACAATACGGAAAACATGGCATGTGATGACACTTTGTTCCTCCCATGCAAAGTACAATAAGGAAAACTATAGACAATTTCTGTTACAAACATAGGCAAGCCATCGTGTGCTACAGCAAATCAACACCTTGACTGCCAGCGAGAGGAAATTGACACAAAGAAGGACAAAGGTAAGTCCATGATGCATACATTGTACATATGTATGTATTGTGGTATGCCAAAATGCACCTGCTACACTTGTATGAAGGAAGACAGGTGGGCAAGCTGGCAGACAGGCACCCTCCTCACAAACACAAAAACAAAACAAAAAAATGATTGGGATACTCTAATACAGCAGTCAGCCAAATGTTCTATTAAGAACCCTCCACAGTTCTATTGCTGAGTAGGAAAACTTGCATCTGCTGTACCATTCCATGGACACACTTGGCTAGTATTGCCGCTAACCTACAGTAAAAATTGTCATAGAGAAGGAGAACCATGTGGAATTCATTTGCAATAATATCCTAACTGAATTACCCATAGCTATCACTGATCCCTACAGTTCACCACTGGGATTACTATGCGGGACTTAACATTCATATCCACACAATGTAGAAACAGTCACCCACCCTTTGACCTACACAATTTACATACCATCACATTTGGAGTCAATGGTGATGTATCCATCAGGGCAAGTGCACTCTGCACCAGACATTGGTGCAGGGTTGTCAGTGCATATCTGTCCTTCAAGGCAAGATGTCACTGCACAACCATCAGCATCATTTTCACAAAAGCCTCCATCATAAGCTACACACAGACATAATAAAATAATCCAGATATAGTACAAATAAGCAATTTTTACCTGGAGGGCATTCACAGTTCAGTACAATAAAAGGCAGTTGAAGATTTAAAACACCAGCTTCAGTACAGATTCCATTGTTCATACAACCACACAACTGCACACGAGGGTTGAATACTGATGACACATTTCTTGATCCTAAAGCCACAATTGTTAAGTTTAACTCTTCAGACACATTTAATGGGATCCATTTAAGTACATAATCTTCATTTGACAGATTAGTGAGTTGCACATTTGAAGGTAATTCAAATTGCCCATTGACCATGATACTAACACTTATACTATCAGTAACCAGAAATGAGTATGTGGAGTTGATGCCAACTGTGGCCATAAACACTGCTGAAGCAGTTATATTGGGTGGAAAGGTGTCTGTGGAAGGTGACATAATGATTATACCAGCTACATAGTATCTTTTTAGTACCTAATGTTGCAACTTGATCCATTGCTTCTTCTTCAAATTGCAGAGTATCCATGCCAACATTTGCATCACCAGTTTGTTCTACATCAAACAAACATTGTGGATTATTCCCACAGATTTCAACAAGACTGCTGTTTCCTTCCAGACTGGATCTAATTTCATCCAAAAATGGTGGTACATGGTCAGGATCTGAAAAAGTGGATACACTTTCACCAGGAACATATGTGAAAATGCTTTCATCTTCAGTGATTTGCCCTGAAAAAGTTTAGTGCAATTATTACATGAATATTGCTATTACACTTGCCATACATGATTGTCCAAACACATGTTTTTCTGCATCAGATGAGTTAACTGATAACAAAGTTCTATTTCGGAAGATCAGGTCATCAGAAATATTGCCATTAAATGTTCCCAACAATCCTTGCGCTGTGCTGTTAAATGTCGGAGGTAAACTAAGGACAAAACTGAGTATTCCATTTGAATAGTTTGCAGTGAGTCCAAATCCTGAAGGAAACTGCACTAACACAGAATTGTTTGCACTTCTCTCAAGGAAATAAGTAGATTCAGAAATGTTAGACCCAGTCATAGACAATTGAGTGGAAACATCACTTCCGTTTGTTAGTACATCAAATTCTCCATTTGTAACACCCAACTAATAGGGAAAAACACGAAAAGTACATGTGATATCTTTAAAGAGGCCTGAGCCTATTATGCTTCTAAGGTTACTTTTTAGGCATTTGAGCAATGTCCCAAAATTTTCCCTATAGTATGCTCATCAGTTTGCACTATATATCTTGACTGCTTTACTTTCAATAAAAAGTGCCAGTAAAATCAGCACATTCCTAACAACAAGTTTTTATCTTTGTAAACATTAGCAATTTTCTGTGGACTTTGTGCTGATTACTGAGCTACGGTATTATGTTTGGCAACACCCAGTTGTCCTGGGGGTTGCTGACAAAACACTGTTGATGCCTTACTTTTATAAGACTTTGAAACACAGTATCTTATCAAACTTTGCATGGGCGAAATCAAAGGAAAAGGTGTACTTTAGATTTCATAAAGTACACTTTAGGCTGACAAACAGTGATTTGTTGCTCACAAAGAGTGCTTTATTGCACTGCAAAGAGTGGTTTAATCGTACATTAAAGCACTCTTTGCAGTGCAATAAAACACACTTTGTGGACAATAAAGCACAGTTTCCCACATGCTCTAGTGCAGGTTAATAGCCCATGACACTAATGCCAGTGCAACTAATCACCCAAGCCTGTGAAGGTTGATAGCCCTCACCACACTGAGTGGTCATTTACCCCAGCCAACACAAGTCCTACTACTTGATTGCCATTATAGACATATCTAAATGCTTCGATGATGGGTGGGAGAAGGTAACGTTGTTGTTACTTTACAAATGTTAACGGACAACTCCTGGAGATATCATGGAAATATTTCACCATGTGTCACATAGAATCGATTGTGGGGTTTGACCAAAATCTGCCAAAATACGCAATGAAAGTCGATCTACTATGCCAAACTATGGTGAACTACGAGTGAGTTACTTTGTTAAACTTGTTTGTGTGCATTCAGGCTGCTAATAATTTGTGCAACATGTGTTAATTATGAGTCCTAGTGCATGGTGAAGCTACACGACTAGAAATTCAATAAATTATTTGCCTTGTGCTTTATTAGCATTAAGGCCAAGTGACGAGTACTTTATTGTTCATATAGCACAATTAAGGCAATGCTTTAACATATATATATACATAAAATACAGTTGTTGGTCTAGCAGAACACTTCATTCAGGTAATTAAACTGTACACTGTACTTTATGTTAAACTGTACTTTATGGAAAATGAGGTATAAAATTTTCATTTAATAAAGTACTGTAAAATAATACTTAGCAGCTTGCCTATAATAATACTTAGCAGTTTGCCTAAACTCATTCATACTATATAATGTACATATATTCATTTTCACTATAATATGTGACCGGATTTGCGAAAGGGGTCTTCCACACACATCCAATTCAATGAATTTGGAAGACCATATGTTTGTGTTCAGGGAAGATGCAAATCTGAAATTTTCTTTATCTATTCAGCTATATTGGTACTCACTACTGTCTAAATTTCAAGGCAATAACTTGTTCTAATCTGAAGTTATGAATTGCCAAAGTTCATAAATTGGATGTATGTGGAAGACTCCTTTTCACAAATCCGATCACATATGAGAACTGTAATTTCATGTATCAGTGTAAACTTTACCACTAGCTATATAATTTCCGAGTGTAATTAAATGCACAAAAATAAGTCGAACTTTATAGTACTGTAATAGTAGTACTTTTTATACTAATTTATAAGTATTATGTAAGTATCACTTAATTAGAACACAATATGATGTACCTGAACAGTAATTTCTTCATGTTGTATAGCAAAAGCAGAAAACACAGTAGCATTGGAGCTAGGTACTAAGGCAGTTCTACCCTGAAACTCTACATTGACCTCTCCCATAGTTCTCAATAGTACATATTCACCAATTCCATTGAAGGTGTATGTGAAATCATCAAGAGTAGTAAAGTGGGGATCACCCCAAAACCACCCTATCAAAAGTAAGTATATATGAATACTTCAAGCATAGTCACTCACTTATTCTTGGTGGTCTGTATCTGGCACAATCGTTTGATGGTCGTCGTTCAGAATACAAGTTACATAATCCAACAAAGTCAGAGCAACAAAATGACTTTGGATTAAAATTGTTCTCTTCATATGATTCGATTGTACGTTCATCAAACAGTAATAGAGAGCCTCCATCCATAGGATCAGTAATCAATGATCCAAACATTGATGATTCCAAAGTGTAACAACACTCCCTATCATTACCACGAGAAAATCTTAAAAGAAAGCACAGTGTGTTAAATCTGGCTTGGAACTCAAAAAAGCTCACAAAGAATCTACGATCAAAGAAAGCTTGGGATATACTGCATGGACAAGATGTTGTGATACTGTCTAGAAAATCTATAGATTGACCAAAACGTGCTATATCTGAAAGATACCACTGCACACACATTCGTCTTTGTTCTTCTATAACACTTTGAGAAACACTAATTTGATACAGCAGATTGCTATCTCTACATGCTACTTCATTGGCATTGCTTTGTCCAGTAAAGGGATGGTTGATAAATGTAGCAGTAGAAGGTGAGTTGAATCCAATTGTAGGAAATGTAAATCTACTTGCCCACTCAATCAAATTGCATTCATATATAAAAGTACATAGGATTCTTCCAAGTTAGTAATCACTACTGCCTGGTAAGTGTTGGTCTAAGAAGTTACAAAAATTACATTTGTGACACAAGTTAAGAATGTTAAATATTTATAAATATTCAGTCATTTGCTATGTCTAAAATAGTGCATATATATACCTGTGCAAGGAAAGGATCATCATCCGAGGCACTGCTAGCACCATGAGGATAAGGGTGAACACTTTCCCACTCTGCCAATATCATAAAACTTCCTGCAAAATCTGAAGACGTGTTGCGTTCTCTTATATATTTACTGACATCATCTAGTAATTGGTCTCCATATGCACCAGTAGTTTGTATTTGAAACACTTCATAAGATACATTGCCTTCTCTATGAATGTCATTATCAGTCCAATAAGGGGCAACCACATGGATATTTCTTATCCTACTGGTTGTGCCACCAGGGAAAGGTTCAGGAATCCAGAATAAAAATGGCTGACCAAATGAGATTATTCCATTAGTCCCAACCTAAATATAATTATATGAAAGGAATAACAAAACATCAGTCATCATATTCACCACTAAACAAAAATTCCGATAATATTTTAAAAGCTGCCAGAAAAATTTAGAACAGTAAATTGGATTAGGCATAGAAATAAAAAGTAGTGAAACAAGGAAGGTCACCTATACCTGCAGATCAGGACAAACATAGTGTGTCATGGGGCGGCCAAGGAAAGCCAATGCATTTAACACAGTGTGCATTTCACAATAACCAAGAAAGTGATATTGTGCCTCAGTAATGGGAAATGGAAATAGCCGTTGTTATTGAGATATGCACCTTCAAAGTTTGTCTTACTTTCTTTGTTTTTTTCTTTCTTCTTCCACTGTTAATTTTATTTGCACAACACTGTCTGACAAAAATTTCCATAAGGTCTCTTGGATTGTTTTCAATTTTGGTGGGTGTAAAGAGCATATTATAGCACATGTCCATGTATCTTCCGATTTGTGTACAGATGGTAGAAATGGAACAAAGTTACAAATGATTTTGCAATTATTCTCACACCTGCAGGGTAAACTACTGATGGAAACAACTTAAGAATCTGTATGTAGTTAGGCTAGCCATCATAGCATGGAACTTTCGTGATTTGAAGTAATACTGAGAGTATCAGCTAAAGGTAGCTATAAAGCAAAAACCAAACATGTTGAACAAGCACAATCGAGATGAATAGTCACCAAGAAGTACAAAAAAGTGCATGAAAAATGTCAAAAATATAATTGTTCAGGGTTTAAACCAGGGACCTTCACTCTTGTTCGCACAAGCCTTTTACCTCTGCTGTCAGCTGCTCTTCTCACTTAATTTCTACCTTATAAATAGAAATTCTAGTTTACTGCACCAGAATATACTTTCATAGATCTATTGATGGAAAATCTAGATTGTTCTAGTACATCCTATGCGTATTGTATTGGAAGTGCTTAGAAAAAGTATCTATTGGAGTATATACTATGTATTTAATGAAATCCCATGTGTACCATGTACAGACAATAATAATGTCACAACAACCTAACATCCTCAGCTACATCATACATAAATTAATATTTCTAAGAACATTAACTGCTCCCAAAATGGCTGCTTTCTGTAATGTGGCAAAAACAACTTCACTGAAGGCTACTACTACTAAGTATTACTGTTACTGCTACAGAGATGCTGGAGATGGATGATTATACAAAGTTTTCAGGTATGATTTGTCTTTTTCTGGAGTTGGCGGAAAGGTGTCACATGGGATTGTGTGCAATGATTTGACATGTGATGATGATTACTTTGAGATGGAACAATGGAGCTAAAGGTTATTAAAAAGTTGGCTCTTAACTGTATACTGCTGGGATTGGTTAGCCTGATAGCTGGACCAAAAGTCAACACAGATCTTCTTGACATTCGTATTAAATCACTGCTATAGTATAGTGTGACTGTGCATATTGTTGTAGGTGTAAGTGTTGTACTGGTGTTTTTCTTGTAACAACATTTCTAAATTTGGCTACTTGCTCCATTGGTAAGCAATACTATTCATCCTCTAGGAAAATGAGATTTTATTAACTATTGTATTATACTTATGTACAGTATCTCATTCTCATGAAATAGACAAGTATCAATGCTAATTTACAAACTTACAAATGCTAAAGTGTGAACCTCTGAGCCAAAAGGAAATCCTAAAGGCAATGAAATTGGTTCTGAAGCTGCATCTGGACCACCACGATTTGTAATATATCTCCTATTTTCACCAAATTCCAGAAATCTTAAGGGACCTGTTAGTGAAGAATTATTATTGATCAGTTCATTAATAAGCATGAATGATTATTGTATATACTCTGCTAGAACAATGCAGTGTTTCTACACAGGAGTACTTTGCTAATTACAGTAGAATTTTATGTTAATATAGAGACTTACAGTAATTTAAAGACTCCTAGAAGTCTTAAAATACTAACAATGCCATCCCATTAGCTAAGCTAATTTGAAGAAACTGACATAGGACATGGTACTTAACATTATAATTTCTACTATTAAAAATATCACCAGTGCCAAATGAAACAAAAGTAGGATCAGTAGGCATTGCATAATTTTGCACACAATGTCATTTTTTTAAAACAAGATACTGACAACACTTATAATAAGAATAAAACATGCTGTTTATACATAATCATATGATTCATAGTATTATATGTGAGCAGATCAAACCTGCTGTCACTTTGTAAACAAATCTCATGGGTTTGTTATAACTATTCCATACAGTAAATGGGTAACACAAATGTAATTTCTTCTAAACATGTTGACATAATATGATTACATACCAATGGGAGTTGGTGAAGGTGAAGTAATACTAGTAGAAACATCTGTGGTGGAGGACACCGTAGTTATAAGTGGTGAAGATGATGTGACCATTGTTGTAACTGGTGTAGACAATGCTACCATTGTTGTAACTGGTGTAGATGATGCTACCAGTGTTGTAACTGGTGTATATGAGGCTACCATTGTTGTAACTGATGTAGGTGATGAGACTACTGTTTTAACTGGTGTAGATGATGCTACCATTGTTGTAACTGGTGTAGATGAGGTTACCATTGTTGTAACTGGTGTAGATGATTCTACCATTGTTGTAACTGGTGTAGATGATGCTACCACTATAGTAGCGTACAGATGATGCTACCATTGTTGCAACTGGTGTAGATGATGCTACCATTGTTGTAACTAGTGTAGGTGATGAGACTACTGTTGCAACTGGTGTAGGTGATGAGACTACTGTTGCAACTGGTGTAGGTGATGAGACTACTGTTGCAACTGGTGTAGATGATGCTACCATTGTTGTAACTGGTGTAGATGATGCTACCATTGTTGTAACTGGTGTAGGTGATGAGACTACTGTTGCAACTGGTGTAGATAATGCTACCATTGTTGTAACTGGTGTAGATGATGCTACCATTGTTGTAACTGGTGTAGGTGATGAGACTACTGTTGCAACTTGTGTAGATGATGCTACCATTGTTGTAACTGGTGTAGATGATGCTACCATTGTTGTGACTGGTGTAGGTGATGAGACTACTGTTGCAACTGGTGTAGATAATGCTACCATTGTTGTAAGTGGTTTGGTGATGAGACTACTGTTGTAACTGGTGTAGGTGATGAGACTACTGTTGCAACTGGTGTAGATGATGCTACCATTGTTGTAACTGGTGTAGATGATGCTACCATTGTTGTGACTGGTGTAGGTGATGAGACTACTGTTGCAACTGGTGTAGATAATGCTACCATTGTTGTAACTGGTGTAGGTAATGAGACTACTGTTGTAACTGGTGTAGATGATGCTACCATTGTTGTAACTGGTGTAGATGAGGCTACCATTGTTGTAACTGGTGTAGATGATTCTACCATTGTTGTAACTGGTGTAGATGATGCTACCATTGTTGTAACTGGTGTAGATGAGGCTACCATTGTTGTAACTGGTGTAGATGATGCTACCATTGTTGCAACTGGTGTAGATGATGCTACCATTGTTGTAATTGGTGTAGATGATGTTACCATTGTTGTAACTGGTGTAGGTGATGAGACTACTGTTGCAACTGGTGTAGATAATGCTACCATTGTTGTAAGTGGTGTAGGTGATGAGACTACTGTTGTAACTGGTGTAGGTGATGAGACTACTGTTGCAACTGGTGTAGATGATGCTACCATTGTTGTAACTGGTGTAGATGATGCTACCATTGTTGTAACTGGTGTAGGTGATGAGACTACTGTTGCAACTGGTGTAGATAATGCTATCATTGTTGTAAGTGGTGTAGGTGATGAGACTACTGTTGTAACTGGTGTAGGTGATGAGACTACTGTTGCAATTGGTGTAGACAATGCTACCATTGTTGTAACTGGTGTAGGTGATGCTACCAGTGTTGTAACTGGTGTAGATGATGCTAACATTGTTGTAACTGGTGTATGTGATGCTACCATTGTTGCAGCAGGTGTAGATGAGGCTACCATTGTTGTAACTGGTGTAGATGATGTTACCATTGTTGTAACTGGTGTAGGTGATGAGACTACTGTTGCAACTGGTGTAGATAATGCTATCATTGTTGTAAGTGGTGTAGGTGATGAAACTACTGTTGTAACTGGTGTAGGTGATGAGACTACTGTTGTAACTGGTGTAGGTGATGAGACTACTGTTGCAACTGGTGTAGATGATGCTATCATTGTTGTAAGTGGTGTAGGTGATGAGACTACTGTTGTAACTGGTGTAGGTGATGAGACTACTGTTGCAACTGGTGTAGGTGATGAGACTACTGTTGCAACTGGTGTAGATAATGCTACCATTGTTGTAACTGGTGTAGCTACTGTTGCAACTGGTGTAGGTGATGAGACTACTGTTGCAACTGGTGTAGGTGATGAAACTACTGTTGTAACTGGTGTAGGTGATGAGACTACTGTTGTAACTGGTGTAGGTGATGAGACTACTGTTGCAACTGGTGTAGATGATGCTACCATTGTTGTAAGTGGTGTAGGTGATGAGACTACTGTTGTAACTGGTGTAGGTGATGAGACTACTGTTGCAACTGGTGTAATGCTATCATTGTTGTAAGTGGTGTAGGTGATGAAACTACTGTTGTAACTGGTGTAGGTGATGAGACTACTGTTGTAACTGGTGTAGGTGATGCTACCATTGTTGTAACTGGTGTAGATGATGCTACCATTGTTGTAACTGGTGTAGGTGATGAGACTACTGTTGTAACTGGTGTAGATAATGCTACCATTGTTGTAACTGGTGTAGCTACTGTTGCAACTGGTGTAGATAATGCTACCATTGTTGTATTTTGTGTAGATGATGCTACCATTGTTGTAACCGGTGTAGATGATGCTAACATTGTTGCAACTGGTGTATGTGATGCTACCATTGTTGCAGCAGGTGTAGATGAGGCTACCATTGTTGTAACTGGTGTAGATGAGGCTACCATTGTTGTAATTGGTGTAGATGAAGCTACTATTGTTGTAACTGGTGTAGATGATGCTACCATTGTAGTATCTGGTGTAGATGATGCAAGCATTGTTGTAACTGGTGTAGATGATGTTACCATTGTTGTAAGTGGTGTAGGTGATGAGACTACTGTTGTAACTGGTGTAGGTGATGAGACTACTGTTGTAACGGGTGTAGGTGATGAGACTACTGTTGCAACTGGTGTAGGTGATGAGACTACTGTTGCAACTGGTGTAGGTGATGAGACTACTGTTGCAACTGGTGTAGATGGTGCTACCATTGTTGTAACCGGTGTAAGTGATGCTACCATTGTTTCAACTGGTGTAGATGATGCTACCAGTGTTGTAACTGGTATAGATGAAGCTAACATTGTTGTAACTGGTGTATGTGATGCTACCATTGTTGCAGCAGGTGTAGATGAGGCTACCATTGTTGTAACTGGTGTAGATGAGGCTACCATTGTTGTAATTGGTGTAGATGAAGCTACTATTGTAGTATCTGGTGTAGATGGTGCAAGCATTGTTGTAACTGGTGTAGACAATGCTACCATTGTTGTATTTTGTGTAGATGATGCTACCATTGTTGTAACTGGTGTAGATGATGCTACCATTGTTGTACTTGGTGTAGATGAGGCTACCATTGTTGTAACTGGTATAGATGATGCTAACATTGTTGTACTTGGTGTAGATGAGGCTACCATTGTTGTACTTGGTGTAGATGATGCTACCATTGTTGCAACTGGTGTAGATGATGAGACTACTGTTGTAACTGGTGTAGATGATGCTACCATTGTTGCAACTGGTGTAGATGAGGCTACCATTGTTGTACTTGGTGTAGATGATGCTACCATTGTTGCAACTGGTGTAGATGATGAGACTACTGTTGTAACTGGTGTAGATGATGCTACCATTGTTGCAACTGGTGTAGATGAGGCCACCATTGTTGTAACTGGTGTAGGTGATGAGACTACTGTTGCAACTGGTGTAGGTGATGAGACTACTGTTGCAACTGGTGTAGGTGATGAGACTACTGTTGTAACTGGTGTAGATGGTGCTACCATTGTTGTAACCGGTGTAGGTGATGCTACCATTGTTGCAACTGGTGTAGATGATGCTACCAGTGTTGTAACTGGTATAGATGAAGCTAACATTGTTGTAACTGGTGTATGTGATGCTACCATTGTTGCAGCAGGTGTAGATGAGGCTACCATTGTTGTAACTGGTGTAGATGAGGCTACCATTGTTGTAATTGGTGTAGATGAAGCTACTATTGTTGTAACTGGTGTAGATGATGCTACCATTGTAGTATCTGGTGTAGATGGTGCAAGCATTGTTGTAACTGGTGTAGACAATGCTACCATTGTTGTATTTTGTGTAGATGAAGCTACTATTGTTGCAACTGGTGTAGATGATGCTACCAGTGTTGTAACTGGTATAGATGAAGCTAACATTGTTGTAACTGGTGTATGTGATGCTACCATTGTTGCAGCAGGTGTAGATGAGGCTACCATTGTTGTAACTGGTGTAGATGAGGCTACCATTGTTGTAACTGGTGTAGATGATGCTACCATTGTTGCAACTGGTGTAGATGAGGCCACCATTGTTGTAACTGGTGTAGGTGATGAGACTACTGTTGCAACTGGTGTAGGTGATGAGACTACTGTTGTAACTGGTGTAGATGATGCTACTATTGTTGTAACTGGTGTAGATGATGCTACCATTGTTGTAACTGGTGTAGATGATGCTACCATTGTTGTAACTGGTGTAGATGATGCTACCATTGTTGTACTTGGTGTAGATGAGGCTACCATTGTTGTACTTGGTGTAGATGATGCTACCATTGTTGCAACTGGTGTAGATGATGAGACTACTGTTGTAACTGGTGTAGATGATGCTACCATTGTTGCAACTGGTGTAGATGAGGCTACCATTGTTGTACTTTGTGTAGATGATGCTACCATTGTTGCAACTGGTGTAGATGATGAGACTACTGTTGTAACTGGTGTAGATGATGCTACCATTGTTGCAACTGGTGTAGATGATGCTACCATTGTTGCAACTGGTGTAGATGAGGCTACCATTGTTGTACTTGGTGTAGATGATGCTACCATTGTTGCAACTGGTGTAGATGATGAGACTACTGTTGTAACTGGTGTAGATGATGCTACCATTGTTGCAACTGGTGTAGATGAGGCCACCATTGTTGTAACTGGTGTAGGTGATGAGATTACTGTTGTAACTGGTGTAGGTGATGAGACTACTGTTGCAACTGGTGTAGATGATGCTACCAGTGTTGTAACTGATGTAGATGATGCTAACATTGTTGTAACTGGTGTATGTGATGCTACCATTGTTGCAGCAGGTGTAGATGAGGCTACCATTGTTGTAACTGGTGTAGATGAGGCTACCATTGTTGTAATTGGTGTAGATGAAGCTACTATTGTTGTAACTGGTGTAGATGATGCTACCATTGTAGTATCTGGTGTAGATGATGCAAGCATTGTTGTAACTGGTGTAGATGATGTTACCATTGTTGTAAGTGGTGTAGGTGATGAGACTACTGTTGTAACTGGTGTAGGTGATGAGACTACTGTTGTAACGGGTGTAGGTGATGAGACTACTGTTGCAACTGGTGTAGGTGATGAGACTACTGTTGCAACTGGTGTAGGTGATGAGACTACTGTTGCAACTGGTGTAGGTGATGAGACTACTGTTGCAACTGGTGTAGATGGTGCTACCATTGTTGTAACCGGTGTAGGTGATGCTACCATTGTTGCAACTGGTGTAGATGATGCTACCAGTGTTGTAACTGGTATAGATGATGCTAACATTGTTGTAACTGGTGTATGTGATGCTACCATTGTTGCAGCAGGTGTAGATGAGGCTACCATTGTTGTAACTGGTGTAGATGAGGCTACCATTGTTGTAATTGGTGTAGATGAAGCTACTATTGTTGTAACTGGTGTAGATGATGCTACCATTGTAGTATCTGGTGTAGATGGTGCAAGCATTGTTGTAACTGGTGTAGACAATGCTACCATTGTTGTATTTTGTGTAGATGATGCTACTATTGTTGTAACTGGTGTAGATGATGCTACCATTGTTGCAACTGGTGTAGATGATGCTACCATTGTTGTAACTGGTGTAGATGATGCTACCAGTGTTGTAACTGGTATAGATGATGCTACCATTGTTGTACTTGGTGTAGATGATGCTACCATTGTTGCAACTGGTGTAGATGATGAGACTACTGTTGTAACTGGTGTAGATGATGCTACCATTGTTGCAACTGGTGTAGATGAGGCTACCATTGTTGTACTTGGTGTAGATGATGCTACCATTGTTGCAACTGGTGTAGATGATGAGACTACTGTTGTAACTGGTGTAGATGATGCTACCATTGTTGCAACTGGTGTAGATGAGGCCACCATTGTTGTAACTGGTGTAGGTGATGAGATTACTGTTGTAACTGGTGTAGGTGATGAGACTACTGTTGCAACTGGTGTAGATGATGCTACCAGTGTTGTAACTGGTGTAGGTGATGAGACTACTGTTGCAACTGGTGTAGATGTTGTTACCATTGTTGTAGCTGGTGTAGATGATGCTACCATTGTGGTATTTTGTGTAGATGATGCTACCATTGCTGTAACCGGTGTAGATGATGTTACCCTTGTTGCACCTTGTGTAAATGAGGCTACCGTTGTTGTAACTGTTGTAGGTGATGAGACTACTGTTGTAACTGGTGTAGATGATGCTACCATTGTGGTATCTGGTGTAGATGATGTGATCATTGTTGTCACTGGTGTAGACAATGCTACCATTGTTGTATTTTGTGTAGATGATGCTACCATTGCTGTAACCGGTGTAGATGATGTTACCCTTGTTGCACCTTGTGTAAATGAGGCTACCGTTGTTGTAACTGTTGTAGGTGATGAGACTACTGTTGTAACTGGTGTAGATGATGCTACCATTGTTGTAACCGGTGTGGGTGATGAGACTACTGTTGTAACTGGTGTAGCTACTGTTGCAACTGGTGTAGATAATGCTACCATTGTTGTAACTGCTGTAGGTGAGGAGACTACTGTTGTAACTGGTATAGATGATGCTACCATTGTTGTAGCTGGTGTAGATGATGTGAACATTGTTGTCACTAGTGTAGACAATGCTACCATTGTTGTATTTTGTGTAGATAATGCTACCATTGTTGTAACCGGTGTAGATGATGCTAACATTGTTGCAACTTGTGTAAATGAGGCTACCATTGTTGTAACTGGTGTAGGTGATGAGACTACTGTTGTAACTGGTGTAGATGATATGACCATTGTTGTAACTGGTGTTGGTGATGCTACCAGTGTTGTAACTGGTGTAGATGACGCTACCATTGTTACAACTAGTGTAGATGATGTGAGCATTGTAGTAATTGAGGGTATAGCTGTTGTAAGTGGTGTTATAGCTGTTGAAGATGTGTTCGCTGAAGATTCTATTCAAAAGATAAACAAAAATTTAAGTATACGCAACCTATATACATACACTTAATGTAGGTTAGAGACCTAGCACAAGGTTTGTGTACTTTAAAAAATGAGGTGAAACCTAGGTTTTTAAACTTAAAACACTAAGATTAGAGGAAGTAGTCTCTTACCAACCTAAATAATGGAGCACTTTATATGGGTGTATAGGTTAAGTCATTGTGGGATTGGATGTAATGTCAATTCAAAATCATCAGACTATATATATCAAGACACACGGTAGTGTGTCGTGCGGCCCAAGGAGCCGGCGCGCCACACCCGTGAGTATATTGACAGGAAGAACGAAAACGTCACCTTTGTATCTCAGTGATCACTTATCCGATTGGAACCAAATTTGCTACACAGTTGCCCGCCAGCCAGGGGAGTCTAGATTCCAAATTTGAAGGAAATCGCTCCAGCCATTTCCGAGATACGAGCTGCCAAAGTTTCGTTTTTTTTTCTTCGTTTTTTTCTTCTTCGTCTTTTCGCACACTTGCAAAAATTGCTATAACAAGCAAACGCGTACTCCGATCGCCATCAAATTTGGCACACAGAAAGGGAGTCCAACGGCGAATCCTAACATCAAATTTGGTACAATCCGATGAATGGTTCAGGAGTTATGACCGATTCTTCGCGTAAAACAAGATCGATTTGTTGTCACGCCTACACGGTAAACCGCTTCATGGAATGAGTTGAAAATTGCTATGTAGATGGAGTAACCATCGTAGGAGTGCCTTTTGGTGGTTTGAAAGGAATCGAGATAAAGACCATGGAGATATGACACAAAACCCAACCTGTGTCACAATTACGCGATCAATTTTTAGGAATAAAAAAAGTATTAGTTTTCACGCCTACTAGGCAAACCGCTTAGAGCAATGAGCTGAAAATCGGTGTATAGCTGGAATAATATTCATAGAAAGTCCTTGCAGTAGTACAGAAGAATCGGATTACAAACCACTAAGTTATGATTCTAAAGCCAACTAGGTGTAGCAAATGCGAGATCGAGATACTCTAATAGAACAGTCACCCTAATAGAGCATTCGGCTAATTTATTTACTCCATTATAGAATTTTATTACATCACAAGTTATTCTGTAGGGAGTTCAGCAGCAAACAGTTAATCTTATAGACAGTGCAGCAAGAAGCAAGTCACCATGTGGAGAGTTAAGCAAATATACCACTATAGAGATTCAGAACATTACAAGTCACACTGAAAAAAGTTCAGCTATAAACAAGTCATACATCCTGTAGAGAATTCAGCTACAATTAAGTCACTCTCTAGAGAATTCAGCTACACACAAGTCACTGTGGAGAGAGTTCAGCTACAAACAAATTACCCTGTAAAGAGATCAGTTACAAATAAAACACTTTGCAGAGTGTTCAGCTACAACAAATCAACCTTTAGAGCGATCAGCAATGAACAAATCAACACAAATCTACCTGTAGAGAGATAAGCTAGAAACAAATCACCCTGTAGAGAGTTCAGCTACAAAAAAAATCACCCTGTAGAGACATCGACTAGAAACTAGACACAATGTAAGGAGTTCAGCTACAAGCAATCGCCATGTAGAGAGTTCAGCTAAAACAAAACAACCTGCAGAGAGTTCAGCTACAAACAAATCACCTTATAGAGGGTTCAGCTACAAACAAATTACCTTGGAGAGAGATCGGCTACAAACAAATCAACCTGCAGAGAGATCAGCTACACACAAATCAACTTGTAGAGAGATCAGCTATAAAAAAAATCACCCTGTAGAGACATCAGCTATAAACTAGACACAATGTAAGGAGTTCAGCTACAAGCAATCACCCTGTAGAGAGTTCAGCTAAAACAAATCAACCTGCAGAGAGATCAGCTACAAACAAATCACCTTATAGATAGTTCAGCTACAAGCAAATTACCCTGTAGAGAGATCAGCTAGAAACTAGACACAATGTAAGGAGTTCAGCTATAAGCAAATCACCCTGTAGAGAGTTCAGCTAAAACAAATCAACCTGCAGAGAGATCAGCTACACACAAATCAACTTGTAGAGAGATCAGCTACAAACAAATCACCCTGTAGAGAGATCAGCTAGAAACTAGACACAATGTAAGGAGTTCAGCTACAAACAAACCAACCTGTAGAGCGATCAGCTAGAAACAAATCAACCTGAAGAGAGGTCAGCTACAAAAAATCACCCTGTAGAGATATCAGCTAGAAACAAATCACCCTGAAGAGAGGTCAGCTACAAAAAATCATCTTGTAGAGAGATCAACTACAAACAAAACACTTTGCAGAGAGTTCAGCTACAAACAAATCAACCTTTAGAGCAATCAGCAACAAACAAATCAACCTGTAGAGAGATCATCTAGAAACAAATCAACCTGCAGAGTGATCAGCTACAAACAAATCAGCTTGTAGAGAGATCAGTTAGTAGTACACACAAATCAACCTGTAGAGAGATAAGCTAGAAACAAATCACCATGTAGAGAGTTCAGCTAAAACAAATCAATCTGCAGAGAGATCAGCTACAAACAAACCACCTTATAGACAGTTCAGCTACAAACAAATTACACTGTAGAGAGATCGGCTACAAATTAATCAACCTGCAGAGAGATCAGCTACACACAAATCAACTTGTAGAGAGATCAGCTACAAACAAATCACCCTGTAGAGAGATCAGCTAGAAACAAGACACAATGCAAGGAGTCCAGCTACAAGCAAATCACCCTTTAGTGAGTTCAGCTACACACAAATCAACCTGCAGTGAGATCACCCACAAAAACGCACCTTGTACAGAGTTCAGTTACAAACAAATTACCCTGTAGAGAGATCAAGTAAAAGAATTCACCTTGTAGAGAGTTCTGCAACAAAGAAACCACCATGTAGAGAGTTCAGCTACAAACAAATCACCCAGTAGAAAGATCAGCTAGAAGAAGTCACCTTGTAAAGAGTTCAGCTACAAAGAAACCATCATGTACAGAGTACAGCTACAAAGAAACCACCATGTAGAGTGTTTAGCTGCAAAAAATCACCTGTAGAGAGTTCAGCTAGAAACAAATCACCCTGTAGAGAGATCAGCTAGAAGAGGTCACCTTGTAGAGAGTTCAGCTACAAAGAAACCACCACATAAAGAGTTCAGCTGCAAATAAATCACTTGTAGAGAGTTCAGCTACAAATAAATCCCCCTGTAGAGGGATCAGCTAGAAGAAGTCACCTAGTAGAGAGTTCAGCTACAAAGAAACCATCATGTAGAGAGTTCAGTTACAAACAAATCACCCTGTAGAGAGATCAGCTAGAAGAAGTTACCTTGTAGATAGTTCAGCTACAAACAATTCATCTACACCATTTACACTCATCTACATTACAATCATCTACACCATTTATAACTACAATACCTCCCACCACAGCTGTTTCTACTAGTATTATTTCACCTTCACCAACTCCTATTGGTATGTCAATCATATTATGTCAACATGCTTATAGGAAATTTCATTTGTGTTACCCATTTACTGTAAGTAGCTAGTAGTGATAACAAATGCATGAGAATTTATCAATCATAATTCTTCACTAACAGGTCCTTTAAGATTTCTGGAATTTGGTGATAATAGAAGATATATTACAAATCGTAATGGTCCAGATGCAGCTTCAGAACCAATTTCATTGCCTTTAGGATTTCCTTTTGGCTCAGAGGTTCACACTTTAGCATTCGTAAGTTTGTATATTGCATTGATACTCATCTAATTCATGTGATATGGCATAACAATGAGAATGAGATACTGTACATAAGCATACTACAGTAGTTTAAAAAATTAACATCTAATTTTCCTAGAAAATGAATTGTATTGTTTACCAACGGAGCAAATAGCTGAATTTAGAAATGTTGTTACAAGAACACACCAGTATAACACTTACACTAAATTGTTTACACAGTCATACTACACTATTGCAGTGGTTCAATAGAAATATCGAGAAGCAATACGTGCTGATTTTTGGTCCGGCTATCAAACTAACCAATCCCAGTAGTGCACAGTAAATAGCCAACTTTTTAATAACCTCTAGCTCCATCATTCTATCTCAGAGTAATCATCATCACATGTCAAACCATTGCACATCATGTCACACGATACCATTCTGCCAACTCCAGACAAAGGAAAATCATACCTGGACACTTTGTAAAATCATCCACCTCCATAATTTTCAGCACCTCTGTAGTAGTAGCAGTAATACATAGTTGTTGTAGCCTTCAGTGAAGTTGTTTTTGCCACATTACAGAAAGCAGCCATATTGGGACCAGTTAATGTTCTTAGAAATATTAATTTATGTATGATGTAGCTGAGGATGTTAGGTTGTTGTGACATTATTATTGTCTGTACATGGTACACATGGGATTTCATTCAATACATAGTAGTACTCTAATAGAGTGCACATTTTTTGAGCACTTATAATACAATGTGTATAGAATGTTCTACAACATGACAATCTAGAGTTTCCATAGATACATCTATGAAATTATAATTATTTTGGTACAGTAAACTAGAACTTCTATTTATAAAGTAGGTGAGTTGAGCAACTGACAACAGTGGTAAAGGGCTCATGTGTACAAGAGTGGAGGTCCCTGGTTTGAACCCTGTTTTTTTGTCATTTTTGTGCACTTTTTATTTTTTACTTCTCAGTGACTGTGTGCTTGTTCCACATGTTTGGTTTTTGCTTTATATCTCCTTAGCTAATACTCTCAGTACTTTCAATCACCTAGCCTATCTGTTAAGTTGTTTCTGTCAATATTACCCTGCAGGCATGAGAAAAATTGTAGTTGCACTTTTGGAAAATCACTCGTAACTTTGCTCCATTTCTACCAATAGTGGAAGATACATGCACTATTATATGCTATTTATACCCTCCAAATTTGAAAACAATCCAATAGGGCTTTTGGTAATTTTTGTCAGTGTTGTGAAAAGAAAATTAACAGCAGAAGAAAAAAAAAAGACAAACTTTGAAGGTGCATATCTCAGTAACCACTAGACTAATTTAGAATGGAAGATATCTCACCCCAAGGGATTTATTGCAGTAAAATGGGTTATTTCTGTTTACCGTTACTGAGGTATAAAGGTGTGACAATATTATTGTCTTGGTTACTGTAAAATGTACACTGCACCAAAATGCATTGCCTTTTCCTTGGCCGCATGACACACTATCGTTTGTCCTGATCCACAGGTGTACAGTAGGTGACATTCCTTGTTTCACTACTTTTATTTCTATACCTAATTGAACTTACTGTTCCAAATTTTTCTGGCAATTGTTAAATATTATCAGAATTTTTGTTTAGTGGTGAATAGGATGACTGGTGTTTTGTTATTCCTTTCATATAATTATATTTAGGTTGGGACTAATGGAATAATCTCATTTGGTCAGCCATTTTTATTCTGGATTCCTGAACCATTCCCCGGTGGCACAACCAGTAGGATAAGAAATGTCCATGTGGTTGCCCCTTATTGGACTGATAATGACATTCGTAGAGAAGGCAATGTATCTTATGAAGTGTTTCAACTACAAGCTACTGGTGCATATGGAGACCAGTTACTAGATAATGTCAGTAGCTATATAAGAGATCGCAACACGTCTTCAGATTTTGCAGGAACTTTTATGATATTGGCAGAGTGGGAAGGTGTTCACCCTTATCCTCATGGTGCTAGCAGTGCCTCGGATGATGATCCTTTCCTTGCACAGGTACATATATGCACTACTACTGTATTTTAGACACAGTAAATCACAACATTCTTAACTTGTGTCACAAATGTAATTTTTGTAACTTCTTAGACCAACACTTACCAGGCAGTAGTGATTACTAACTTGGAAGAATCCTATGCACTTTTTATATATGAATGCAATTTGATCGAGTGGGCAGGTAGATTTACATTTCCTACAATTGGATTCAACTCACCTTCTACTGCTACATTTATCAACCATCCCTTTACTGGACAAAGCAATGCCAATGAAGTAGCATGTAGAGATAGCAATCTGCTGTATCAAATTAGTGTTTCTCAAAGTGTTATAGAAGAACAAAGACGAATGTGTGTGCAGTGATATCTTTCAGATATAGCACGTTTTGGTCAATCCATAGCTTTTCTGGACAGTATCACAACATCTTGTCCATGCAGTATATCCCAAGCTTTCTTTGACCGTAGATTCTTTGTGAGTCGTTTTGGGTTCCAAGCCAGATTTTAACACATTGTGCTTTCTTTTAAGATTTTCTCGTGGTAATGATAGGGAGTGTTGTTACACTTTGGAATCATCTATGTTTGGATTATTGATTACTGATCCTATGGATGGAGGTTCTCTATTACTGTTTGATGAACGTACAATCGAATCATATGAAGAGAACAATTTTAATCCAAAGTCATTTTGTTGCTCTGACTTTGTCGGATTATGTAACTTGTATTCTGAACGACGGCCATCAAATGATTGTGCCAGATACAGACCACCAAGAATAAGTGAGTGACTATGTTTGAATATAATTAAAGTACTCATATATACTTTTGATAGGGTGGTTTTGGGGTGATCCCCACTTTACTACTCTTGATGATTTCACATACACCTTCAATGGAATTGGTGAATGTGTACTATTGAGAACTATGGGAGAGGTCAATGTAGAGTTTCAGGGTAGAACTGCCTTAGTACCTAGCTCCAATGCCACTGTGTTTTCTGCTTTTGCTATACAACATGAAGACATTACAGTTCAGGTACATCATATTGTGTTCTAATTAAGTGATACTTGCATAATATTAGTATACAAAGCACAATTATTGTTACATTAATCTAAAGTTCAGCTCATTTTTGTACATTTTATTATTCTTGGAAATTTATATATACGTATATATAGCTAGAGGTAAAATTGACACTGAAACATGAAATTACCATTCTCATTTTATAGTCAAATGAATATAATGTACATTGTATAGTATAAATAAGTTTAGGAAAACTGCCTAGTATTATTATAGGCAAGCTGCTAAGTATTATTTTACAGAACTTTAATCAAATGAAAATTTTATACCTCATTTTCCATAAAGTACAGTTTAACATAAAGTACAGTGTACAGTTTAATTACCTGAATGAAGTGTTCTGCTAGACCACTAACTGTACTTTATGTATATATATATATGTTAAAGCATTGCCTTAATTGTGCTATATGAACAATAAAGCACTCGCCGCTTGGCCTTGATGCTAATAAAGCAAAAGGCAAATGATTTATTTAATTTCTAGTCATGTAGCTTTACTATGCACTAGGACTCATAATTAACACGTGTTGCACAAATTATTAGCAGCCTGAATGCACACAAACAAGTTTATAACAAAGTAACTCACTCGTAGTTCACCATAGTTTGGCATAGTAGATCGACGTTCATCGCGTATTTGGCAGATTTTGGTCAGCCTCACTTTTCCTTCATATTATCATCTTGGCGTGTATGCATTTTTGCATGGTTAGACACCATCAAACTTGGGAATGCCTTCAGAGTGACCCTCAAGCACTTCCAATTTTTTTCTAAGGAGTATCAGTGTAATGACTAAGTATTGCAGGGGCAGATCTAGGATTTTTGAAAGGGGGGCCAAGCTGGACAGGGACATAGGTAACTAGCCAGACATTAGAAGATACCAAACCTTCTCACAAAGCCCTAGTGGCAAAAGTCATGTAGTATACATGGTCAAATTATCTATTTGGAATAATGACTACATTGCACACTCAGCCTAGGGGGTATGGGGGCATGCCCCCTCCCCCCTTAGGAAATTTTTGAAAATTAGGCCCTCTAAAGGAGAATCTGAGAGTGTTTATAGCAGTTTTTCAGTGGAAATAATGGAATTTCAGTTTATATCATTAAATTTTACTTTTCCATTAAATCAACACTGATTGCAATATGCATTGAGTAGCTATCATGCTCTTTCCATTTGTATCTAGCTACCATGCTCTTTCCATTTGTATCTAGCTACCAAGCGTTTAGATATAGCTAGCTATATACTATAATGCATCAGCTCCTCCTAATCAGCTAAATCTGTGAGGCAGAAACTTGTAGCTACAGTGGTGGTGTTGATCATAAATGAGATCACAATTATTAGTATGCATGCTCCTTAGCCTAGTGACACTTTGTCAGCTTTAACATCAAATAAAGTGTACTGAAAAACAGATGATGCAGTGAAGGGTACTAGTAGCTATTAAGCCAGTGGCAATCCTTAGCAAAGTGCAACTATATTTGCATTTATGGGCTTTCTGAATTTTCTGTTGTGATAGTCACCTTATTTCTAGATCTGCCAGGTGATGAAGACTGATTTATCGCTAGCTACGAATGCCAGCATCATAACCCACAGCACGGGGTCATATCAGAAGGTAACTGATACAGATTTTACATTCATATATAGACAAAAGTGGGTGAATATATGCTATAGATGCCTTATGAGACTGTAAATTACCAAAAGACTACAGTTTTTTAAATGGCTGAGTTGGTAGCTACATATTATACTGAAGCTGACAATTAAACCAATTAACACTTTTTTGAATAATTCATTTAAAACCACACTAATCACCTCTTATAGCCATAGTGGAAAACACTGCTAATTATCTGAATAAAACAAACCCACAATTAAAACTTTTGTAACTGGAGATGCAATCCATAATCGAAACCTGTTTTTTGAAGGACTCTTGAGGAAAAGGAAGCTATACTCTCCTGGAACAGAGTTGAACAATAGGTATAGTTACATAGACATTATTTGTGTTGGTAATGATGCATAGTTCCTGAAATAAATCTGCTTTTGATACGCATAGAAGGTTTAGGGTTTTATTGTCCAAGTATTAACTTAGAAAGGAAAGGAGGGGCTACAGCCCCCTTAGTCCCCCACACCCCCAATCCACCCCTGCATTGAAGCGTAACTAAACATCCTTGAGGTAGGCCCATGAAAGTGTTAGTTAGGACATCTATAAGGGGTGTTTTGATTATATTAAAATGTCTGTGTGGGGGATTTTTGCTATGTATAGCTATACAGAAACCCAGAGACAGTGGGGTGGGGTATTAAGTAATTATATTGTACATAGTTTGATTTTATGACACGTCTGTGACTCTGTTTATGTACATATAAGCACCCATGGCCCCACACCTTAATTATGTGTGGGCACATGTCTCCCACATGGGAAAAACTAATGACAGGATGCTGGATAGATATGGCATCATGCATCACTTCATTGTTTTGCTATATATTGTACTTTGCGTGGGAGGATCAAAGCGATGCCGCATATCGTATTCTTCATACAATACTAATTAGCTGCATAACTGTACTGTATGAGTCATACAGAACAGTTAAGCAGCTAATTGGGAAAATGCAGTACAGTTATGTGCTTAATTGGGCAAATACAATACAGTTATGAGGAGAATTTAGTAAAGGAATGTTACGCAAACAACACACTGTAAATCGTCAAAACCAGCCAAACTAATCCTACAAGTTTGTTTATCCTACTACACTAAGACCATAGATATATAAACCCCAGGGTTTATATATCTATGCTAAGACAGCACAACTGATCACGTGCGTGACATTGTAAATCGCTAAAACTAGCCAAATAGAAGACAAAGAGATGATTTAATAGATGTATATAAAATAGTTAACCATTTGTATAGAGTTTCACCAGACCCATTCTTCACCATTGTTGACAGTATTACTAGAGGACATCATCAGAAAATATTTGAGCACCACTCCAGGATCAACCCAAGATTAAATTTCTTTACTAACCGAATTGTAAATCAGTGGAATTCCCTCCCCCTATATGTGATCGCGTCAGATAGTTTAAATAAGTTTAAGAACAATTTAGATAATCACTGGCATCAAATTGGATATGGACAGACTAAAAGGCCCTCGGCCTATTATTAAGTTACCTGCAATGATTGTACATTGTCCATAATTTAATACTAATACTAATCCAATCCTAATAGTTCATTCTAGGACTAAAAATAAGTTAGTTAAACACTTACTGATATCCTGATCACCGAAAATCACAGTGGTTTGAGTACTAGAGAAAATCACTCCGAGCCAGACGACCAGGAAGTGCAATATAACACTTAAAGCACTGCTATGCTTGTGTGTATGAAAAATACAGCGCTCGGGAGGTGTCTCAAGGCAAATACAGCACTCGGCTTTACTTCATGCTGTATTAGCTTCTCTGCACGCCCCCTCATACTGTATTTTCCATACACACGTGCAGTGGTGCTTTAACTATAATATACAGCATCTTTAATGTTGCCTATAATATGCTTCAGAGTTAATAATTTACACTGCATTTTGATTATTTAATAAGAAAGCAAGACATATCTACATTATATTTTGCACAAATGGTAAACCAATTTTTGTTTTTAGTGATAATGATATTAATAACTATTACCAAATATAGCTATTGTCACTGGAATGGCTGTATGTCACTTTATCTGTAGCATATGCAAGGTGTTCATCATTCAAAAAAGTAGATAATGATCATTGAATTTAGCACTTGAAATGAGCTGTATACACAACCATGGTAAGATGAATGATTACAATGTACTTTTGTTGTATGCCCACAACTGAATCTTATTCTATCATTTCCAACAGTATATTGACTTTGAACACTCCTTCCAATATTCAGTGACATTAAGCAACTGCAGTGTCTCTGTGGAAATCATCAAGACATGTTCTATCTCTGCATGTGTACTAACAAATCTACTTCATAAAATTACAAATACTGTGAAAATAATATTATCTAAAGAAACCTATCTGCTCAATGACATCCATCCGGTAGCAGTCGTACAGGTCAGCATAGCAACTGATACATAAACAAGGGAGTATTCCAGTAAAGAATCACTATTATAATGCAATTAGTCTATAATGTTATAAACTATGTATACCTTAAAGTAAAATTATATTATGCAAGCAGTATAGTGACAATATTCCAATATAGAGTGTTCTAAAATATGTGATTGAGTTTGAGCCTGTGAAAACAGGGAATGTTGGCACAAACTACAGCCCATCACATGCAGATCATATCTCATGCATATAAAATATTTGTCTTCTGTAACATAAAGTCAACTAAATAAAAATTGCATGGAATGGCATAACAATGTGAGCCAAAAACGTTTTTAAAATTAGGCAAACTTTATGTACCAACACTCCCAGGCCTGATCATGTACTGTATGTACAATACAATGTATCTCCATAATCTGTTACTTCTGTAATTTTTTTTGCTTTACTTTGTCAATGCTAAGAATTCAACACAAATATTTAAGGCCTGAAGAGTGTTGCTGCAAATGCTCTATCCTAATGTAAAATATATTATGGCAATTGTCTTAGTTCTCTTAGAATGGTGTGAGTGGCTCATATTTGCAGTACCCACTCTTATAATCACTTACATATACAATTTCATGTAGGAATTAATTTTGAAGTAAGTATGAGCATTGTGCCATAAACTAAGTTAGCCCATGAAGGAACAATTAATGCCACCTGTCACTGCTACAGGATGTGCCTTATGGAAATGCCAGCAGAATCAGCTTAATGATAAATACTAGATAGATTTTATTCATCCCATCACACTGTAGTAATAGCTATCAGATATTACATAAAAAATGAATATATTTGTAGTGGGGTACCTGACGAGTTATATATTTAATCTTGAACCATACTTTAAAGTTTCAGCTTCCAAATTGAAGTCTACCCTTATCATTTTCCTATAGCGATTAGTATACTGTGCATTCAATGATTAAATGGGCAATCATTTTTTACTATTTTGTCAGTAACTTATGTGAAGATTATGCCTATCACACTTGAAATTTTCTCTTTTATGCAAGCACTACACTTTTGCTTGTCTATTATGCCAGCATAATAGACTCAACCTTACAGTTACACTGTCCCACACAGTTACAAGAGAGAGAATTAGAACAAATTCAACTCCTACATAGTTCTCTTCGTAGTATCATACTGTACACATACATCTTGGACAATTGGCAATTGATTGCCACACAGTGTGTGAACTGATGGAGGACATAATAATTTTAGGGGTTTCATTGTTTTGTCTAACTCTTAATTTGATATTGTGATGATCTAATTATTATTATATGCATTAGGTTTGAGTTTTGCTTAATATGTATTCAGAAGCGTGGGATATGAAGTTTGGGAAATACTCTTGTTTGATATTAAATTAAAACTACCTACAATTACAGTAGCTGTAGTGCTTCATGTGAAAGTCTAAAGCCATGAATATAATTAATTTTAATGGCTTCATTGTCTTGTTTAGACAATGTACTTTAAAATCCTCAAACTATGATCCTGCATGGTGGTGGATATATATCCACCACCATGCAGGATCATATATATCTCTGGTGGTGGATATATATCCACCGCCAGGATCATATAGTTTGAGGAATTTTATATTTCTTCTATACTTAGAATTTGTGATATTAAAATTAATTATACCTCTTTATTTACTCAAGTAAAAATTAAAAATTAGAGTTATGAAATAGGGAGATCTGCAGCTATGCTATAATGAGAATTTAATCCCTACTTCTCTAGTCTTATAGCCAACCAATACTATATCCATGACTGAAGTACGTAGGAAATAAATGTCCACTAGTATAGTAGCTGCAGGTGTAGGTGACTCCTGTTATTTCATTGCTGTTTTTTGTTCTATATATGATCCCAACTAGAATTACATATAATTATATACTTGTGACTGATGAAACTGTGCACACCGCATCAAAGGTTAAAATGATGCCAGACATATGTGCCCAAATTTTGGAAAATCACTCTTATGGTTGCACCTGAAACAATTACGTAGAACTTTTGAAACTAGCATGGTGCTGTTAATGGCAGGACAAACTTTTCAAATATTCTACAATTTTTCTTGTAATTCAAGGTACCTATAGTTTATTCTATATAGGAATTATAATACTGTGTTTCAGAACTAAATATTTAGTGGGTCGAATGTGCCCATAAGGATGACTTTCCAAAATTCGGTCACATATCTTAAAACAAGTCATCTTCTGAAGAATAATTACAGAAATGAATTGGCCATTCCACTTCATTTTTCTGCCATTATCCACCCACTACATAGTAAAGAACAATACAAGAAATGCCTCTGCAATTTATCCAGTCACTATAGAAATTACGGACAATTTCCATTATTTTTATTGTTTATTTGTGACTGGATTTTGGGAAAACGATCCAAATCGCACATTAGAAGTTTCGAGATAAACGGTTTTAAAGAATTGAAGCCAGCATAACTCTCCAAGGATAGCAAGCACGCGTATGAAATTTACACAAAAGATGCATCAATCTGTTACCTTTCAAGCCACTTCCAGTACTTGTAGCTGCTTGTACAGTTTCTCGCCAAATAAGATAGAAAATCTGAGCAGTTAGACGAGCGAAGTAGCATCACGAGTGCTCACGAAGGGGTGGAGGCTGGGGGGTGGCGGGGAGGGCAAAAGATAGGCCTCAAAATGGAGGCAGACCACGATTGGAGTCCAGACACGAGATTACAGGGCTGTGCTGGCTCCTTAGTGGCTGATATGTAGCAAAATCTACAGAGAACACGTCTGGCCAACATTACAAGGCTGTCCACCAGTAAACCACTGATTCTTGCCAAGCCAGGTCCTTCACAAGGCCTGAAACCGCCATTTGGGCACTGTACACCACCCAGAAAAGACGTCTATTAAAACCAGCCTCGTGTAGTTTGAGTAGTGCTGAGGGTCAAAACTTGTAGTACGATAGTGTAGCTATCCACTGGTGGTGTTAGTTTGATTTTGCCTGATGTGCGATTTGGTTCGGTTCTGTAAAATCTGGTCACATATAAATTATTTCTGGAGCATCACGTGAGATCACGTGACATGCCAAGAATCCTGGAGCAGTGGAAAGAAGTCTGGTCAGTGTGTAGAGGCTGGCACTGGTCATGGAGTGAATCCAAAGTATGTCTTTGTGTGTTTGGCTCCTTTACAGCTAAATGAGTGTTATATAATAATAATATGTGACTGGATTTTGGGAAAACGATCCAAATTGCACATTAGAAGTTTCGAGATAAACGGTTTTAAAGAATTGAAGCCAGCATAACTCTCCAAGGATAGCAAGCACGCGTATGAAATTTACACAAAAGATGCATCAATCTGTTACCTTTCAAGCCACTTCCAGTACTTGTAGCTGCTTGTACAGTTTCCTGCCAAATAAGATAGAAAATCTGAGCAGTTAGACGAGCGAAGTAGCATCACGAGTGCTCACAAAGGGGTGGAGGCTGGGGGGTGGCGGGGAGGGCAAAAGATAGGCCTCAAAATGGAGGCAGACCACGATTGGAGTCCAGACACGAGATTACAGTAGAGATTTCCAACTAAATTAAATAATTAACATTCCATACATTCATTGGTATGAACAATATTGTGCATTTTGTCAGGGTCATTTTAGTGCAAACCCCACCTCAATCAGTGGTTCCTATCAAAAGATATAAGGAAAAGAAGTTTACAGTGTGATGATTTTTGTGTACAGCATTTCAATGCTTTTTATGTATATTGCATATACAAAGTGTCATAAATCTAGATAGGAAACTAATAACGACATGAAATTTTCACCACATATCTATTTTATGAAGAACAGCATATGAAGTAAGTGAAGTGAGTAAAACCTCTCAAAAGTGACCACTTCTTTGTAGACTGACCACTCAGAATATTACATGAATAAAGCAAGTGATGCATAAATAAAACTGTGTATTATGTGATACTAAATATATATACACAGGTATTTAATGCATTTTCAAGGATAACTAACTAGAAAAATCGGTAATATTTATAAATGGCAAGTACTGGCATTACAAGTCGCAATTAACACGTACTTCGGAAGCATGACAATCAGATAACACAATGTAAGAGCAACATTATTTTAAAAAATAGATTTGTTTGGACATTGTTCAGCTTTATTTGTCACATTGTAAACACTAAGGATGATAATTATTATATAACACAATGACATCACTGTACTACAAAGAGAAATTATAAATAGTTTCTGATCAAAATTACAATCACTGAAGCTGCTATAAAATGGATCAAAACAGCAGTAAACACACCAGAATATAACAAAAGGTACGTGTGAAGCCATGTAAGGTTGGTATCACATGCCAGTCTCCACTTTTGAAAAGATTATGCTCAACCTTGAACCTTATTTTGCAATTCCGTGCAAGACAACAAACTGCTCACCTTCAAACTATACTTGCATCAATGCAGGGGGATGCCTTGAAGCCCAGGGTGATTGTAATGCTGAATTCTGAGCAGTGTTAGATGGCGATTTACCTTTAAAAGGGCCATATTTCCATCGTAATCCAACATCAATCGTCCTCCAATCAAAAAACACATGGAAAAATCGAAATCAGCATATACGGTTTGCCCAGAACCACTTTCTTCGTCCTCATCAGCAGCAGATTCACGCGGAAACACTCGGAAACTTCGGCTATCACAGGTGCCACATTCTTCCAATTAGAATTACATACGCAATTATTTGTATGGGCTTCCTATGGGGATTTTTATTTTTCAAACTTTTATTTGCTGTATTTCAATAAATACCGCATGGATTTTAATCCAGTAAAGTGCAATACAAAGTACGAAGCATTGGCTACCATTTACTGGAACGGCAGCTTGTGAAACGTTTATTGAAGGTGTATAATTTAAGTAGCAAAAATATGTGTGAAAAATTGGTAGGTTGGAAATCGCTAATTACAGGGCTGTGCTGGCTCCTTAGTGGCTGATATGTAGCAAAATCTACAGAGAACACGTCTGGCCAACATTACAAGGCTGTCCACCAGTAAACCACTGATTCTTGCCAAGCCAGGTCCTTCACAAGGCCTGAAACCGCCATTTGGGCACTCTACACCACCCAGAAAAGACGTCTATTAAAACCAGCCTCGTGTAGTTTGAGTAGTGCTGAGGGTCAAAACTTGTAGTACGATAGTGTAGCTATCCACTGGTGGTGTTAGTTTGATTTTGCCTAATGTGCGATTTGGTTCGGTTCTGTAAAATCTGGTCACATTTTAATTTACTGAGCAGACAGAAAATGGCTGAGGACCAGCCCAAACTAAAGAACACAATCACAGTGCATACTGCATTTACAATTTGCTATAAAATACAGTATCATATAGTACAATAGTACTGTAGGATCATGTTGGAAGTTTGTAGTTTCTCACAAACAATATTGGCCAGAAACTAGCCCCACAATATGGCAGGTATTGCCAAGCCTGAAAGTGTCTTCAGTTTGATCAGTAATGCTTCCAATAAGTTATTACAAAACTTTTAAAGTTTTTTTTAATCTAGTGGGATTTTCTACTAACTTACTGAAGCCTTTGGACCAGCATAACTCAATATCAGCTAAGGCTACAGGGTTGATTTCTTCACCATTAGATGTTGCACCAGATTAACAGGCACTCCCCTAACCATGATGCATCCATTGTAATTACTGCGATTGATGAAAAAGAATATCTTGAGCATTAAGTGATGTCAAACAGTGAGGAGATCAAGCCCATGGCATTAACCATAGTTGAAATGTGTTTGGCTGGAGGAATCAGTTAGTTGGGCAGACTGTCAGTCAGTTTGGCAGAAAAAATTTAATCTAACATTTTTAAAAATATAATAGCTTGTTGGAAGTGTTTGGGGTCCTTTTGGGGGCATATTTGTATATGATTATATAACCAATACTACCAAGCTGTCACGAAGGAAAGTGAAGCTAGCTTTTGGGTGGGCAAAAGCCCAAACCTTCATTACTGGGTACCTCTCCTATACAGTTCTACCATACTGTATATGATGCACTCTTATTAAAGATATGGGTGCAAGTTCTATCAAGTGTATATCCATACTTAAAGAACAACCACATGAAGTAATTGCTGACTACTGCTAAAGCTTCCTGCAATTTCATTGTACCTTCAAATTGTTCACTGTTTTCTAGTGGTATCCAATGTATCATCTCTGTTCATGACTTACTGATATACGTATTACACTAATAACTATATGAAAAAATCATCTAAATTATGGCCTAGTTTATTACTATTTTTGACAAAAATCATCCCCTACAGGGATATATATATCATAGAAACCTATTTGTATATAGGAAGTCTTGAGATTACATGTCAAAAGGGGGAAACATCATGCAAACAAATGCATGAAGTATTATGGCATCTTGAAATGTGGGGATATAAAAGACACAACTGATTCAGTGCATAGCATACAATTTGATCTGGTACAAAAATGTATACAGGATTCATTGCAGCAGTGGTACTACTCAGCTTTGGAGGAGAAAGTGATGCACATACTTTGAAAGTAGTGGAGGATGTGACCCTGGAACGTGGCTCAACAAATTTCAACTACCTGAAGTACCTGATAGTGGGATTGCATCCTAACTACCCTAAGAAACGTTCTTTGCTGAAGTTTGAGGATGTGCCTAGTAGATGTGGTGTTGTCAAGCATGCCACTATGTATCTATACTACCAGTATTCTCACAAGGCTAGTTTCCAAACTGATGCTCAAGCACCATTCATCACTCGCACCATACAAGCCCACAGAGTTCTCAAGTCATGGAAGGAAACTGAAGCCACAAGCACCAAAAGAGATTACACTGAGTACTGGGGTACACAATGGCTCGGCTTGGATGACATCGATGCTGAGAGTAGCTCAACTGGAGGACAAACTACCATTCATTATGGTCAACAAAAGGGGTTTGTTGGAATTGATGTGACATCTGCAGTAAACGAATGGAAAGCTGGAGAAGACAACTATGGTTTAGTGATCTGGGCTACCAATGAGAACATACCTGGCCGTGATACAAGATTTGCCAGTAAATCAGAAAGTGATCCCACAAAGCACCCCTTTATTGAGGTAAAGTGTGATCACCCATGACCTTAAGTAATATGAGCAGTTTATGGACCAGATCAAGAACATATAAACATTACTTTGTATTTTGAAGTTAGGCTATTGCATACACTTAGGCTTTATTTACAAACAAAATATCACTCTTGTGAGGCCATTCATGTATATATGTATAATTATGAAGATATACACTGCTGTGTTGCAGACAAGAGAAGTACATATGCATGCATGTCAGCACTAGACATACAGCTGAAACAGTAGGCTAGATTATAAGTATAAATACAACATTCCAATATGTGGTATCCCATTTGAATATGATCTCTACCAAAAATCTATGATGTCTTCATAATCACCGTTGCAATGTGCAAAATGGTAAATCAATAGTCATGGAATCACCATTTCATTCACTCCTAATGTGCTACATAGAAGTGTCTCCCACCTCATCTCCCTTTTATGTATACATACTTTGATTGCTACGGTATAAAAATTGGCTTAGAAACATTTGCAAGCATTCAAACACTGCTGGTTCAATTAAAGCAGCCCTTAAACAATCAGAACATGCCACATTCCCTATTAGTTTTATACACTGTATACCCAAGCAAGAAATGTGCATAATAATGTGTATGTAACAATAATAAGCTGGAGCGAAGAAAACATGACTTTAAAGATACCACACAGCCACATGTAGTTTTAAAGGTCATAGTTGCAACTTTTATGCAGGGATGTTATCAGCATGAATCTAGGATTTCATGAGGGGGAACTGGTTAACAGCATTGTTCCATTAGCTAAATTTATAGTGCGCAGCTTGGTATAACTTTGGATCAAGTAGATACAGTGTATATACAGTATTAATGAATCAAGCCTCACATTCCCTTATACTTCTGACTATTTTATTACTGTTCCATGTCTGCAAATACTATATTTGATTTTAAAATTATAGGGTTTAAACCATTTCTCTTGAATGGAAGAGCTCTAGTTCTGTAGCTCTTACATTTTATGGGTTCTAAACTCTTATCAGTTGTATAACCTGCATGCATATCCATTATACAACTAGAACAGATATACTGTATGCAGTGGTCAAATTTTGTTTGCACTACACTACTGTACAGCGTATAATTATAAAGTTATTATTAAAAGAATAAAATTTAAATTTTATGTATGGAGTTTGATAGAATATAAAGAATTTGAAATTTGAGGGCCTGGCACAGAAATGCTTAAACTTTACAAGAAATGGCACTTTGTAATTTAACCCAGACATCTGAAACTTATTATAGTTCATCCATTAGATATTTTAGGTTAATGGTCTTTAAAAGCACTAATTCATTATGGTTCAGTGCAAAAAGGAGCAGTAGAATTTCAACATTAAGCAACTGATATGACAGGATGTTAGACATAATGATGGCATAACAGCACACAAGTACGTACAGGTCAAGAAGAAGAGGTTGATTTCAGGCAAGCACTAGCATTTTTTTGTTACAGTTTTAATGAGATAAGTTTGGATGTTCTATTAGAGTAGTTGACTATTCTATTAGAGACTTCGATCAATAGCACTAGCAGTATAAATATAGGCCTGTATACTCCTAGTGTAAGTCTTACAAGAAATAACCCTACCCCTTGCTGTTTCCATGTTTTCAGTGCTTATGCCTAGCATACAATTGCACTATTACTATTAGTTAGCTCAGCAATGTAAATCTTTCTGGTGGGGACCGCCAGGGTTGCTTTAAAACCTCAATCAAACCCCTTTCCCTTGAATCTGCATCTGAGTCTGGTTACAATGTGCCACCAACTATTGGACAATGTAGTATAACCATAGCTCTATCTTAAACTTTTATTGACCACTCATTATCTCACACATTTTAAGCCTTGTAATCACTGTAAGAACCAATAGATGTTTATGCCATGTATCCACTGGTACTGTATAACTGTGTGGAAACAAAATCTGATTGTCAAATGCTTAAGGGCACATTATATTGCTGGATATATATATATATATATATACGCAGTCGGCATGTTACTATAAAGTCACTATTGTGCATATTTCCAAAGAATCTTTTATGATAGTTTTGAAGTCAAGATTCTGGTTATATTCTTACAGGCTGGTGAATGCTGTTTATGTTTAGCAGGATTCCATATTTCTTCTAGCCACAGAATAGAGTGATGACAGGTTTTGGGTTTTTGCTGTGCTTAACAACAGTTACAGTGTCATGATCAAGATTCCCTGTATTAAAGGGTCTTGGTAGGATAGCACTGTGGATGATTATGATGATGGTCACCACTTCACTCCAACCGAACTTAGTATAGGTGCATACATTGTAATGGAAACTATATGGAGTAGGCTCTTGTCACAGACTGTCAGATGAAGTCTCTAAATAATATTCTTTATTGCATAATAGCAAGAATGTTGATGTATGACATTCCTAATCACCACTAAACATAAATGCATAATTGAATTGCAAGTGAAATCCTGCAGAGTAGGAACAACATTATTATGTTTAAAAATTATCGCAATTAATAATTCCGTACCGTGTAGCTATATACATATCTATATGTATGTATGTTATCTATATCTATATGCATTGTTTTACAAATGTCATCACACTGTGTAAATACTTTTAGCTATTCAACAAGCCATGAACTATGTTACGGTATTTTGTTCTAGTTATATTCAAACCTCCTTTCATGCTTGCAAGCTGAGGTAAAAAGAATTCCTTGTTTTCAAGGACTACTTGCAGTTGTTTTAGCTAACAAAAGGCAACAGAAACTAACTCCTGTAATGATGCAGAATATTCTATAGTAAAGTTATGATTTCCATTAAATCCCACTCCTAACATGTTACACAGGTTTATGATGTATGTACATATGTGACCGGATTTCACATAACAAGGCTTCCACACACACAAAATCAAACTTACGTTTTTACCAGAAATGGATTGCTGGCCTAATACACTATCACATTCCACACTGTACTTCCTTCAGGACTGGCAAGTCTGGTTTCTGTGGCAGCTTTCTTCCGACCCTGTCAAAGCCACGAGTGGGAGATTGGCGCCATTGAATGGCCATGGCTTTGTGATAATGGTGTGTAGTGAGCTGGGACTTCACAGAGAGCTCACCAATAGTGTTCTCGGTCAATTTGGAGTGATTTGAGGGCCATGGAAAGCCCAAACTTGGCCTCTGGATTCCAATCGTCTTCTTACTCCATTTTATACCCGTATATTAAGACCACCATCCACCCCCACCCTCCCACCCTATTACTATCCACCCCCACCCTCCCACCCTATTACTATCACCTGTGATATTATTACCCACTCGAGAAAAGCTGCCCAAAACAGAGCTAATTTTGGGTATCAGAAATGTATACACCCACTCAGTGATAGCTAGTAAATAGATGCATACTTGGTGCAAATTTTGCTTGCACAGCTGTAGGCACTGGGAAGTTATTACACAATGATTACTTAAAATCGCCATATCTCCTAACGAAGTTTTGTGCGTCGAAGCCGGGTTTTGTCAAATTCAGTCACATATGTTCATAGTAAATAGATAAATATAAGTGTAAGGAATCAATGTAGTCTGTATACCTCTGGCAGTCATAGTACATGATGGGTGGGGATTTTTACCTTAACATCACATTAATCGCATACAGAAACTTCACAGTGATGTAGCTATAATGATATGGGAAGTATGATAATTATTATGAACATCTGAAGCGCATTATTTATTTTAGCTTTTAGCAGTTTTATGTACACTAGTAACTCTACTATATACCCTTCAATGCTATACTGAATTCCCTTACAGCATTGACAAAAATCAAAAAGGACTTCCAGACTTGAAGACTAAAAATTGAAAATTAGCAGATATCTAATTCAAAATAGCCAAGCTGTAAATAAAAGAATGCAGCCCCCAAAAAAGCTATGGTGAAAAAAGATGTGAAATCCAAGTGGTGGCCAAGAAATGGCTGTGATGGTAGCTTTATGGTAAAAAATTTAATAACAACAATTCAGGTGAATTTGGTGCCAAAATCAAGCGACACCAAATTCACCCGAATTGTCGTTATTAATTTTTTACCATTAATCTACGTACTATCACAGCCATTTCTTGGCCACCACCTTGCTTGGCCACCACCTTGGATTTCACATCTTTTTTCACCATAGCCTTTTTGAGGGCCACACTCTTTTTTTAAAGCTTGGTTGTTTTGGATTAGATATCACTTCTTTTTGTATTTGTATACACCAAAGCCGGCCTATGGCCAGCTTTGGGTCTTTTTAACCTATTTTTTTTCTTTGCCACAGGAAGAAGAAAAAGATAAAGCAGATTTTAAATACTTTAACTATTTCTGATTTTATCAGTAAATATATATATAATATTATACATATCATACATAATTTGTGACCAGATTTTACAAAACCGATCCAAATTGCACATCAGGCAATATCAAACCAACACCACCAGTGGATAGCTACACTATCGTACTACTAGTTTTGACCCTCAGTACTTCTCAAACCACTCAAGGCTGGTTTTAACAGACGTCTTTTCTGGGTGGTGTGGAGTGCTCAAATGGCGGTTTCAGGCCTTGTGAAGGACCTGGCTTGGCAAGAATCAGTGATTTACTGGTGGACAGCCTTATAATGTTGGCCAGAGGTTTTCTCTGTTGATTTTGCTACATATCAGCCACTAAGGAGCCAGCACAGCCCTGTAATCTCGTTTCTGGACTCCAATCGTGGTCTACCTCCATTTTGAGGTCTATCTCTTGCCCTCCCCACCCTACATACCTTTGTGAGCACTCGTGAAACTACTTCACTCGTCCAACTGCTCAGCTTTTCTATCTTATTTGGCGGGAAACTCTACAAGCAGCTACAAGTAATGGAAGTGACCTGAAAGGTAACAGATTGATGCATCTTATGTGTAAATTTCATACGCGTGCTTGCTATCCTTGGAGAGTTATGCTGGCTTCAATTCTTTAAAACCGTTTATCTTGAAATTTCTAATGTGCAATTTGGATCGTTTTTCCAAAATCCAGTCACATTTATCAAGACACACGGTATGTCGTGCGGCCCAAGAAGATAGCGCGCCACACCGTGAGTATATTAACAGGAAGAAAGAAAATGTGATTTTCATACCTTTGTAGCTCCGTGATTCCTTATCCGATTGAAATAAAATTTGCTACAGATGTTCCGGCTAGGTAGGGGAGTCCACATTACAAATTTGAAGAAAACCGCTCCAGCCATTTTTGAGATACGAGCGGCCAAAGTTATTATTATTATTTATTACAGGTAATTTATAAGGCTAAACAGCCTGTTACACCTGATCAACAGGTAAAAAAAGTACAAGTAGACTAATTACATACATTTATACATAGTGTTAGATGAATATTGGTCAATCAATTTCTTAAAATCATCAACTGATGCTGCACATGCTACTTCTTGGGGTAAATTATTCCATGGTTCAACAACTCTTCTTGTAAAAAAATATTTCCTGGCATCTGTTCTTGAAAAATATTTAAATAGCTTAAATGTATGACCTCTGGTATGGGTAATGGGTGAAAAAGTAAAAAAATCAGAATGGTTAGGATTTCTTCTTTTCGCACACTTTGCAAAATCAAAATGCAAACGCGTACTCTGATCAAGCTGAAATTTGGTATACTTACAGGGGCGGATGTAGGATTTTTTGAAAGGGGGCTAAAATAGACAAGGACATAGGTAACTAGCCAGACATTAGAAGATACCAAGCTTTCTCACAAGGCCTAGTTGTAAGATTCCATGGTCAAATTAGCTAGCTATTTGGAATGATGACTAAATTAGTGTGTGAAGCAAGCCGACCTAGGGGGGTCTGGGGACATGCCCCTCCCCCTGCAGGAACTTTTGAAACTTGAGCCCTTTAAAGGTGAATCTGAGAGTATTTTTTAGCAGTTTTTCAGTTGAAAATGATGGAATTTCAGTTTATATCATTAAATTTAACTTTTCCATTAAACCAAGACTGATTGCAATATGCATTGAGTAGCTATCATGCATGCATGATAATTTTTTCATTTGTAGGTACTATAGCATTTTGATACAGCTAATTATATACCATAATGTATCAGTTATTCTTAGCCAGTTAGCTATGCTCTAATCATGCAGCTAGGCAGAAACATGTATAGCTAAGTATAGTAGTGGTGTTGAACATCACATAGCATGCATGCTCCTTAGCCTAGTGACACTTTGTTAGCCTTAATACCAATATTTGTGATAGTAAACTAATTTCTAGATATGCCGGGTTATAGATCTATAGTAGGGTCCGCAACGTGAGAAATCGATATCCTCCAATCAACTACCTAACGATTGACATGGGATAAGTGTAACTTGAATAACACCAGCGTGGCAGCCAATTTTGTCATTTTCTTCTGGTAGAAAACGATACAAATCCTAAGGCTGCAGCACATGTTGCTGTCAGACACCTTCAGTGCTGGTCACTGTAAAGTGCTAATAATTATATAACCAAGTAATAAGAATAATACAAACGTGACGTCATAAAAAATTAATTCACAGACAAAACTACAAGGTATAGAACAGAACACTAACCGGTATTACATGAAGCGATATCCGAACATTAAATAAAACGACAGGTTTGTTTCTGCAACTCTTTATTACCAAGTTAGGTTTTCTATATAGCGCTATCCATAGTAACATCTCTTCAGTACCTGGCAACTAGTTCAAACGCAGTACGCGTTAGTTACAACACATTCCACTCGTATAACCGGTTTGAGTGTACGGCAACCAGTTTGAGTGTACGGCAACCAGTTTGCGTGCAACAGTAAACATTGAACTTGTATAACCGGTTTGAGAACTGTTCGGAATCGGTTTTAGCTTATAGCAACCAGTTCATAGCTATGCGCTGCGCGTTTAACTTGGCGTTAGATACTACTTTGAACTTTTTCAAGACAAACTTAGCGGATTAGGATGAACCGCTGTTGGCTAGAGTACCATACTGGTACCGTCATACTACATAGAAAGCTGGTGTTTGGGATAGACTAGCTGCTCGACCAGAAGGATGGTTACTGCTGAGCGGCATTGAAAGGGTGAAACAACTGAGCCCAAGATTTACAACTAAACTGGCTAGAAGTGTTGTAAGTTTCTGTAATCTAGGTAGGGGTAGGACTGAAAGGTAGCACCAGGTTGGCAGAGGCGTAGCGGGAATCGAGGCCCAGATCCGAGCATAACTAAAAAGATCGAGATACTCTAATAGAACAGTCACGCTAATGTAGCAGTCAGGCAAATCAGAGTATTCAGTAGTAACTATTCTATTAAGGGTGCTCTGTACAGTTCGTACAAGGCTTCCCAAGACATAGTCTGTTTTGCACTAAAAGAAATATTATGGTCACTTAATTAGTCTGTGACATGTTGACGCATTTTAGTACCTGTAAATTAGGTATCCCATAGCAACAAGCACACGCATCTTGCTATTCTACACCCTCTCACTTAAATTAGAACTACTTCGTCATTTTTAATCCAATAGGCATGAAATTTTCACACAAGCTACTTTAGTAATTTTGCCAAAGAAGAGCGTTTGCCATTTTTAAATAGCAAGTCCAGATGATGAATAACGTGGAAGTAAAGAAAAGGATTTCTGGGAGTGTCAACCCGAAAGATAAATACGTGATCATTGAGAAGCTAAAAGACAAAAATAAAAGTGCACAATGGTTTCTGCTGTTTAGCATAGTGTGTCATAAAAGTATCAAGGCTCTTGTGCATAAACTGTAGGACTAATTCTAGTATAAAGGGAAAAACTGTAACTCATGTTCTAAAGCAAATTTAGCAGTTGGGTTTGGACTAAACTGTGTACTAGTGTTAGCTTATACCCAGTAAAAAAGCACAGAACATTTGCTAAAATCATTTGTAAGTTATAGAACAAATTAAATTTCATGGGAAGCCATATAAGCGGACTGTACAGAGCACCCTTAAACTGCTGAAATCCGTCTCACATTCAATTTCAGAGGGTCTAAAGTTTAAAATTTTCTTGGGTGTTATGTATTTAGTTTTTTTTTCTCTCCGGCCCTAATGGCACTCCCTTCCTCCCACACATCTCTATAGAATGCTAACAAAATATTTGAAAAATTAATTATAACCTACAGAAAAGAACCTACACAGAACCTACAGCATGCCCAGGGTTCAATGGGCAGGCAGGTGCCCCTCAGCGACAGCAAGATCAACTGCTGGAGGCACACACGGACACTTGGATCTTGAGCGTTATCCTCTGATGCACATAACTGAAGAACGGAGCAAGGAAAATCCCAAACTACAATGGAGCCAGCCCATCACCACAGAATATGGGGAAGTCCACTTCTCGCTCAGCAGGCGGGCAAGATGTTTATAAGTGGTGGTGGCAGCCCTTCCCATGCCACCTGAAGTGGAAAAAACAAGGGGGGTAAAACTCCCATGCTCCACCTCCCGAATCCGTTCCTCATAGGCACGACGTTTCTCTAGTTCATGTTTTCGAAAAGCAGTAGATAGCGTAGAGGAACGATTAGAAGCTGCGAAACAGTTTAAACCCTCACATCAAAGAAGGTATGGTAGTGTAGGCACCTCCAAAAGCCGGAAGCCCTGATGTCTACCCTTGTGTCATCATCTTGAATGGCAGAGCGATAATGTAAGGTCTCACCAGACAAAGGGTGCAGCTGTGGTTCAATCTGGACATTATGGCAGACTTCAGACATCAAACTAGCTGTCAGATTCCTAATTTCATTATGCCGAATAATCGGAAAGGCACCATGTGGGCAGCTAAGGGCGTGGGATAGGCTAAAATCCTTGCCACACACACAGTGAGATGGAAGTCGTGATGGCATGTAGCCATACCTTAATAAACAAATGGCATCAATGAACTCACCCTTATGAAGTGCAAAGCCATACTGTTCTAGAGGAAGAGCAGTAAGCCAAGAAGAACCTTTCTTGGTGAAGCATTCAACAGCCCAGCGCAAAGGTGGAGGGCAGCTGGAAAGTGTGGACTGTAATTGGTTAGATAAGGATCGCTCTTTGACAGAAGAAAGATGACGAAAAATCTCATGCTGATGATGAACTACATCTTCAGACAAAGCAGGGTTTTGATGGTAAATCAAATCTATTAAGCCATGCAGCAGCTCCCTTGAAAAAGTGTACTGCTCATCAGATGTCAAGGTGGGATTACTGATGCCCAGACCTCCAAAATGTACAGGAAGGCCAAACAATTCTCGCTCAACGTCACCAACAGGATACAGTACCAACTTAGGAAGAAAATGGCTGCGAACAGCAGATTCAAGAGGTGAAAGCCGGTTGGAAATATTTGGAGTGGTACGAAAAAAATAATTCCACTTAGAAAGGTAACCATGGGCAAAAGCGGCATAAGATGCATGAGGCTGTGTTTCAGCAAAAGAAAATAGGCGAGAGACTCCTTGAATCCATTCATCAACACGCTGTTCAGTAAACGAGTCAATAAAGGTAGTGGAACCCAATGCTGCACCCAAGTATGGGCGACCAGAAGAGGTGACCTGAATGCCAGTTCCCATGAAAACATGATTAGCCCTCTGTAACAAACCTTCCTTGACAACTAACCAGCACTTGACTGCGTTAACATTATACCCAAAAGAGCCACTGAAAGAACACAATGCATTCCACCATTTCTTCAACTGACGAAGCGAACCCCCAGCAGCAGCATCATCCGCATACCAAACTTGCTTGGCAATACCCCTTAGACATTGATTAACTGGAATCAAACTGATAGCATACATGGGCATTGCTAACGGGTCTCCTTGTGTAGTACCCTCTCGAGACAATATGGATGTACCATCAATAAATAAGTTTGAAGCTATACGATAGATGTTGGTCAAAACAGTAGCAAAGGGATGACACAAATCAAACATGTTCAGAAGGGCAGAGCGATGATTCAGGGAATTAAAAGCATTAGAAGCATCAATCAGCAGAACCCCTTCGGAATGTGAATCATTAAAAATCTCTCTCATGGCATGCACTGCAGCCTCACAGCCCCCACGTTGGCCCGCACAAAGTTGAAGGCTGCCTGATGTTTTTAAGATGTCCTGCTTCAATACACTTAGGATAGCCTTAGAAATGATCCACCTGGAGGTTTCTCCTATCCCTATAGGTTGAACACCCGGATTTTTATCCAGGGAAATAAGGCGGCTGTTGAGTAAAGGTTGCAAAGTGGAGGGATCCACAAAAGAAGTACAAATCCACCTAGCAACCATGGCCAGAGAACGGCATAAGTCCACTGATGCTGAGTGAAATGATGTACAGAGGCGGCGCCAGCCTCGGGCATCCACCCCTGATGGCCCAGCAGCGTCCTCCATTCGAAGCACAACCTTCCGTATGACATCGTCATTAAGACAGTCAAATATGACAGGATGACAATGACTAAAGTTTGTTGAATCAGTCACAATTAGGCTGGAAAAGGAAGCTGGAGATGGAGATGGATGTTTCTTAATGAGCTCCTCCAGTACAGTGGACTCCCCAACCTGTTCAGAGATCGGCAAAAAGGAGCCACGAGACTTGTCAGAGACAAGCGCAAGGCAGCCTTTACCTTACTCTGGAACATAAGGTTAGCAAATTTTCAGGCAGTGTCCTCTGAGTTGGATCTCTCTCCCTTGTTGGTCTGCAAACGATGCTGAAAAGAGCAGCCCTCATTCAATAGATCCAGTATATTACCATCATGCCACAATGGAAGGCGACGTTCCAGACACATCACGTGGTCATGACATTTAGAGTTCCGATGTGGGCGTTGAAGCAGCAGTGCAGGCATAACCATAGCAGCCTTCAATGTAATACACTCCATGACAGAAGCTGTTCCATAACTGTGAAAAAGTTTTGATAGTTCAGTTACAAAATTAGTGCCTGCTTTTCCAAATGGCACCATGAAAAGGTTGTTTCTCCAGTGAACAATGTGATCATATGCAGTAGAGATACGGTCACAAAACTCAGACCCATCCAGAGATGAGCCCCACAGAAAGTTCGGAGTGTTTGCGGATACAAAAGCAGGAAGAGCAGGAACTCCAGCACATGATGGACAAATAAATGGTTCATTATGACTTTCCATGTGCCGGCCCTCCTCAGGAGAAATCCCCACACACATCCCATGGTACCACTTATGACAGTTCTCCCTCTGTATATCACACATAATCATAAAGTTACCACCATGAGGTTGCTGACAGGAACACCATGGTCTCAGTGGGTCATCATCATCACTAGGATCCGACTGCTCACCCTCCAGTGTATCAGAACCAGCCTTGCGAGCAGCGAGACGAGCTGATCTTCTCATTATTCCAAATAAAGCGCATCTGATCCTGGCAAAGATACACGCAACGCGACGACAACGGGCAAAATAAACACACAAAAGCTACCTGGTGCTCCGCCGTTTACAGCGAGGATAGAAATCTCAGGTGTTGCTAGCGAAAGAAAAGCTGATACCCGTGGATCAAGAACTCCGACGCGTCACGTCATAAATCTCAGTAGAAATAAAATGTTGTGATATCCTATTGAGCCTTATCCGAAATTACGTCACAGATGTAAAATAGCCCTCGCATTGGTGCCGGTTATTTTTCATGAACCCTTTGACTACTTATCGCATTAGTCCAGTCAAACTCGGTACCATGCAGGATGTGCATTTATACCCCTTCCCCTTCTGTGTGTCAAATTTCAGGGCAATTGAATATTGCGTTCTCGTTTTATGGCAGTTTATGTCCGTAACTGTGCGAAAAGATGAAGAAAATCAGTAATGCCAAAGAAACTAAGCCAATTTTGAAGTCTCGTATCTCAGGAATGCTTGAAGCGATTTTGCTCAAATTTGGAAAGTGCATGGAATCCTGACGTTGACGGGCGTGTCAATAATTGTAGTGCTTCATATAGGCAGCCCGGAGCTACGAATACTTACAAGTTGGTATATGGCCTCAAATACAAGTGCTACGTATAGCTAGCTAATATAGGATTCCATCTCAATTATGGTACGTGTAGCTAGGTGGAATCCTTCAAGAATAAGGATAGAAGGTGTAATGGTTAAGGCAATGAAGCCTGCTCTTGTAATAGCAATAATTGGTAGTACATTGCAAAGGGAAATCCACAACACAGATGGTTTATGTACGTATATGCCTGGGTTACTATGAAATCTTAGGTAAAAAAATATGAGAAATATCTAAGGCCACTTATTGGTAAACATGTTTTAGATCCCGACTCACATTATATTGCTATGTCTCATCACCTAAATTTGGTCATTGTTTTCACCATTAGGTCTTCAGTGCAAAGCTCTAATAACAATAACAAGGCCAGGAAAACTTGATTACTTGTTTCTGATCCACAAAAGCTGGATTTCCATGCAGGCAGGAGGTCATTTTTCATTATTCATTATCACAGAAAATACTCCAAATCAAGCTGCCTGTGACTATAAAGGTTAGATAAAGCATTTTAATTAAGAACTAGTATACTTACATTTTACCACCATTTCCAAGGTGCAAGTTACATTTGCTGTGCTGCAGTGGCGTAGCCAGACTTTTCGCCATGCCTGGGCAATGGGTGGGCAAGCCATTTCCCATGCAACACACGTACACATGCCCATCTTCATATGGACATCAATATAACATTTTTAAAATGCATTATGTATCATCCTACACTACTGCATGCAAGATGACTAATAGAAGCGAACGCCTAGCTAGCTATTGGCCTTCTAACATTACATACATCTAGCTACATGTGTCTTAATACCAGACTACAAAGATTCTTGAATTAAAGCACGAGGCGCTCTATCACGTGATGACTATGCTCTGCCACTACAGTTGTTAGCCTAGAAAAGTGGAAACAAAAAGAAAAGAATTGCTGACTGAACAAAAACTCCATACCGTTTGAACTGAGCAGTATCCACACGGATAGATGGGTGCTAATTTCACAAATACCTCTAGACTGCTTTGCCTCCCGAGTTTTTACCACACCAATAGCTACCGTGATCACTTAATCCAAATGTAAACCGTCCAGCCCACTATAGTGAAACCAATTCTTTGTCCTTCATTCCTTGCCACAATGCTGCGCGGTTTTTTGTAATCACGTGATCTTGCTTCTATTTATTGCCTCCTCTATTTGTGCACAATCAAGTTACTCCTAGGGAAAATCCCTTGGATAACCCCAACTCTGTTTAGCCAAAAAGAAGGAAACCATCGGCGAAAATGGCACGGTGAGTGTTGTATAAGTTGTGCTATACTTATTCTTGTACAGTGACTAGTTAAGTAACTTTAGCAAATCTCGAGCTATCCAGCCCACGTCTTTACAATTACTCTAGGAGCTGATGGTGGGGCAAAGAAGTCTGATGCCCGGGCAATGCCCTGGCTTGCCCGGGTTTGGCTACGCCACTGCTGTGCTGTAAAATGATGGCCAGCCTTCGTAGCATCAAAATAAGTGTGCACGTGATTGATAACAGCAATAATGAAATTAGAGGTGGTGAAATACAACTAGCTACGGGGAAAGGGGAACAACAAAGAAAGAACAGCTACAGGGAAAGGGAAAGTCATCATTACAACCTTGCAGAGCCCAATACCTTAAAATCATGCAAGCATTATTTGTCCATAAACTAACAGAAAGTTGCTGAAGTAAATTTTTTCTGGCTACTTTAGATGAAATGCCACTATGGGTGGTGATACGATCAGCAATAGAATGAAGAATCGACAAAGCAAAAGGTGTCCATATCCCAAAACTTTTCACAACTAATGGAATGAAATTACCTCCTGCCTTCTCCACAATGGCAAGATACTTTGCATCCTTAGCCACCTCTCCAGCTGCAGCAGCCCCCCAGCACAGGAAGCAGGGGAAGAAATATCAGCAGGCTGAGTAGTGCTGTGGACAGAGACATCATTTTGTGAATTTAAATTACTGAATTTTATGGATTTAAAATTTTGGAATTACTGAATTTTACGGAGAAATATGAATTGAAATGTTCTTTGAAAGATGAAATATGGGCACCCATATTTAAAATTTTGTAGACGATTTTGGCTCATTACCTACCCCTCAAGTTCAAATAAAAAGATTAAAACACTCTAATAGAGCATTCAGCTAACTCTAATAAAACAGTCAAGTGCTTGTAAGACTGTAATGAATAATGAGCCGCCCTCCCGCATTAGTTTAGGTAACTTTCTGATCTGAAAAATACAATTAACAACAGGTGGCCTAACAAAGACAACAACAACAGAGTAATGTATACAGGCAATACTATACTTTTGTATATACACATAGTGAAACATTATTGTTTTCTGGTGACACTACAAGCACTGGCAAATAGCTATATCACTCCTCAAAGCTTCCTCACTAATGTTGGGAAAAAACATCACAATTAGCCTAGCTATAATCATGCCATAACACTGCAAATGCTAACATTATCAAGTTAATTTTTGTGTTACTCAAATGTCAATTGTTTTCCATAGCTACTTCATGTGTACAATGCTGCTATCAAAGATGTAATGATAGTAAATGGGCCACAAGCAGTGTATGTGTGCATTAGTTCAAAGCCAAAAAGATGCCTTACAAGTTTCTTAAAGAATGTTCAAGTATAGCTTCTAAGCTAGTATCATATGAACAGGTGTGTGTTTCCAAAAAGGTTGATATCTTGTAGATATGGGTACATACCCAGCTGCAGGCATTACATAATTATTTGCAAAATATAGGGGTAGAGGTGTGTAGACAGAATATGCATACACATAAACTGATTTTTACAATTGTTTGAGTCCCACTGTTTACAAATACACTCTCTAGGTTTGATCTCAATAGGTTAAAGTGGTTAGATCTCTGAAGAGTGTTAATTTCTTAGGTGCAATGACTATTTAATTACACAACATATCAATCACTGTAAAGTTTCCAGGTTGGTTCAACTGATTCTAACTATTGTATATTCATCATTGTGTATCAGATGTCATCATTAATCACACATCTCTCTATATATAATTATGCTGATACTTTCATGAAATATTTCTGTATTATTTATGTGAGTTACTGTTCTATTAGAGCATCTTGATCTTTTGTAAAAAAATTTTTTGTAAAGTTTTTTTGTATAATCACATAGTGATTTAGTTTGCCATACATTAGTTTCAATAATAGAAGTGAAATTAATCCCAAGTAGCATGGCCTTGTTTCTGTAATTGCACTGTAAAGTAGCCAATAAAATAGCAGAATAACAGAAGAATTTTAAGTGCAACAAGAAAGTGATATAATGAATAGCCAATGAAATAAGCTGACAATAGAAGCCTTTTAAGTGCACTATATCTGGACATTTTGAGTAGCCAATCAGAATTGCTGACATATGAAGCCTTTAAGTGCAACAACTAATGATGTAATACAAAGAAGAAAGATGCAATCACCTGGTGGAAGTTAATGGCCACATAGAACTGGATAGATGTGTACCAGCGTTGAAACCGGGTCACTACTGCTGACCCGGATGACCCACTGACCCGGATAGCAATCCGGGTCAGACCCGGATGTGACCCGGATTAAATTAAGCCGAGGCGCGCGATAAGAGCTATGTTTCGGGTATTCTCGAGTGAGCGAGACTACGTTTTGAGCGTTCGATTCGTGTTGAATAAACGAGTAGTTATGTGATAACTAAGCCGGTAAGTTTATAATTTAAAATCAATCAGTGAGTTTGGTTCCACGTAGCTACTGTGAGTTTACACACAGCAATTGGGTGTGGCTTCATACATACTTAGTATTGCAATTAGAGAAGAAACACTCACCATCCTTCGCAATCGATGGAACCTGAGAAGCAAAGAGCACCCATCACACGTCACCAAAACTTTCATCACATCTGACTTGACTCCAATAGAACAACAAAAGAGCAAACAACTTCGTGCAGAACTAGCTAATCTTAACAAGGAAGGAAAACGTTATAGAATCAAGCATGGTAAGATAATTCTGAGGGAAGCAGCTACTTAGTTTCCAAAGCAACAAGTGAAGTCAGCCAACTCCAAACAACATGTACCTGTAAAACCATGTGATGAACAAAATTAACGAAATCAAGCTTGATGTTGTGTTTCAACATCTACCACTCTGTAATTATAGAACTCATTTGTACCATTATCTGTGTTATATACTCTCTGTGAGGTTTACACAGTAATAATAATAATAATAATAATTTCCCAATATATTAAAATGGGTGTGGCTCACAAAAGCACTTATCCTGCTGCAAGACTAGACCTAGACTATATACAACTCATACATTAATCGATTAGTGGGTGTGGCTCCACGTAAGCTTGTAGACAGAAACGGACACAGTTTCATGCTACAGACTGCATGGGCGTGGCTGAGCGTATGTTTGTAACGCGATAAGTGGGCGTGGCTCACGAAAGAGCTACGCGACTAGCGTTCATAGGTTCCACGTCGTTAAGCGATCAATTTCGTTTCTCACGTGATCCAATCCGGGTCAGACCCGGATAATTTGTAAACCGGGTCAGACCCGGATGACCAGGAGAAAATGTGACCCGGTTGACCCGGATGACCCGACCCGGTTTCAACGCTGATGTGTACTACAAACCATGAAGGGTGGTCACTATGTGATTAATAGGCAATCACACACATTTTCGTGCAGTTATGGAATAATTGTACTCGTAACAGCCAAAATTGCACTCAAATGTGTGTGATTACCTATTCTAATTTTTTTTCACATGAAAAATTTAAAAAGCGAATTATTGTAGCTATTATGTGTAGCTGAACAGCCTACAACACTTAAAAAACAAGCTTGTCCAGTGTAGGTGCATTTGTCTAAAACCTAATGTAAAACTGATTCAACAATATTTAAATCAAGCATTACCTGTAGTTGTGCAGGTTTGCACCTCTTTAACAGCAGAGATGATAGCTACTGTACATCATCAAAAAAAACAAACAGTAAAGTATTTCCAACTGAAATACATCCATATACATGCAGCATCTTGCAGTAATTTTCAATTTAGACTGTATTAAAGTTAGAAGAAGTAACAGTCAGGCAGATCATCTTATTCTGTGAGGAATACAGGTATACGTACCAGTACCTTTACCACTCTTACATCAAAAGCCGCATCACTTAGCTTCTTGCTGTATAGGTATATAGCAATGAAGTTGATAACTGCAGGCCAATAATAATTGAAAGAATACAACAATTGTGCTTTAAACAGTTTTCTAGCAACATACCCACAAGTCTGCAATGTGACCTTCACTTGACTGTCTACAAGATTTGAAGCCATTATTACACCAGTGTGCATGCAGACTGACTAATGCACACATAGTATTAGTCTGGAAGACAGCAGACAACTGCTGAACACAACCATATTCTGTTCTACTATATACAGTGTATAGCTACAGTAAATGGGCTGTGGTTCATACACCCCTGTAGTGTAGGTCATACACCCCTCATGTAGGTTCCAGTATAAGGAGGAGTTCTATCTCCTAGACTAGGATAAATATCTTCAAAATTTGCACACATCAGAAGTTGTAAACAGAATTCACCATTGCATAGCAATTGTGGAAAAGGTATTGCCTTATATTTTTCTCCTGTTCATGTAACATAGAATTGTATAGTGTGCTGTACCCTTCAGTGGAATTTAGTACTTTGTGTGTTGCACAACTGAGTATTTTTACAGTAAGTTGTTATAATCAAACTATAAATGACCGCAGATATGAATACCATGCACATACCAACCACTAGCCTAGCTGCTAAAAAGGTAAAGGGGAAATCTTGTCTTTGGTATAATTTAACAGTATGCATATTCATAATATTGCATCATTAGCCGTGGGCCTATTTAGTGATTATTTATACAGTTGCTGTATGGTTCTATTAGAGATTTGGTAGAAGGGTATACATATGTATGTAGCAGTGTATGCATATAACAAAGTTACTGCATGTTTACTTTGTTGATGGATCTTGTTTATGCTGTATAGCAGTAGGCAGTAGTAGAATAAAAAATCTGTTATATTTCAAAATGGACCATGATTATTGTGATTGTAATCTGTCTAAGAAATCACAACACTTCTGTCTTGTTGAGGCTTCTATTGTGTGGAAATGTTTGCTAAGTCAAGAAGTCAGTTTAGTACTGGATAGAGTCTTGACAGAGCATTAATCAGAATTGTGTGTTACATGCATACATGTAAATTTTAAAGAAACATAAGATAAAAATGTGGGAAAACAAATATATAATAGTCACATGTGATAACATATGGCATAATGCTTACAGTTGGATACTCACACACACACACACACACACACACACACACACACTCATGCACACACACACACACGCACGCACGCATGCACGCACCCACGCACGCACGCACGCACCCACGCACGCACACACACACATTTTTTGCATCACTAAGGCAAGGTTTTACATTCTGGACATTTTGAACATCTGATTTGCTCTCCACTGTGTATAACACATAGTCACATATACCCAAATTCAAGATAATATGGAATTACTTATAAAATGAATTCTTAATACCAATGAATTATAATTCTGTTGATAGGTCACTGTACCAAACCCACTAACTTACAGTATTATTTTACTAACAGTACACAATGCAGGGGCAGGGTTGGGGGGAGGGGAGGGGGCAGGGGACCAGTGCCTCCCTCCCTCCTTCAGAATTTTTTATAGTGTTGCTCACTGAACATAGCTAGGCATCTTAGACATAATTCAAACATTTTTATGCAATTTATGACTACATGTAAATGTGTCTGTAGCAAATTGTTAACCATATTTACATAACACCAGGGTAACTAGGTGAGATAGAGCACCCTCTACATTTAGAAATTGAGATACTCGAGTAACATAATTATAAAACACTATCATTTTAAACAACTAAAACACAATGTTCTAAATTGAGTTAATGACTCTATCTACATGCCCTAGTGACTATAGAAATTCTCTGGAGATGCAATTGCACACCAAATACCAGGATTATTTATATGCTTAACTTTTTTGTGATGTTTGTGCTGGGGACCTTATGCAAATTCTAAAAATTTCAATTCTATTTCAGCCAAAAGTATTCTCAAAAAAGTCAAGTTTTCAAATTTCTTTATAGACTTTATAGCTACTACAGCTCAGTAGCATTCATGCTTCCAGCATTGAATTTTCATAATGATTTACAAAATTTAGTCAAAATTATCTAAGTTTTCAAAATTTCATTAGGGAGCAATTTAAACTAATTCTGCATGGTTTTAACTCAGTAGCTATCTTCCAGTGTTTGAACTATCAACAAATTTCAGGAAAAATTGTCACCAAATTCAATCTCAGAATGTTAATTTTTCAAACTTTCCTTAGAGAGCAGCCTAGGCCTTTACATTTATTCTGGTTTTACTGTAACTCAGTAGCTTCCAGTGTTTGAACTATCAACAACTTTCAGTCAAAATTGCCACTAAAGTCAATCTCAGAACACTAGATTTTCAAAAATTTCCTTAGGGAGCAGCCTAGGCCTTTACACTAATTCAGGTTTTTAACTCAGTATCTTCCAGTGTTTGAACTACTGTATCAACAAGTTTCAGTCAAAATTGTCATCTCAGAACATTAAATTTTCAAATTTTCTGGGGAAGGAGCATGTCCCCAGGCCCCCTAGAAAGCTCATGCTTCAAATTTTGTGGAGTGTGCAAAAATGTGGAGTGACTTCTACCTCCTGTGTGCCCCCAGCCCCTTAGTAAAGTCCTGGATCCGCCCCTGCATTAATGGAGGATGCTTCTATGTTTCTGTGTGTGTATTTGTGCACAACTTGTCTTCTAAGCAACCTGTTATTTCAGTATTGAGCTGCGTATGTACATACATTATTATTATGCTGAGTACATTATATTCATAATACAATTTAGGATTATGTACATTTCCAAGCCAAATTGAACAAAAACTTGTATCTGGTGTTTATCCAGGCAGCTGGACAGGTGTTGTTTGTTATATTTTCTTAGTATAAGTGATCACGACTGTGAAGGAAACAATGTTGAATGAAGCAAATCTACAGATCTAGTTATTAGACTAAGGCACCTGGACTGTTAGGATTTCTAATGATAGACATCAAGAAGCTAGAATGTCAATCTTGTTTGCTGCTGAAAATCACATGCATAACCCTCTGTATGCACAGACGTATACACACTGCATTTATGATAATATTTTTTTAGTTGGATAGTGAATACATGGGTATTTGTGACCAGATTTGCGAAAAGGTACCTTTTCCACAAATAAAATTTTACCCATTTTTTGAACTGTGAAGCTTCATAACTTTTTGATCAATTCATATAATTGCCTGAAATTTTCCATGTGTGTAGCTACAGTATTTGGCTGAATTTTGATACTACGAACAAGTTAATCAGTGTAAGGAGTGAAGTTTTACATCATTTGTTTGCCAGTATGTAAAATGTGTGGAAAGTACCTTTTCGCAAATCCAGTCACATTTATATAGTATGTATGTACAGTATGCTATCGTTCCACATTTTATGGTGAAGTAATAGTCAGATAGATTAGGAAGAATGCAACCATGATATTACCGCTGTCTGTGTGCAGCTTATCAACTGTAAGTTTATACAGTAAAAGGGTGGGATATAAGATGGTATTTCCAGTGGCTTATTAAATACAAATAAGCTTTAATATAATTCCTGTATTATACTCATCTTATACTTTAGTATAATGCATATTATATTATTGCATATTATGGCTTCAGTTTATTTACTACATTACCTGAAATAGCTTATATCTAATATAATGCCCACATTATATCATCACATATATGGTTTCAGTATGTTTAACACATCAACTAAAGCCTTACGTGAGATTGTTAGTATAATATAGGTTTTACCAAGCTTTTTTGTATTCAATAATCCACTGGAAATACCATCTTATATCCCTCTTTTTTCACAGTGGATCTCAGTGATCTTTGTATGCTTTGTGGTGAGCAAATATGTTTCACCTACTGCACACTTCTCAATACAATGGTGTATACCCATAGGCAAGTGGCTATCTCAAGTTGGTAAAAACATCAAGTTAGCAACTTATAAAGGTAAACAACTAAAGTGGAGGTGCTGCAATGAAGCAACAATACCTAAGGTGGAGTTGTGGTTTCAATTATGGCATTGTTATGCTGACTTTGAAGTGGTTTATACTTTTGAGCTGATGACACAGCCATCAGAAAATTGCTCTGGAGCTGAAAATTGCTAACCCGAGTGTAGTAACTATGCACTTTAAAGTAAGCACCAGTGACTACCTTCCACCCGACAGTCATTTTTTTAAGTTTTAAGGTATTCTACATACATTACAAGGCTTGAAAAGATTACACAACAACACAAAACTTACTTATATGTAGCGCGCACGATAAAACTAAGATTTTCATGATGATCAGCATGTGGACAAACCCCACATTGATTTTCATCCTCATTGGAGCTCGGACGACGGAGCAATCCTAAGTTAAACACGAGTTGCCAGGGTTCTATTGGGGAATATTCGGAGAATTTTTTTATTAAAAAATCTCGGATACTGGAATTCCAGCCTGAATTTTAAATTTTGGAAAAAATGGGCTTTTTATATGCTCAATAGATAGAGTATTGATTGCCTATCTCAGAAATATATAGTTTGTTGGGTTGGAATTAGCTACTTTGGCATGCACAGTGCTTAAAAACTGAAAAAAGGTACATTTTTTTCTCTGGGGCTCCCCATACATTTTAAAGGGAAAAATGACACAATTGAATCAGGAAGCCATCTAGCGATCTGGACTATCTTGAAGCTGCAGTTACTTCTAGCTGCAAGTTTGTACATATGATGAGAGTAACTTCAGAACTTATTGGATTTCACCAATCTTTCTATGCTTTGTGGTGAGCAAATATGTTTCACCTACTGCACACTTCTCAATGCAATGGTGTATACCCATAGGCAAGTGGCTAACTCAAGTAAAAACATTAAGTTAACAACTTATATTATAAAGGTAAACAACTAAAGTGGAGGTGCCACAATGATGCAACAATACCTAGGGTGGAGTTGTGGTTTCAATTATGGAATTGTTATGCTGACTTTGAAGTGGTTTGTACTTTTGAGCTGATGACACAGCCATCAGAAAATTGCTCTGGAGCCGGCTGAAAATCGCTAACCCGAGCGAAGTAACTACGCACTTTAAAGTAAGTACCAGTGACTACCTTCCACCCGACAGTACGTTTTTAAAAGTTTTAAAGTATTCTACATACATTACAAGGCTTTAAAAGATTACAAAACAACACAAAACTTACTTATATGTAACGCACATGATAAAACTAAGATTTTCATGATGATCAGCGTGTGAACAAACCCCACAGTGATTTTCATCCTCATTGTAGCTCGGATGACGGAGCAATCCCGAGTTAAACACGACTTGTTAATTTGTGCCAGGGTTCTATTGGGGATTATACGGAGATTTTTTTGTAATTAAAAAATCTAGGATACTGGAATGCCTACTTACAGTCATGCAGGGACATGAATCCACTGTCTGCTGTCTATAATTGTTTCAGTACTAGACTACTAGGATATTATTTCGTGATTCAGAACGAATGTAAGCATACTACTGTAGCTATGAGATCACTACAAACCAGCGGCGGAGGAAGTAGTTGATATGAAGGGGGGGGAGCTGACCCAGACTTATTTCTATAGTTTGGTAAGGTGAGACCAAAAAAAAAAAAGGTCACAACCAACTGACAAGAGTTTTCCACCTCACCAGCTACCATTTCTAGCTCATAAACCACACAAAAATCCTTACATAGTTCGCTACACACTGACTACTTTATTAGAGTGGCTGCTCTATTAGAGTATCTCGATCTTTATCACGATTTTCAGCCCCACTCCAAGAAAGATAATTTCGTTGTGATATCATTCTGAGGGGGGGCTTCAGCCCCCTAGCCCCCCCCCCCCCCCCAGCCCCCCCCTCCCCTTTCCGCCGCCTATGCTACAAACCATGATCACTACATACCCATCATGGTACTTGTGTTATTCATCACGAGAGATGCTTGTAGGCCTAGAGACATGTGCGGTTGTATTATGAATTTTATTGATTCTATTGTTCTGCTTTTGTAACGTTTTAGCTAAATAAAAGTGTTTGTGGACATTATAGATAATCTTCCATACAGGATTTAATCAATGAAATGTTACAATAACATCTCAACAGATGACACGATGTATTTCACGATATTAACTACACTGCAGCTTGCATAGACTTGAAGCCATATGTTACTCATACGTAGCTACTCAAGGCCGAAGCCCACAATGCCGGACCACTTTTCAGCTATTTGAAAAAAGATCGAAATACTCTAATAGAGCAGTCAGCAGAATATACTCTTATAGAACAGTCATCGCAATACTCTAATAGATCATTCGGTATAGAAAATAGCCACTGTTCTACTTAGTCTAAGCCATTACATCTATGCTAATTGTCCTCAGATCACTCTAAAGTTCCAGTGAGTCATCTGCATTGCACACTGCTTGAAGGTTCTTAGTTTACTAATTTGTTAAGCTGCTTTACTGTAGTTTAACTGATAGTAACTTTAAGTATACGGAACTCTCAATAAAACGTCAGTGAATGCAGGTTTACTGAAAAACTACTTAAATAACAAACAATTAACTGTTCCATATACTGGGGATATACCACTGTAGTAAACTAAGAAACTTCAAGCAGTGGCACTATACATTGGCTAATTGATCACGCATATGCATGCATTAGCAATTACAAACCCAGTGGCTTCTGTATCTCAAAGAACTAAGCTTTCACTGAAATTTTGAAAGTTAAATTAGCAATCAAATTGAATTAAATGGTACTGTAGTACAAAATTACCAGGATATATCTTAATGTTAACAAAAGGAGAAAGAGGCTTTGCAAATAAAATAGCTTCCAGATGCCATTTCAGAGCATTTATATTCAAAAATTTTCCTGGGGGAGCATGTCCCCAGATCCCCGTAACTCGGCATGCTGTGTGTGCTTAGCACATGCAGTTGAGTATCACATGATCTAAAAATCACATCAGATCAATAAGAAGTAGTATGACCTCCATTGCAGTCCATGGATGGCCGGACCACTCAAAATCTATGGGCTCCGGCCCTGGACTAGCTACATTATGCCGGAATAAATTTTGGAATAATCAGTGGTAAAAAGAATCAGGAATAATTCCGGAATAATAGGATGATCTTCCAGAAAAATTAATTAGAATTCACATATTTTTCATGTAGTATTCCAGAAAAATTCTTAAAGGAACATCTACAATCATTGCTAGCACAAAATCGAGCAACAAGATCGAGATACTCTAATAGAGCAGTCACCTACCCTAATAAAACAGACAGACAAGCTAGTGGTGACTGCTCTATTAGAGTATCTCGATTTTGGAGTATAGGTTTTATGCTTGCAGGTGGTTCTATTTTCAGCT